>NW_022589706.1:62554642-62606608 GCF_004348235.1 Phoca vitulina | reverse complement strand
TGGCCAGGGGTTTATCAGTCTTGTTAATTCTTTCAAAGAACCAGCTCGTAGTTTCGTTGATCTGTTCTGTTGTTCTTTTAGTTTCTATTTCATTGATTTCTGCTCTGATCTTTATTATTTCTCTTCTCCTGCTGGGTTTAGGCTTTATTTGCTGTTCTTTCTCCGGCTCCTTTAGGTGTAGGGTTAGGTTGTGTATTTGAGAACTTTCTTATATCTTGAGAAAGGCTTGTATTGGTTTCTAGGAAGAAGTTGCTGTGGCTGAGGTCAAAGAGGTTGCTGCCTGTGTTCTCCTCTAGGATTTTGATGGACTCCTACCTCACATTTAGGTCTTTCAACCATTTTGAGTCTATTTTTGTGTGTGGTAAAGGAAATGGTCCAGTTTCATTCTTCTGCATGTGGCTGTCCAATTTTCCCAACACCATTTGTTGAAGAGACTCTCTTTTTTCCATTGGACATTTTTTCCTGCTTTGTCAAAGATAAGATGACCATAGAGTTGGGATATTGGTCTGTAGTTCTCCTTTTTGATGGGGTCTTAGTCTGGTTTTGGGATCAAGGTAATGCTGGCCTCGTAAAACGAGTTTGGAAGTTTTCCTTCCATTTCTATGTTTTGGAACAGTTTCAGAAGAATAGGTATTAATTCTTCTCTAAATGTTTGGTAGAATTCCCCTGGGAAGCCATCTGGCCCTGGGCTCTTGTTTGTTGGGAGATTTTTGATGACTGCTTCAATTTCCTTAGTGGTTATGGGTCTGTTCAGGTTTTCTATTTCTTCCTGGCTCAGTTTTGGTTGTTTATATGTCTCTAGGAATGTATCCATTTCTTCCAGATTATCTAATTTGCTGGCACATAGTTGTTCATAATATGTTCTTAAAATTGTTTGTATTTTTTGGTGTTGGTTGTGATCTCTCCTCTTTCATTCATGATTTTATTTATTTGGGTCCTTTCTATTTTCTTTTTGATAAGTCTGGCCAGGGTTTCATCAATCTTAGCCTGGTGATGGGTATTAAAGAGGGCACGTTCTGCATGGAGCACTGGGTATTATGCACAAACAATGAATCATGGAACACCACATCTAAAAGTAATGATGTAATGTATTGTGATTAACATAACAATAAAAAATTAAAAAAATTAAAAATTAAAAAAGATTTAAAAAAAGGAATTGATAAGATGTTGGTTGAAAAAGGAAAGCAGAAAAATTCAACTAAAAAAATAGAAAAAGAAAAAAATAAAATTTAAAAAATTAACTTTGAAAGACTAAAGCATCATGGGAAAAAAGCCATGAATTCTATGTGCTGTATTCCCCTAGCACTGGGGTTTTGCCGTTCTCATTGATTGGTAAAGTTGGTCTTGGCTGGCTGTTCTTGCTGATCTTCTAGGGGAGGGGCCTGTTGCAGTGGTTTTAGATGTCTTTGCCGGAGGTGGAATTGCCCCACCCTTGCCGGGGGTAGGCTAAGTAATCTGCTCGGGTTTGCTCTCCATAGCTTTTGTTCCCTGAAAGCTTTCCATATAGCTTTGGATGATGAGAATGAAGATGGTGGCCTCCCAATCTCTGGTCCCAGAGGAGTGGAGAGCTCAGGGCCCCACTCCTCAGTGTGCCCCCAGAGAAAAGCAGTCAATTACTCCTATCTCCTGTGTCTCTGGCCACACTCTGAGCTCACCTGGCCTGTGACTGAGCATTTCTATCTCTGGCACATGTCCCTGTTTGGAGTCTCCAAATCCAGCAGATTCCTGCAGTGTGCTGCCCCACCACTCTTCCTGGGGGAGGAAGGGGAGTCTCCCCGGATCTGCCACTTGTTGGGTCCCTGCTCAAAGAGCAGTGGCTGGACTGTGCCAGGGATCACGGTTTATGGCAACCCCAAGCTGAGAGCCCACTCCTCAGCTCTGTCTCTGCAGCCGGCTTACCTGCTCTGATACCTGAGAGCTCTGCTGCACTCAGGCACCCCCGGTCTTTCTGTGACCCCGAGGGTCCTGAGACCACACTGTCCCAGTGAGGGTTCCACCCCCTGCTTAGCCAGTGGAGTGATGTCTCTCAGCGGAGCCAACTTCTAAAAGTTCTGGTTTTGTGCTTTGCTGCTCTATCACTGGCCGGTAGCCAGCTGACAGAAGCTCCCTCCCTCCGTGGTCTATCTTCCTGTACATATCGCCTTGGATTCACTTCTCCCCACATCCTACCTTCCATGAAGTGGTCACTTTTCTGTTCAGAGAGTTGCTGCTATTCTTTTCTTCGATCTCCTGCTGAGTTTGTGGGTGTTCCAAATGGTTTGATAACTATCTAGCTGAATTCCTGGGACCAGAAGAAATTTAGGTCTCCTACTCCTCTGCCATCTTGCTTCTCCCCCCAAAACTCTACTTTAAAAAGATATATGCACCTGTATGTTTATTGCAGCATTATTTATAATATCGAAGCAACTCAAGTGTCCATTGATAGGTGAATGGATAAAGAAGATGTGGCATATATATATAATGTAATATTACTCAGCCATAGGAATGAGATCTTGCTATTTGTGACAACATGGATGGACCTAGAGGTATGCTAAGTGAAATAAGTCAGATTAAAAACAAATACCATATGATTTCACTTATATGTGGAATCTAAAACAAGCAAGCAAACAAAAACAGACTAAAATATGGAGAACAAACTAGCAGGTGCCAGAGGGGAGCTGGATTGGATATCAGGTAAAATAGGTGAAGGGGATTAAGAAGGACAAATTTCCTGGGGTGCCTGGGTGGCTCAGTTGGTTGAGCATCAGACTCTTGATTTTGGCTCAGGTCATGATCTCAGGGTCCTGGGATTGATCCCTGCATCAGGCTCCACATTCAGCAAGGAGTCTGCTTAAGGATTCTCTCTCCCTTTGCCCACCTCCCCCTACTCACGTGCTCTCTTTCTCTCTCTCTCAAATAAATAAATCATTTTTTTAAAAAGAAGCACAAACTTCCAATTATCAAATAAATAAGTCACAGAGATGAAAAGTACAGCATAGGGAATAGTCAATAATTTTGTAAAAAAAAATAATACAAAATGAAAAAATAAAAAGTGTCTGTTACTTAAAAACAAAAATTTTCCTAAAATGTTTTAGCCAAAATGTGATATAATTATTACCAGTGTCAAATAAATTACTCCTAAGATTCAAAATCTTTTAATGATTTGACTCTGAATGTAATAGAAAGTCCATACTTCTTAGTTTCAAATTTAATACAAATATTAACAGGGGTCACTTTGTACCATAAGATTTTGATAAGGTTGGCTCAAAGCTTTTAGAAAGTTTACCACCCTCTTCACATTGAGGGTGTGAAGAAAGAAGAAAGGGATAATGAAAACACTTCTGTTCATGATCCCCTGTGGCTTTAAGATTCTGCTTCTTTTGAACTAGTTTATGAATTTTCTTGCCATCCTACATATGGACTTTGTTCCACAGATTATCATCCCAATTTTGGAACACAGTATTTTTCTATGATTTCACAAAATATCTTTTCTCTCTATAGATAGGTAGGTAGCCAGGTTGGTAGATGATGATAGATAGATAGATAGATAGATAGATAGATAGATAGATAGATAGATGATAGATAGAGATACAAATAAAATAAAATAATAGACATTCTGTTCCTAAAATATCTTTTGATTTTCATACCTCAAGCCAAACTATCCTGAAAAGCATCCTGGCTTCCTGATTCTTAATTACTCCTCCTCATTCTATCACCTCTCTTTTCATAATCCACCTCCTAATTGCCCATAGAATTCAACATTCTGGTCATTCAGTTAGGAAGAGAATTTCAGTTTTTTCCAGATCTTCCACCACCTTTCTATACCAGAAATGTGCCAAGGTTCTCAGTTAAACAATAAGGTTCTCTACTCATTAGGAACACAAAATGCTGGCAGTTTCTTCTGAATTTTTCTCTAACCAGATCCCTTAATAAGAAGTAGGAGTGGTTTTAAAGCATTGTTGCTTCCTCCCTTGTTACATCCTTCTCTGTTATATTCTCCACAGTCTAACCTCTTCATCTAACTGCTAATCTGTCTAATATAGTCACTCTAAGCCTAAAGGAAGGAAAGGCATCTTACATCTTTATACCCCCTGCTCCTGGACCCGTGGCCTGTTAAAAGTAGGGGCTAAAGAAACATGTTCCTCAGTTACCTTGAGCTATCACAGGGTAGGAAACATGCTTGTTTTTGACTGGTATTCCTCAATATCTGGCTCAAGTCTTGGCAATCAGGGAATACTCAAGTGAAATGTTTCGAATTTGACTTTGAATGGTGATTTGTTCATGATTAAAGTATGTTAATGTACAACTCATTAAAGAGGCCCAACAAGAATAGCTGCAAGGAAGGAGGATACTTTCCTGTAGAATCCATTGGAATTATCCAGTGACACCACAATGGCCCTATTTCTAGCTCCTAACACTCTTCAGTTTAACTTTGACACCTACTTCTCAGCTGTAGTATTTAATTGTAGATTTCCTTAACTGCTGGTGGCTAACAATCTCTGTTGTGATGCCATTGCCATTCTTCAGATCTCAGACCAAGCTAGCAATTCATTGTGTATACCTGATTGGTACTAATTCCCCAGGACTCTGGTTTCCAGTTCTAATCATCCCCTGTATCACACCAAGCTGGTGACATTATCTGCTGGAGGTTTTCACTTTGAGGTAATACAGTGAAGGACCTTGCCCTTCAAATGGAAACACCTCCATTTGTTTTTGTTTTTGTTTTTTTATCATGTTATGTTAGTCACCATACAGTACATCATTAGTTTTTGATGTAGTGTTCCATGATTCATTGTGTGCATATAACACCCAGTGCTCCATACAATACATGCCCTCCTTAATACCCATCACCAGGCTAACCCATCCCCCCAGCCCCCTCCCCTCTAAAACCCTCAGTTTGTTTCTCGGAGTCCATAGTCTCTCATGGTTCGTCTCCCCCTCCGATTTCCCCCCCTTCATTTTTCCCTTCCTTCTCCTGATGTCCTCCATGCTATTCCTTATGTTCCACAAATAAGTGAAACCGTATGATAATTGACTTTCTTTACTTGACTTATTTCACTTAGCATAATCCCCTCCAGTTCCATCCAGTTGATGCAAAAGTTGGGTATTCATGCTTTCTGATGGCTGAGTAAAATTCCATTGTATATAAGGACCACATCTTCTTTATCCATTTGTCTGTGAAGGGCATCTCAGTTTGGCTATTGTGGACATTGCTGCTATGAACATTGGGGTGCATATGGCCCTTCTTTTCACTACATCTGAATCTTTGGGGTAAATACCCAGTAGTGCAATTGCTGGGTCATAGAGTAGCTCTATTTTTAATTTTTTGAGGAAACTCCACACTGTTTTCCAAAGTGGCTATACCAACTTGCATTCCCACCAACAGTGTAAGAGGGTTCCCCTTTCTCCACAACCTCTCCAAGATTTGTTGTTTCTTGCCTTGTCAGTTTCTGCCATTCTAACTGGTGTAAGGTGGTATCTCAGCGTGGTTTTGATTTGAATTTCCCTGATGGCTAATGATGATGAACATTTTTTCATGTGTCTGTTAGCCATTTGTATGTCTTCTTCAGAGAAGTGTCTGTTCATGTCTTCTGCCCATTTTTTTACTTGATTATTTGTTTTTTGGGTGTTGAGTTTGAGAAGTTCTTTATAGATCTTGGATACCAGCCCTTTATCTGTAGTGTCGTTGGCAAATATCTTCTCCCATTCCATGGGTTGCCTTTTTGTTTTGTTGACTGTTTCCTTTGCTGTGCAGAAGCTTTTTATCTTGATGAAGTCCCAAAAGTTCATTTTCACTTTTGTTTCCCTTGCCTTTGGAGACATGTCTTGAAAGAAGTTGCTGTGGCCGATGTCGAGGAGGTTACTGTCTATGTTCTCCTCTAGGACTTTGATGGCTTCCTGTCTCACATTGAGGTCTTTCATCCATTTAGAGTTTATCTTTGTGTATGGTGTAAGTGAATGGTTGAGTTTCATTCTTCTGTATATAGATGTCCAATTTTCCCAGCACCATTTATTGAAGAGACTGTCTTTTTTCCATTGGATATTTTTTCCTGCTTTGCTGAAGATTAGTTGACCATAGAGTTGAGGGTCCATATCTGGGCTCTCTATTCTGTTCCATTGATCTATGTGTATGTTTTTGTGCCAATACCATGCTGTCTTGATGATCACAGCTTTGTAATATAGCTTGAAATCAGGCAACATGATGCCCCCAGCTTTGTTTTTCTTTTTCAACATTTCCTTGGTGATTCAGGGTCTCTTCTGGTTCCATACAAATTTTAGGATTGTTTGTTCCAGCACTTTGAAAAATTAAGTGAAGGATCTATACTCTAGAAACTACAGAACACTTATGAAAGAAATTGAAGAAGACACAAAAAGATGGAAAAACATTCCATGCACATGGGTTGGAAGAATAAACATTGTTAAAATGTCTTTGCTGCCCAGAGCAATCTATACTTTCAATGCCATCCTGATCAAAATACCAATGGAAACACCTCCATTTGGACAGAAGATTGAGTCTGTGGGCACATAACACATTCATTTTTTCCTATTAAAGTGTTCTTGGCAATCTTTGGGAATTGTAGGTTTTCTACCTGCTGATCATTGCCTACATGAAGGCTCTAGGATCCCTGTAGTCTGTAAGATGAAGGGGGATTTACTTCACACCCTCTAAATTGGAGAAAGATGATTGACCAGCTTCATAGGTATATAATCAGAGTTCCTTACTCATCAAATGAAAGTTTTCTGTGAGGTTGTGAGATCGAAAAGATGTGGGCTTTTCTGGAAGGTGGAAAATGTTTGCTTGTAGTACAAAGGTCATGATTTCATTCTCAAGCACTTTAATACCTGCTTCCTGGCCCAGAAACTGACAGTCTTTGATCCTGTCTAGTAGGGAGGGATTGACTAGAAGACCTAAGGAGAATGGCATCTCACATATACTCACCCAAGGAGGATCCAGAATCTCAAATAGGCACCTTTGGACATCAACCCAAATAACTCTTGGGCTGCAAGATTATCACCTAATAATAAGCTGATACAGCTCCCTTGCACAGACCTGGCGAACTGATTAGCAGAAGTTCTAACTATTAAATCAGGGCAGGTAGTCAGTCATTTCATAGGAGACTAACCAAGGAAGCATTCAGACAGACTCTGCTCATATTGACTTATGAATCCACATTCTTTTCAGCTCTAGCTTCCCTGTGCAAATTTTGGAAGCTGACAGTTGAAATCAGGGTAGGAGACCAGCTCCCTTCCCACCAGTTTCATGAGCTCAGAACCTCAAAATATATAGAAAAAGGAGTTGCAGGAAGAGGAGGAGAAGGAGGAAGAGAAAGGAAAGAGGGAGGGGAACAGTATTATTTATTGATCAATTTCTATAAAATGCCAGGTGTTTTCCCTCTGTTCTTGCTAATATTCACAACAACCTTGCAACACCAGATGTTATTGTTCTATTTTTAAAACGAGTGATTTTGGGGCACCTGGGTGGCTCAGTCATTGTCTGCCTTTGGCTCAGGTCATGATCCCAGGATCCTGAGACCGAGCCCCACATTGGGCTCCCTGCTCAGCAGGAAGCCTGCTTCTCTCTCTTCCACTCCCCCTGCTTGTGTTCCCTTTCTCGCTGTCTCTCTGTCAAATAAATAAAATTAAAAAAAAAATCTTAAAATGAGTGATTTTGATGAAGAGAAATGAAGTAAACTGCTCAAAGTTATATAGTTAGGAAGTGATAGAGATGGGATTCAAAGCCAAGTCTAACTATAGAATTCGTATTCTTTCATTACTCCATGGTGTTCATGAAAGAAAAAAGTACAAGAATTGCGTCTTATTGAACCTCTGCATACACAGACACCATTTAAGATGCTTTTATATCTATTTTCCTTATTCCTCAGAACAGTCCAGTTTACTGTTATTATACTCATTTTACAGATGAAGATATTAAGCCTCAAGGATATGAGTTAACTTCACCTAAATTTACAGAGTTAGTAAATTGCACAGCGGCAGTAGCTTCATTAACCAAACTCTGGTCCTTTGGGAATGGCATCCCACTGTGGTAGAGAGATTGAGGAAGAAACTGAAACCAAGCTCCAGTACCAATGGATCATTTACTTTTCAGAAATATTCAGATGACACATTTCCCCGTGTTGGGCAGTCTTTGGTTTATCTCCCATTTCTGGAGGATTCTCCACAATGATCCAGAAATTTGTGTCCCTGTTATCCAGGCTTTGACATACCATCTCCAATTTGATGGGCAGATAAAATACCAACATGGGAAGCTAGGCCAGAACCTAGGGCTCTTTGCCGTGTCAGTCATTCAACTATCCTGCCTTCTCTCCCACTACTGAATTCTGCTGCAGTTCAACCTTAGCCACAATCTAGAACATGCAGTCCTATAAAATTGCTGATTTTCAGCAGTACTTTCCTCCACTCTCATCTACTACTTGGGTCACTTTCATCAGTGACAGCCCAGCACAAGTTTTCTTAAAGTTTTTTTTGTTTGTTTGTTTGTTTGTTTTACAGTCCACCTACATTCAAGTCAGTAGGCGTGCTTGTTAAAAATCTAGATTGTGGGATCCCATCTCAGATCTACTAATCATTATCTCTAGGAGTGAAGCTCAGAAATATGCACTTCTAACAAGCCTCCCGCCATCCAGTTTATTTTCATGTTTACTAAGTTTGAGAAATATTTACTTAGCAGAACTGGGTGAACCTTTGAATCTGCAGGCCAAGTTTAGTGGTAGGAAAATTTGCTACAGGGGCACCTGGGTGGCTCAGTATGTTAAGCGTCTGCCTTTGGCTCAGGTCCTGATTTCAGGGTCCTGGAATAGAGCCCCATGTCAGGCTCCTTGCTCAGTGGGGAGTCTGCTTCTCCCTCTCCCTTTCCCCTCCCCCCCCTGCTTATGCACACTCTCTCTCTCAAATAAATAAATAAATAAAATCTTAAAAAAAAAAAAAGAAAAGAAAATTTGCTACAGAGCTTTGTAGACCAGACTCTTCGTATAGGATGTTAGGTCTATCTCTCCTTATATGAGCTCTAATATGAGATATAACCTACCGGAAATGCATACTGGGACCTTGACCAGCCATTGCCATTATGAACTCTATAGCTCTCTTCCTGCAGATGCTTCTGTATACAATTCCTGAACCCAATTCCAACCAGTATAGGACTTGGTAAGAACCATGCATGTTTCTTACACCTACATCCACTGGATTTGATGAAGAGCCTGAATATACCATCTGGGCCTGATAATTCTAGTGAAAGTGCTAATGTCTGACGGGCTGGAAAAACTGTGGACCCAAATAGGAGCCACTTGCACACCTGCAATTTCAATTTGATGCCCATGGTCCACTGTCACACCCTCTAAAATCCCACATTTTGCTTAGACCAAAGAAGGTAGAAGAACCTAATGATAAAATAATAGTCAAAACTAAGTAATGTCTTTAAAATAATACAGTGTGAAACCCACCAGCTCAGAACAAGAATTTTGGTGACAGAATCAATGAATCACTTTGTAAGAAAGCAAATACCCATTTTCCCTGTTCCTAAGTGTACTCTTTAGCTGGTCATCTGGGTCTATCTGGGTAATGATTCTTAGGACTCATTATTTATAGAGCAATTTTTTCCATAACACTGCTTCTCAGCTGCATGATGGAACTTGCTCCCTGCTCATGTATGCCCAATTCTGACCCTTTACAATCTCTACCTTCATCTAGATCCCCTGTCACGCTGGATATGTCATTAGTGCTGATTATCTATATTATCTAGAATTTCCTTCTGAGTGGTAGAAAGCACTTTAAGTGGCTCCGTGTTTGAACAGCTGGATTAAATGGCACTCTAAGGATCTGAAAGAAATAATACATCTCCCCAAACTGCCTACCACCCTCAAGGGACTAGCTTAATCACCTTGTAGAATTAACCTATTATCTAATCAATCTTTACCAAAACCCTGCATTAGATTTAAAACTCAGTTAGATAGACACAAGAACTCAAATAACAAAAAGGTTAGAGATCTCAGCTACATCAGTCCTTTCTCTAAAAAACAGTATCTTAGCATCTGTGAAGCACTTTAACACTGTATATTCCTTGATTCTACCTTCCTTCTCAGATAAACTCTTGTATTTTTCTTCTAAATCTCTTCAACAAACTCTGCCCCTGCTTCCCTTGTTTCCTGACTATCCTTTACAGTATATGGGCAACACGTCTACATATGTTATCCTATTGTATTCTATTAGTATATTATGTTATAGTTGTTTAACATGACATGTAGTAGCATAAGGGTATTAAGAATATGGAAAAATGAAAAGTGCAGTAAAATTAAATCAAGACTAAATAAGAAAAAGGATATCAAATAGAAGTATGGGGCCTATGCAAGAAAGTGAATGTACATTAATTTCGGTATTACTAAAAGCAGCTAATTGATGGCTATGCTATTTCCTCAGTCCTTTTTAGTATGCTCATCATATCAAGTGGATATATAAAATGCATAATTTTCACAGTCATGTTATTTTTTATGAATGGGAAAGATTATCTTAAAGTAATCTAGTACTATTCTGTTCAAATTGCTGTCTTATTATTTAGGGGATGTTTCCTGTTGCATCCCAAAGGCAATTATAAGATCTGCCATGGTCCTTGCTTTCCTTTCCCTGCATGCTGTTTCCATACATGTTGAAATTTAAGTACCAAGCACACAGTTTATTCTTTTTATTAGCCTCAATTTAAAAAATTTTTAGACTCATTTTATGTTCATACACCAAGACAGTTATTTGACAAGTTGAAAGAAGGAAATTATTTTTATTTTTAAAGAATTTATTGATGCCTGGATTGGAGGAAAAAATAGAAGCCACATGAATAGTTGATATATGACTTAAATTTGTTAATAGGTAATAGAGTTAAAATGACTGTTTAAAACAAGATGCTATAAAATCATGGAAACAGAGATATTTCGTATGAGATATGCTGTCCATTATCCAAGGGAAAATAAGTAAAAGTCACAGACTATTTAGATTGACAGATCTTTCAGACAGTATCTTTGTAGGGTCATCAAATGAATGACATAGACTGAATTAACCCAGTGTAACACAATGTTGTTGAATTTTTCATCAAAATAAATAGATTGATGCTATATTAGCAACAAGAAAGATGAGAGAGTAAAAATCTCAACAGAGTACGTGCAAAATTCATATGAAGAAAAATTTTAAATGATGAAAGAAGACAAAATGGAAAACTTCTCATGGTTTTCAAGGATTAAATTAAATGTAATTCCAATTAAATTACCAATGGGATTTATTTGGAAAAGGATAACCTGATTCTACATATCTTATGGAAAAATAAAAAACAAGGGCATTCAGAAAACCTCTGAGAAAAAACAGTAATCAGAGGGCATTAACTTTTATAGACATTAATATATATTATGAAGGTATGATAAGTAAAAAGTGTGGTATTAGTGACATATGTATGTACAGAAATTTGGTGTATTTTGAAGATGTCATGTTAGATTAGTAGGCAAAATACATTACAAAGAGATTTCTACCAGGAAAAAAAAGCTGACTTCCTACCTAACACTTTGCATCAAAATAAAATCAGATAGATAAAATATTTAAATACTAAAAAGGAAACAATGAAAAGTCTAGAAGAAAATATAGATGATTGTCTTGTTCTTGTCAGAATGAGGACAACCTGCCAAAGAATGACACAAATCTCCAAAGTCACACACACACAAAAGAGGCCATGAATTCATCTGCACAAAACTCAGAATCTTTTGTTTGACAAATATAGACAATCCCCGATTTATGATGGTTTGACTTACAATTTCTTGACTTTATAATAGTGGGAAAGCAATATGGGCATTCAGTAGAACCTATACTTCAAATTTTGAATTTTAATCCTTTCCTAGGCTAGGGAGATGCAATGCAATCCTCTGTGATGCTGGGCAGTGGCAGCCAGTCTCAGCTCCCAGTCAGCCACATGATCATGAGGCTGAACAAGCCATACACTTAGAATCATCCTGTACCCATATAGCCATTCTGTTTTTTACTTTCAGAACAGTATTCAACACATTACATGAGATATTCAACATTTTATTATAAGATAGATTTTGTGTTAGATGATTTTGCCCAACTGTAGGCTAATGTAAGTGCTCTGAGCACATTTAAGGTAGGCTAGGCCAAGCTATGATATTCGGTATGTTAGATGTAGTAAATGCATTTTTAACTCAACAATACTTTCAAATTACAGTGGGTTTATCAGGATGTAACCTGATCATAAGTCAAGGGAGATCTGTACAACTGAAAAAGAAAGTCGGAAGACAAATATTTACATCAAATATTACAGACAAAGGGCTAGTTCTTTGGGGGAAAAAAGACTAAGTTCTCAGTAGAAAAATGGGAAAAGAACACATACAGGCTTTTTCCTATTAAAGGACAGAAAATGTATTTTATAGCTACTTTCACTTATAACAGGAGAAATGTCCATTTTGTAATTCCCATCAGGTGGGTACCCACCTCTGTACCCAACTATCCCATTCTCCGCTCCTCTCCCTAGAAGCATCCATATTTTTGTTGTTGTTCATGCACTTTGCAGTATTCCTTCATTCAAACATAAATGTAAATATATATTATTATATCTCTTTTCTTTCACAAATAGAATTCTCAATACATTGTTCTATTTCTTGTGATTTTCACTGTACAATATACCTTGGTGATCCTTTTTTTCATTTACAGAGAGCTTCCTTACAGTTTCATAGTGTTAATTGTGTGGTTGTACCATAGTTTATTAACCAGTTGGATATAAATGAAAACTTCGGTTGTTTCCAATCTTTTGCAATTATGAACAACGTCACAACAAATAATCTTGTACATATGTCATTTAGCATATGTATATTCGTAGGATAAGTTCACTAAAGTAGGATTGCTGGAATAAATGCAACTATATGCATTTACTACCATTATATGCATAAATGCAAATATACATATAGCATTAAATGCTTGAGTAAATGCAAAGAATAAATGCAACTATAATTTTGGTTGCTATTGCCTGATTGGCTTTATATAAGTTGTGCAAAGTTTTAACCACCACCCCATGTCCCATCAGTGTATGAGGTGCCATTTTCCCTACAGCGCCACCAACATAGTCTGCTGTCAAAATTTCATATTTTTTCAGATCTTACAGATGATAGATTTTATTTCAGTGCATTTTTCTTTCTATGAGGAGACTGAACATATGAATGTACATAATAGTAATCCACTTTGATTCCTTTAGCCAATGGCCATGGTGCATATTGACCCTATGAAACAGCACAGGTTAAGCAGTTTTCATGCTACCACAGCAGTACTTACCTTGGCAAAACACTTGCCTAGTGAAAAATACACTATTCTCTCTCAGCATCTAGAAGGGGGAAAAAACAAACAGCTGAAAAAGCTTGATGATTCATTTGTACATTAAAAACAATTTTTTCTCCTTGACAAATTGTGGGGGCAAATTTAGTTTGGAGATAGAAATTTAACTTGACATAGTTTTTCCCAAGAGATACTGTGGGTAGTTATGTAATACACTTTGAAGCCATTCATTACAAGGTAATAAAGATGGTCAGAAAATAATACGAAATGATCTAAGAATGGAGCATTTTTTCCTTTTATTCTTTTTTTAATAATTTACATAATTGACATACAACATTATATACATTTAAGGGTACAACGTGTTGATTTAAACATTTATATATTGCAATATGTTTACCAATGGTAGCATTAGTTAACACCTCTATTGGTCCCATAACTATTATTTCTTTTTTGTGATAAGAAAAGTTAAGATCTAATCTCTTAGCAACTTTGAAGTTTATAAAATAGTATTGTTGACTGTAATCATTATGTTGTGTATTAGATCACCAGAACTTATTTATCTACTAATTCCAAGTCAGTACCTTTAAACATCTCCCAAGTTCCCCTACCTCCCAGCCCCTGGTAACCACCATTCTACTCTCTGTTTCTGTAAGTTCAGCTTTTTTTTAGATTCCACATAAAAGTGATGCCATACACTATTTGTCTTTTTCTGTCTGACTTAGCTCACTTAGCGTAATGCCCTTAAGATGATCTATCGATGTTGTCACAAATGGCAGGATTTTCTTCTTTTTCATGACTGAATAGCATTCCTTTTTTTAAAAAAATTCAATTAATTAACATATAGTGTGTTATTCGTTTCAGAGATAGAGTTCAGTGATTCATCAGTTGTATATAATACCCAGTGCTTATTACATCCCCCCTTAATGCCCATCACCCCGTTATCCCATCCCTCCACCCAGCTGAATAACATTCTTAATGAAGTATCAGTTTCTATGTAGCAGTTTCTCAGGAATTAGGAATTTGTAAAATCCATTTCATACTAAATGTTGTGAACACTATTCATCTTGAGGAAAGTGTAAGTCATATTGAATCAACTGTCAACATTCTTTGGTGCCACAGCACCTGAGAGTTTTCAGATCAACTGGGAAAATTGTAAATGCTGAGATTAAAGTTTGTAGGCAAATCTGAATTAAAGGTAGAATTACAAAACCTTCTCCTACTCAGTTCATGTCCATCCTAGATGTTAGAATAGGTCCAAGCATTGATAGAAATGAAAATCTCTGCCTTCCCAATTCATGCCCTTTATCTACATGTTAAGTATGACTGGTAATAACTTTGAAAATTCCATATTTTCCCACTTTATATTAATCATGCATACTCAAACAACTTTAATGTTATCTAAGCAGAGAGAGTTTGGAATTCCATAAAGTGCTTGGACAACCACATGGTCTTTGTAACCACATTTAATGTTCATATAGTATTATTCTCAAGTAAATATTCCACTTGAGCAATGCTGCATTCTTCAAAAGAGAATATATTTTTGACGTGATGACTAAAATCAGGAGTGGAATTTATCTTTTTCACTATTCAGATAGACTTCTGTAATTGAAAAACACTAAGATTGGGAGTAATAAGAAGTCAGGATTATTGAAGGTTTTTACTGAATTGTTAAACATACCTTTTAGGGTTCTATCCATCTTTGTTGTATGCAAGTATGATTGTAGAGATGCATGCATTTGCCTCTTTAAAAAAAGGACTTTGAGGGACATATTAACATGACAAATATATAATAAGGTTGTTAAATTAGAAATAATTAAAGTAAAATTGGAGGTAAAGAGTATGCTAACATCATGGTGCTCTTAGTCATCTGTGACTGACTATTTAAAATTAGCCTTTGACCTTGCTAGAATAAAAGGCAAAAAAGAAAATAAATAACATGATATTTTTTCTTTTAATATCTTTTATATTAAGGTATAATTTATCTACAATGAACTTCATAGCCCTGAAATATTACATTCCAGGGGATTTGACAAATGCACACATCCATGTAATCCAACATCCCTATCAAGATGTGGAATATAACTATCACCTTGAAAATGGTCCTTCTGCCCCTTTCCAGTTAATTGCTCCAATTTCTTTCAACATGGATTCGCTTGTTCTACAGCTTAATATACATGGGATCATACAATTTGTGCTCTTTTATACAGACATCTCTTGGCTTCTTTCTCTCAGCATAATATTTTGGAGATTAACCCAAAGTGTTGTGTTTATCAGTAGCTTGTTCCTTTACATTGTTGAGCAGTATTCCACTATATGAATATTTTTAAGATCACTAGTTTTTTTGGTATTTGATTGGAAGCTTTACCAGTTCTAAAAGATGATTATATGTGATCCTTGTACTAACAGATATTTGGTACCTAGACCATCAAGTATTATTATAAGCAATGTCTTCAGCAATAACAAATATAGGAATAATCTTTGATTGTTTTTTTATATTAACTCTTAACAGCTATTCACTCTATAACCCTATATTGATTAGTACACTTCCAATTGTGTGACCCTTCAATTTGGTTTTAGAAGAGTTTAGATCAACATAAATCCAAAGGATCTGCAAATGACCACATTTCATCCTTCAGGATGTATGTGGGTCCATCAGGCAGAGCTGGGGTTGGAATCTTAGATTACATGTAGAGACACAAAAGATTTGACAAAATTCAATATAATAATCTAGTTACATTTGATTGATTAGTCTTATTGATCTATATGGCACTAGCTTGGCTGCAATTTCATACAGCCTCAATATGCTTTAGTTTTGAGAGAGTTTGCCACAAGGAATCCAGCAGATCTTTTGTTATGTACCTAACCCCACACACCTAATTGCCAATTAAGTTCCAGCTGTATCCAACCACTAATGGGGAACCATAGTGCTCCTTAAATGAGAATTATTTTCCATCCAAGCTTCTTCTGCGAGTATAACATGATATGTATGTCCCTCTAGTTAGTATATTATATACACTAAATAATGTACATTATTTAGCCCTTAATGTTAAATGTCTGATACACCCTCCAGTGAGGCTGAGACACTATAAATTATGACACTTCTTTCTTTTCTGCTAGTCATCAAATAGAATATTGGAAAACAAGGTGGAGAAGCTGAAAGTATTACAAACAGCAAAGGTATGTCACTCATTTTGTTTCAGGAGGTTAAATTTAAAGTTAACATTGAGCTGTGTTTCTAATGTGATTTTTGGTGTATAGTTTTTACACAAAGATGAATGCTTTTTGTTTAACATTTATATAACTACTTTTTAAATGATAATAGTTGACCTTAATTTATGGTATGAATTTAATTATAGATAATGTGCCCTCTCTGATTTTAATGATATTGACCTGTATTTTCTTTTAATGAATTTTAATTAGTTCTTTACTGCTTGTTGTTTCATCAATATATACACATAAATATGTTTCTCTCTCATATCTAAAACTGAAAGCACAGTTTAATATGCATAATTACAGTTTCTTCTCATATGACACCTTTCTTGCAGAGAATGCTTAAAGGGATGTAAAGAATTTCTCTTTGACCTCTGTGGTTGTCACCTTCATCACCTCTAGTTCTATGTCCTTACATTGTGCCAAGTACCATCTCAGGTTCCTTATAGTAGCCTTCCTGCTTCCTTTTCTGTCACTCCTCCAATTTTTTTGACTAAACAGTTGAATCAAGAGTTTTGAAAATCAGTATAATGCTCCTTATCTTTAATAGAATTACTCAGATAAAGTCATGTAGCATCTAATACTGCAATGCTAAATACTTGCTTCATTAACCGTAGGTGAATTGCACTGAAAGTGTGCCCCGCCCATGCTTGCAAAAGTGAAAGAACATAAATGCTAATAATCAAACTGTTTTTAGAACATTTAAATCAAATTGTCACCCTTTCCTATGACTTGCAAGATTACAAGAAAATCCCATCATCCACATAGACAATTTGGGCCACAAGGTCAAGGGCTGTTCTCCCCTCTCTTGCCTAGGTTAGATTGCTCAACTCTTCCAGGAGGCCACTTGTCTCGATAGAGATTCAACAATACCAAAGCCTATACTCTTTTTTGTCAAAATGACACAAAGACAGAAGCCATGAACAGAGAAGGAGAAGGAAAGGGAGGGGTGAGCACATTATTGTTCTTTCACAGGTATTTGGATTTCATGTTCACGATCCTTATTTTTAATGGCTGCCTCAAAAGCCTGCCAAAACATTGATGCTAATTCTATAAGGTTATATCAAATATTCTCTGTATCTATCTCTTTTCAGTTGTCTAGTTTCAATGTCTATCAATATTTTTACATGGTTATAACTAATTACAGAACATACAGTGTTCAAAAAAATCTTCATCTATATATCTGGAATATCTGGGGGGGTAACTACATTATTAAAGTAGACTTTACTTAAAAGTAATTCTCAGAGGAGTGACATTACATGGAATTCCATGGATCATTTAAAATATGATTTCATTCCTACTTATTCACATGCACATATGTTTTCAAGAATGTAAATTGCACTCACAAACTGTATGGGTTCACACATGCACATACACCTCATACTCATACATCTCAGTTTTGAAATTTCTAAGGGAAAAAAATATATGCCAGACAAGTAGATTTATTTTAGTTAACTACTGGTGTTGTTTCCACAGGGAAGAGCAGAATATTAATTTTTTGGAGTCTTGATAAAACAAAGCAGAAACTGAAGTCTTGAAATAGACACATTCCTGGTTACACCTTCTATAGTCCACTCACTTATTTCACTACCACGAGAATTTGGGATATGCTCTGGGAGCACACTTTTGACTACTGACTCCAGACCTAACCTTACTTATGTATTCTAAAAACTACTATTAAAAACATACAAACATTCCTGGTAAATATTCATACTGCATGGTATAAAATATTTTCCATTTGTATTGAGCTTCTCACATTTTTGCTTCATTGCTAACCTTTGTGGCAGAAGGTCGTGCAAGCAGCAAGCTCCATGTAATTGATCACGCTACGGGATTGATAACATGGGATGGTGAGTAGAATTCCCCATCTGAATTCCATTATCATTCCAGAGAACGGGAGGATTTCAGATGGGTATTTTGAGTCAATAAGAAGGCTTTTACAGGTTACTAACACATTACTAACAGAATGTCTCAGTTTCCTCAAAGTGTGAGGATGGGTGACTTATAACCTTTCCTTTGGAAGTTGCTCTCTCTGCTATTCACAGCAACCGTGGTCATTCAAAAGGAAGATGACAACGAGCAAATAAATAAAAACAAAAATTCTCTAATGTGGAAAGAAACAGACCATGATCAAAAAGGGAATAATATTTGTTTTATTTCTAGTCATTTGGAATGATCAAACATTTCTTACTTCTGGCTCAACCACTCGGGAGATCATCCAGAACTCTTTGAAATGAAATCCACTGTCATACTTTCCACTGTGGCAAAGTCTCCATATAAGCACATTATTTTGCATTTAAATATATATTGCTTTTAAATTTTAAATGGTGATATGAGTGAGAACCCTTGGCAGCAAAGAAATTAGATTGGGAAGTCAAGTGAGAAAACAAGAGGAGGCAAATATATTAAAATGGGCCTTTTCATTTGTTGTGTCTCAAATACCCACCTGGAATCTAGAATGAATCCACAGATGCCTGATACCGACTTTGATATTTTCTTGAATGTTAACATCTTTCACAATGGTAAGTTTGCAATGCTTTCAAACATACTATTTGGGAACAAAGGGAAAACAAATACTGATTCATCAAAAGAAAAACTGGAAATCTCTCCATCTAGATAATATCCAAGAATTAGACCCAGAGAAGGGAAATTAAGAAAACACAGTTATTAGTTCTTTCTCATATCAAGTTCTTTCTCCTAAAATTAAGAAATAACTCATTGTCTCTCTTTATAACAGCAAAAGATCAATTCATCTTGTCATCATAGAGATATATAGAGAGGTAAAAATCTGTATATAAATGCATATCTTTTTATATGTAAAGCTAATTGCTACACTAGATAACGTAAGTACTTTGTATAGTGGGAAACAAATGTTATGTATTCTTTTGGTTTATGTGTGGTGTGTGTGTGTGTCTGCATTGTCCTTGGGAAACGATATCCAGACTAAAAAAGATCAAAGGAAAGTAAGCAAAGTAATAGACAGACTTAAGAATATAACAGATGGGGAAAATGTGAGGGAAGTGAATATATTTTGCCAAAGAAATGATACTGAGTGGGTCAGGAAATGAAAACATTACATAAATACTTATATACTGAGCACAAACACAGGTCAGATCAGGCCCTCAAAGACTCATAGCTCCCACTGATGTCAAAAGTCTGCCCTGAGAGTCGTGCACATGTATTTAAAGACACAACTCAGCCTGAAACAGCTAATAGGTGAGAAAGAAGTATTTATTTTGGATAGAAATGGCCAAACAACTGAGCTTAAGAGGAGGAAAACTCACCTTTGAAGTAAAAGAGAACCTTTTTCGCCATGAGGAAAAACAGACGCTGAAACAGCTTGTCTGATGAGGTAATCACAGTAAACAGTAGGCATGCTTAATTTAAGATTAATTAGGTTGGTAGAAATTCTATGTTGATTTAGTCAGAGACTAAATGCAAACACCCAAGGACCCTTTTCTCTCAAACTACGTCCAGTGTAATAATACTAACCATTATTCTAATTATTTTGAACCATCTCTTACTCTGCATATGCTTCTTCTTTTTTTTTTCTTTTTGCGCTTAGGCTGTATTTACATGGTCATAGACTTGAATAAGCATAGAGATAAAAAAAGTTTAAAATGTATTTCTTTATTGAGCGGATCTCAGTATGCTAATGGATAAACTGGTCCCTTCAACACAAGAATTCAATCCACTGTGAGAACATCCTCGGACTTGAAGAGAAAACTTTGTTTCTGAAAATCAGAAGTGTACTAAGCAGATTGATGGTCTGTCTGTGTTATTGTTATTGGCTCCAGACCCTTAGGGAGGGGAAAAGAATTCCAGATCAACCTAAGCTCTAAAATCTAGTTTCCATTTGAGTACCTGGAAAGTAGTCAACAATCATCTCCATTTTATATTTTCTGTGGTTTATGAGATAAGAAAATTCCCTGAAGATCTTAGCAGACCCACAGACTAAAGATCCAAAGAAGGTTTGCCACCACTGATCAGAGGTGAAACATATTGTTGAATTCATTGACATTTTCATTGTATGCATTTAGCATGCAATATCCTCCCCAAATAGATATAACCTATCGCTTTTACAATGTGTAATGGTAGGCAGCATAATTTTTTTTTCTAATGCAAGGGAATGTAAAAAATAACTGTGCCAAGAATGAATTATTTGAATTTAACACACAAGCTGCAGCTGGTCACTAAAACCCATTTGTGACTTGTCAAAGAAATATGTGGAATCACAGAATCATTTTCCCAGTTGTAGCTGCCTACTCGTGTGTGCAGAAATTGAACATTTCTGATTGGATTTATGAAAGAGAAAGACTTCTCCAAGAAACTCCTTTTAGCACTCAAAATACCAAAATAACAAATTGGAAAATCATAATACTTGAATTTGTGCATCACTTTCCCTTCATACTGCAAACTGCTTCTACAAGTTTCAAACTGCTTCTTCAGCAATATTAACCTTATTTAAAAGATGAGGAAATTGGAATGTAGCAAACAATTTCTGCAAGATTGCTTAGACTGTCTGATTTGAACCTAGGGAAATTAAGACATCAGCCCCTTTTGTTTCTTCTGAAACACAATGAGTACAGTGTTTACAGATCCAGAATTTCTATTTCAAGACCCGTGTACTCCTCACCTACTAGCCAATCAGCCACCACCTCAGCCTGGACCTAATGATCATTCATTTCAGCTCTGACCACCTTGTCAGTCTAAATGAGACCCCTTATCTACTTTGCTCTGCAGCCACACTTATTCTCTTCTTTTATCCTGGGGTTGCTAGAAGTCATTATATCATAAACATTGACTTCTCCAGCAATTCACATAGCCTGACATATTGCTATCCAATATTTTATTTACCGCTTATTCACTGCTGAGGGTACTTCAGAATAACTACGTCAGAATTTTCACAGGTTAGGGGCACCTGGGTGGCTCAGTCGGTTAAGCGTCTGCCTTCAGCTTGGGTAGTGATCTCAGGGTCCTGAGATCAAGCCCCAGGCTGGGCTTCCCTGCTCAGGGGAGTCTGCTTCTCCCTCTCCCTCTGCCCCTCCCCCAGCCTGCGTGTGCTCTCTCTCTCCCTCTCTCTCTCTCCAATAAATAAATAAATAAATAAATAAAATCTTTAAAAAAACAAAAAAGAATTTTCATGGGTTAGACCCAGGTGATTCTGATATACAGCCAGGCTGAGAACAACTATCTTACTCAATTCTCCTTGATAGCCATTCCAAAGCTGTTCTATTCTCCTCAGATTTCTAGTCCCACTCGGTGCCTCCAACAACGTCCAATATTGTTTTTTTTTTAAGATTTTATTTATTTATTTGACAGAGAGAGACATAGCAAGAGAGGGAACACAAGCGGGGGGTGGGGGTGGGAGAGGGAGAAGCAGGCGCTCCGCTGAGCAGGGAGCCCCATACGGAGCTCGATCCCAGAACCCCAGGATCAATGACCTGAGCCAAAGGCAGACGCTTAACGACTGAGCCACCCAGTGTTTTACCCATAGTTAAAAACTCAAGTATTTATCACACAGGTAAATGGAAGGATAGATGGATGAATTAATATCAGGAATTTGTTAAATTTTATCAGTTAACACATGTTCAGTTTTTTGATAACTTTTACAAGCAACCAGAGATTAGCAGTTCACAAATATATTTTCTTTGGCTCTCAAAATGTTGGCCCAAATGGTATTTTTAAAAATATTTGAATTAATTGGCAACATTTGAACATTGGGAGATTTCACATCAAAATTTTCATTCCTTGCTTTGAATTTTCGGTAATGTTAAATTCACATACTAGGGTGACTACCAGTAGCTGAAGCAGAGTAGGTTGTCTTCCGTGGACAAGGCATGCCCTTTAATTTTGCCATAGTCCTTTCTTTTCCCATTGCCTCTGCAGTACTGAGGCTAAGTGCCATTCACCATTTAATCAAGCCTGTGATGCTGTTTTTCTTTTAACTAATGACTTCATTTTTTAATTACCTGTATGGTTTCATAATAGGATTTCATTTTGATCTGATTTATATATCTTTGGAATCAAATACTCAGAATACTTATATTCTGGTTTCAGCATGATATTAACTAGCTTTTTAATCCTAACCGAGTGTTCTGAGTTTTCTTATTCACCTTGTTCATCTTGAAAAGGAAGAAGCTAGACTATATCAATGGTTCCCAAACTTCGGTTTCAGTTCCTTTGGTGTCATAAAACTAGTAACAGGCATCTGGGGACTATTAGGATGATCCTCAAAACCTAATGGAAATTCCATTCCTTGGATGGCTGTTTATAGCAAGTCAGAATTGTATCAATTGATTGTAATTAAATATAGCTATTATCAATAAAAATGGGGACAAAATTAATTGCTTTTTAATAAATGCAGTTTTCTAGGTTATTTTTCAAAACATGAAGCCCACAGAAAGTCTTTGGTAGATAAATGTTTAGGAATCGTCTTTAACACTCATTCTTAGTGGAATGAATTCTGTGTAAGCATTGATTACCCTCTTTATTCTCATGCCTATATGGGACAAACTGAAATAGTATTTACTTTTTCTCCTTCCTCACTGTTAGTCTTTCTAAGCTTTTTGTTCTTATTTTTTTCCTCTAATGGTTAGTTCATAAGCAATTAGCATCTTCTCACATGCAAAGCATGAGAAATCAAATGAGATCATTCATCTGGAGGCCCTTGAACACTGTCAAGGTTAGTAAATGCAAGGTAGAATTATTATGATTGATAACCATCTCAACAAAGAGGAAAGGGGTAGGTAAGACAACTTTCCAGTCTCCACATAGAGAATCTATTAGAGTTAGTTGATGTGAACACACCAGTCTGGGAAGCGGGGAAGGGAGGGATGGCTTTCATGTGACAAAAGTATCTCCAAATTGAAGTCAAACTGAATGCAACACACTGGCTTGGAAAAAAGAAGGGGGGGAGTGGATTCAACACTCCCTTTCTACCATCCCCCTCTCCCATAACTCCTGCCTCAGGTCTGGTATTGTGAGAGGTAGCACAAGGCGATGCCATTGTTCACAGCAAGATCCAATGAGATTCTGCATTATATAAGGCAGCACCTGCCTTTTTTGCCATCTCTGCATCACATCTGATGACTACACAACCTTCTAATATTGCTCCTTCCTGATACTGGCTGGTTTTCCTGCCAGAGAGTCTGTTGGACTTACTTCAGATTGATGTCATCTGCTGATTAAGGAAACATTCCCTGAATCTGAACCCTGAGGCAACAGCAGCCATGACACTTGCTAGACCTTTCAGCATAACCAAGTGAAAATTGAAGCACCCAGGACAGAACTTGCAGGGGATATAGTGATTGAGACTCTCCAAGAGGCCCCCCCATGGTGGCATAGACAAGCTCAGGGAGCCTGGCAAGTGTGAAAATTATTTCACGGATGTTAACATTGGCAACACTGAAGACAAAAATACATCTCTAGCTCATCAGTCAACTCCATTTCTGACACAGAACAAATCTTCCTGTGGATTGTTAAGGGTCTGGCTGATTTTTCATGAAAGCTAAAATGAGATATGAAGTAAGTAAAATTACAGATTTTAAAGCCATTCTCAGATTTCTGTAGAGACAAAGGGCCAAAGCAAACTTAACATGAGATGTGACTAAAGCTTCTTTCTTCATGCAATTCGCTTTGGAAGATAGAAATATCTTCGGAGTCTCATGAAATTTGTTTCTAATCACATTTTCATTCACTCTGTTGTAATCATGAATTTCCACATCTGGAACTACTGAGTGCTAGATTTAACTCTGCTACTATTTAGGTGCATTGTGATCTTTGTTTTGGGGGGCATATTATATATTTTGTCCATTAGGTTTTATCTTATTACTCATTAAAGGCAGTTATCCAGTGTTCTGTGTTGAAATGAATTCTGAGGCTGTTACCAAGACAGCATGAAAGATTGTAGCAATCTATTAGCAATGTCTGTCATGGGTGAGAGTGTGTGGGTGATGGGGTAATGGCAGATATATTCCATCTTTTGAGTAATGATCTAAAATTTCTTTGAATTCAAAATTTTGGCACTTATTTGTTTTAATTGCTCTATTCCATATGTACAATGTAGAAGGCTATTTAGAAATACTTATCATTTGAATAACTGGGGTTAAACATTGCCTGCCAAAAACAAATGCTTCAGAAGGGAAAAAGAAAAGCAAAAAGCAAAAAACAAGAAGCAGGATATGAAAACAGTTTTATTGGGAAACCTATCCTACACACATCTCTTTTATGATGCCCTCATTTTCTCCTCCTGAAAAATCAAGAGATGAACTGAACATTTCCACTTGGATAAAAAAATAGTTATTGTCAAGATGTTCATTATTGCTGTTCATGTTCATATTCCTGTTTCATGTTCATGAAAAAGGAATTAGTGGAAAATATTATTCTAACAGTTTATTGATAAACATGTAATATGACTAGAAGAACAAAATCTGGAAAGATAATGATAAAAATAGTTAATATTTCAAACACTTGACAAAATGCTGAATACTTTATACAATAATGATAATGATAAATAGTTCACATTTATTGAGCATTTACCATGTTCCAGGCTCAGTTCTAAAAGCACTTCATGTATTAACTAATTTCATAACTTGCAGTAAGTTTTAATTTAGTAACTTTAATGAATAAATGCATTATCTCATTCAATTATGACAATCCTAAGGTTTAGGCATCATTTTTATCCTAATATTACAGATAGGAAACTGAGGAAATAAGAGGTTATGTAGAGATAAGTGATGTCGACACTTGAATCCAGCTAGTCTCAGTCCAGAACCCCCTGGCCTAAATCATTATTTAAGAATGTATAGTCCTTCCAAAATAAAGCTAACAAATCTGAATCCCTGAGCCCTGGCAAAACTAGAGTGTGAAGTAGGAGTCATTCTGGGGGCTGTACATGAACCTTCACTAACAAACCTTTTGCTTCTTCTCAGCTTCAAAGGAAAACTCTGAAAGACTGCTCTTGGCTATTGACTTAGCCCATTGTCAGGCTCTCATAATTCGAAGATCTTCTTATGTGATTTGGGAGGGGATTAGGTATTTTAAACATCAAATGGAAGTTCAGACAATTCACCTGATCTGCTCTGTCGCTGGGGAAGAAAAAATTATAATGTCATCAATTTGGAGTCAAAATTTGTGCTCTGTAATGGTGCTTTTCTCTTGGTTTTGATTTCCTGTGTTGGGCATGAGCCCAGCTGTCAGCTGGTCTAGCCACATCTTGGGGTATGTTTATCTATGCCCCAACAAATCCTTTATTTCATTTCCTCTGTTTTAAAAGGCTCTGCTACTGTATTATTTGAAGGTGATGATGAAGTAGTGAGTCTTGCTAGAGAAATGGAATCTATATCCTGCTCTATTCCAGAAGTCACATACAACTCCGGCATTGAAAAACAATGAGTTTATTAAAGTCATTTAATTGGTGCAATCTAATTTCTTTATTTTTTTAAAAACATTTTATTTATTTATGAGAGAGAGATTGAGGAGGGACAAACAGACTCTGTGCTGAGTACAGAGACCAATGTGGGGCTCGATGTCAGGACCCTAGTCATGACCTGAGCTGAAACTGAGTCAGACACTTAACCAACTGAGCCATCCAGGTGCCCTTCTAATTTGTTTCCTTTAAATGTGGAGAAGCCAGGCAGTCTGAAAAATAATGTTTTGGCTCTTTAGAGGTTTTTTTCCATAAGATATTGACTTAGAGTCTTTAGTAGGCATTGAAGAAAAAAACTGATATGTATTTGGAGAGAAATATTTAATAGTAGTTTGATTAAGAGGTAAGAAGAAACCCACTTCCTCCTTTATACCTAATGAGCACAATTAATGCACCCTATGGAATTGGAATTTTCAAAGGATTCCATATGTAAATAGGTCTTCAGAATATTTTTGTCTGCTAGCTACCAAATATGATCATATGGAGCTCCCAAATCAAATATTTACCTCTTTGTGAGTACACATGACTTCAGATGAGTCTCCCTATAAGAAAAGAAGTTGAGTCAGTCAGGCTCTTAGCAGAAAATAGATGGCACACTCAGACTGGGTAATTTAATGTGAGTTTAATAAAAGGCATATTTTCAAAAGTGTAGTGAAGGATTTGGGAAATCACAAGGAGTAATGCTCCACTCCAGGCACTTACATCCCAAGTGACGGATACAGTATGGGGGTGGGGTGGGGTACTTACATCCCAAGACCTGAAGGGCAAGGGAAGGGAGTACTTACCAGAAGAAAAAGATGGAGGGAAGAGGAAAAGAAAACAAGAAGCCAGATGCCAGGGACTATGGAGTTTTGGTCTAGTACCACCAACAACCCCAGAAAGTGAAAACCAAGAGAATAAATACCCAGACCTCATTCTATTTCCTTCTTCTGGTTTGCTGCCCATGTTCTCCAGTGGGATACTCTACAGAAGCTAGCCTCCTGGGGCACAGAGCACAGTGAAGAAAAGCAGAACCAAAGGGAGTAAAGAGGAGCAAAGGGAAGATGTCCATCAAAGAGATTTTTCCAAGTGCTACTTGCCTGAGGCACGAGAAGGAGGGAAGGAAATGTTGAGCAAAAAGAAAGATAGGGGAAGAAGCAAAAAGAAAGATAGGGTCTCCTTCTCCACCACTGCAGTGTAATATAACCACCAGTCAAAGCAGGCCTTACTTCAAGCCCCTCTCCCTCCCTTGTACAATCTTCACAAGGTTCCTCTCTTGTACCTTATTTCTGGGGGGTTCTGCTTTTAGCCACTGTCATAAGTACCACTGCCTCCTTCCTCCTGAGGAGTTAATAATAATTTAAAAAGCTGCTTGACTTTCAATGGGGCATGCTTGAGGAGGCACCATTTCCTGAGACTCAAAGGGATATATCAATAAATCTAGGCCTTTATTTCACACTTTGAAGCACATGGAAGCTCTATATCAGATATTTACCTACCTACTTGCCCGATCAGCATCATGCTAGGAGCTGTGGAAACTATAAAGGGAAAAGGAGGTGGCATATTTTTAAGGAGGTAATTCTGGCAAAATTCCAGGTGGTCAAGATACTTTTCTGCAGAGACAGCCTTCAAATCAAGTCCTGAATCTTCCTGTTTTCTTCAATATTGGACCTGGTTCTTCCCTTTCTGAGTTCACTGAAAATCTGTCAACAAGTATTTATTGCGCACCTATTATGTGTCAAGCACTGTTCTGGGCTCCCTAGAGTTTTGTCATACTCAGAGAATTCAGAGAAACGATCTTTATGCAGATTTTTTTGGACAATGATCTAAATTCAGTTTCCTTTGATATTCAAGATCTTTAAAGAGATCCCTGTTTTCCTCAGGAAGACTCAATTCACTACTCATTTTATGTTTCACAATTTCACACCCATAAATGCCAATTTAGGCTTCCTATATTTTGTTCATTCTGCATGGGTTGGACTACACAACCCCATTCAAACAATGTACGCTTTCATGTCAAAATCATTACCAGAAATAATTATCAAGATCTAAGAATGAAACTAGACTTGATTTTATCTTTGTCAGCATTAAAAACATGACACTAATGACATTTAAAGAAGCATAAACCCAGAACTCCGAAATAAGGGCTTTTGTTTGAAGAAAGAAATTTTATGGGAAAATGAAGTGTATTAACCAACTGAATCAAATAGGATGAATGGTTTCTTAGCTACTTGAGAAACTTCAAGTCCAGAGGTAACGTGGCTTATCCTCACCATAGCTGCAGTTATTTTGGCAGGTGAAAGTCAAACAAGGGGCATTCTGGATCACACTAACAATGTGAGCAAGGGAAGAGGTGCATGACTTACTGCCATAGAAAGGACTTGGAGGGACAGAAAGATTTGACTAGAAAGGAAGATTGGATTCTGGCAGTAGAGAATCTTTAATATCTGCTAAGGAGTGTGATAGATAAGAGTTTTGTTTTATTTATTTTTTAGCAGAAGAATGAAGTAATCAGAACTATAGAAATATAGTAATCTTGAGTTAGAAATAGCAGCGTGACTTGGCAGATTTTAAAGACTTGGATGAAATGGATAAATGAGGGATTTAAGCTATCTAGGTAAAGTAAAAGAAAGTTCAGTAAGTTCTCAGAAATTCTACTGACTAAATAGGAGAAAGCCCTATGTATTTAAGAGAAAAACATTAGCAGGGATGGAATCTGTAGCCCATTTTTGCTTTAAGGCCTAGTTCTATGTCATCCCATAAACAAAGATGAGGAAAGGCAAAAAGGGACAGAATGTGTGTACAGATCTGGAGGCATTTGAGAAAGAAAGAGAGAGAGGTGGTGTGCAACTCCATGTATTTCTGTATAAAACACAGCCTGGTGGGAGGCAATTTCCCTGTCACTCACTGTCACTCACTCTTCCTCTAGCCAAAGTTACTAATCATTTACCTGCCCAACATCCCAAGTTTCAATAAAACTGAAGCCTGTGTTACCTTTTTGACGTTGAAGAGAGACTAACAATCCACGTCAAGATTTGATCCAAAGTGCAAAACAATGCTGATGAGAAACATAAAGGCCAAATTACTCCATCTCTCTGGTGTCACTGCCCAACTCTTATGGCCCCTGTGATCCCTATCATGTTGCTGCAAGTTATAACACTGAATCAAGCACTGCCAGATTGGAATGGTAGAGTGGATAATGGGCTTCCATTCTCTTTCTTTTTTTTTTTTTTTTAAGATTTTATTTATTTATTTTGACAGAGAGAGACACAGTGAAAGAGGGAACACAAGCAGGGGGAGTGGGAGAGGGAGAAGCAGGCTTCCCTGCCCAGCAGGGAGCCTGATGCGGGGCTTGAACCCAGGACCCTGTGATCACGACCTGAGCCGAAGGCAGATGCTTGATGACTGAGCCACCCAGGCGCCCCTGGGCTTCCATTTTCTAACAGACCTTATCCTTGAAGTATAGTCAAGAAATGGCTCTCTTTCAACTCACTAGAGTGTAAACTCCCTGAGAGAAGAGAACAGACCGCTTTTGTCCACTGCC
Organism: Phoca vitulina; assembly: GCF_004348235.1. Classification (NCBI taxonomy): domain Eukaryota; kingdom Metazoa; phylum Chordata; class Mammalia; order Carnivora; family Phocidae; genus Phoca; species Phoca vitulina. The sequence continues at coordinate 62,577,140 of NW_022589706.1, read as the reverse complement.
TTATCTCTGATACGTGGTAAGCACTTAGTAAGCATTTAATGGATAAATGATTGATTTAATGAATAAAATCTAAGCCTTTAGTTATATATATATAAGCCTTTAGTTATATATATAAAATTTGTATTATATAAATATGTTTTATATAAAAATATTACCTAGTACACATCATACATACACACACCATGATAACTACTGTCACTAGAACTTAGCTCAAAAAAGAAATTTAGGGGCGCCTGGGTGGCTCAGTCGTTCAGCGTCTGCCTTCGGCTCAGGTCATGATTCCAGGGTCCTGGGATCAAGCCCCGCATCGGGCTCTCTGCTCAGAGGGAAGCCTGCTTCTCCCTCTCCCACTCCCCCTGCTTGTGTTCCTCTCTTGCTGTCTCTTTCTCTCTGTCAAATAAATAAATAAATAATCTTAAAAAAAAAATTTAAACCACAACAGGTAATTAATTATATGAAAATAAGAATTGATCTTTGAACATTAGGATTTTTGTACTTCCAGAAAAAATGGTGAGCAGAATCACCTTTTATTGTTAGTGTTAGTTTTTTAACTTTGAGGTCATTAGACTTCATTGATAACCTCACCTTCTTATCTGGTCCAAAGCTCCTGCCCTGGTAGCAGTTTTCATTGTAAAATCTCAGGAGGAAGATTGAACAAAGAACAAAGTGGGGACAAGGAAAGGGGGGTTTGGCAGGAAGAACTGGGCATGGTTTGTTGCTCTTCCCGTGTCCCTTCCATGTGGAAGAGCACCATATCTACCAAGTTGTCTACATCAGGAAACCCAGAGTCCTGCCTGGTCACATTCACTCACCCAGACCCACATTCAGACCATTACCAGAGCGTGGTGTTCCATAGTGATTTTCAAATTATGCCCAACCGGGTGAATGGAAGGTGGAGGGCAGGGCTCCACTTTAACAAAACAGACCTGCTATGGTTCCATGTAAGATCACAAGATTTTGTTTGGTAAAAAAAAATTCCATGGTGCTAACAGTTTTTTGGAAACTTTAATACTTATCTGTTGTGCATCACCTCTCTTCCATCCTACTGCCCTACTTGCCCTTGGTCAGGTCCTTATCATGTGCAACCTGGGTTATGACAAAGGCCCACTCACCAATGCCCTGCTAGTGGTCTTCCTCCTTCCCGTTCCTGCTCCATTCTTTTGCCAGAAAATCATTTGTTTTTTTCTCTCCTAAAATCTCTTCAATGGTTCTTGCTGAAACTATATAAAATACTAAGTATCTTTGCATAGAAAGTAAAATCTCTGTAACCTTTTTTTTGTCTACCTGTCTGGCTCTTCTTTCACCAATCATCTCTTCCCCATCAAGGCTCACAATAGCTCATGACGGTTCCTTTTTCTGCACATGCTTGCCAACTTGTTATTTTGATTCTAGCTATTCTGACAGGTATGAGGTGGTATCTCTTTGAGGTTTTGATTTGCATTTCCCTGATGATTAGTGATGTTGAGCTTCTTTTCAGTGCCTGTTGGTCATCTGTATGTCTTCTTTGGAAAAATGTCTATTCAGGTCCTCTGCCCACTCTTTGAATTGGATTGCTTGTTTTGTTTGTTTTTGGTGTTGAGTTGTATGAGTTCTTTATGTATTTTGGATATTATCCCCTTGCTATATATATACTGACATATATATATGATTTGCAAATATTTTCTCCTGAATTCAGTAGGTTGCCTTTTGTTTTGTTGATGGTTTTCTTTGTTGTGCAAAGCTTTTTATTTTGATGTAGTCCCAATAGTTTATTTTTGCTTTTGTTTCTCTTGCCTTAGGAGACATACCTAGAAAAATGTTGCTATGGCCAATGTCAGAGAAATTACTGCCTATGTTTTCTTTTAGTACTTTTATGATTTCAGGTCTCATGTTTAGGTCTTTAAACAATTTGGAGTTTATTGTTGTAAATGGTGTTAGAGAGTGTTCCAGGTTCATTCTTTCACATGTAGCTGTCCAGTTTCCCCAGCACCATTTATTGAAGAGACTCTTTTTTCCATTGTATATTTTTACCTCACTTGTCACAGATTAATTGACCATATAAGTGTGGGTTTATTTCTGGGCTATCTACTCTGTTCTATTGATCTATGGGTCTATTTTTTGTGCCAGTGCCATACTGTTTTGATTACTATAGTTTTTCAGTATATCTTGAATTCTGGAATCTAATACCTCCAGCTCTATTTTCCTTTCCCAAGATTGCTTTGGCTATTTGGAGTCTTCTGTAGTTCCATACAAATTTTGGTATTATTTATTCCAGTTCTATGAAAAATGCTCTTGGTATTTTAATATGGATTTCATTGGTTCTGTAGATTGATTTGGATAGTATGGACATTTATCAATATCTATTCTTCCTATTCTCTTCAAACTATTCCAAAAAGTAGAAGAGGAAGGAAAGCTTTTAAATACATTCTATGAAGCCAGCATTACCCTGATACCCAAACCAGACAAAGACACCAAAAAACCAAACCAAAACAAAACAAAACCACAAGTCAATATCCCTGATGAATATATGTGCAAAAATCCTCAACAAAATGTTAACAAATCTCATTCAACAATACATTAAATATATTGTACACCACAATTAAGTAGGAGTTAATCTAGAGATGCAAGGATGGTTCAATATTTGCAAATCAGTCAACATGATACACCACATCAATAAAACAGAAGGTAAAAATCATACAGTTATTTCAGTAGATGCAGAAAATCATTTGACAAAGTTCAACACATTTATGACAAAAACTCTCAACAAAGTGGGTTTAGAGGGAACATACCTCAACATAATAAAATCCATATGTCAAAAATTCACAGCTAACATCATACTCAATGATGAAAAACTGAGAGCTTTTCCTTTAAGATCAGGAACAAAACAAGAATGTCCACCCTTGCCACTTTAACTCAACATAGTACTGGAAGTCCTAGCCACAATAGTCAAGAAAAAGAAATGAGGCATCCATATTAGTAAGGAAGAAGTAAAACCTTCCTAGTTGCAGATGGCATGATACTATACATAGAAAACTCTAAAGACTCCACCAAAAAACTATTAGAAATAATAAATGAATTCAGTAAGTTTGCAAGATACAAAATTAACACCCAGACATTGGTAGTGGTGTTTCTATGCACTGTTAACAAAGCAGAAAGAGAAATTAAGAAAGCAATTCCATTCATAATTGCACCAAAAAGATTTAATTCCTAGAATAAACTTAACCAAGGAGGTGAAAGACCTGTACTCTGAAATCTACATATGATATTATTCTATAGCAATACAGAAACCCCATCTCTGTGCCTTTGTGCTTGCTGATCCTCTATCTAGAATGCCTATCTTTGTGTGTCCTTACTCTTCTTTAAAATCCAATTCAAGCACCACCATATCTGGGAGCCTTTTGTACCAACCTCAGATAACCAAGTGATTTGGAACCATATGCCAAAATATCTATTTTCAGAAACTCCAAGTTCTCACCTTTCTATTTTTTTTAAAGAAAAGTTCTCATCTTTCTATTTTTTATTTTTTTTACCTCAGTGCTCTCAATGTATGTATTTTCTGGTGTTCAGCTTTGAGGAAACTATGTTTGTGCCTTCAGGAGTGTACAGTAAAATTGTGGAGATAATTTATGAAATTTATCAGACCTTTCTAGGATGGATATATTTATCTTTGTCACCAACCCACATATTCAGAAGACCCCTAATATTGCCGGCTAGGCAATCAGCCAGAACGAGTCACTGCTAAGTGACTCACTCCCTGTGTTAGGTTCTGTGTGAAGGACTATAAGCTATCTCATTTAATTATCATGATTATTACATAAGAATAATATATAATTATTATTATATTTCAGAGATCTTTCTTATTATTGTGAAGAATATATTGTTTTGGTATTAAAACACAAAATGTGAAATCTGTTCATACTGAGGGTCTAGAAGGTTAAGAAAAAAGCAAGGCAGCCAAAACTAGTAGCATAGTGGATAAACCTGTGACATTTACAGCCGCTGAATTAGCACTGAATTTGTAATGCCTGTTCTCCTGAGGCTGTTTACTTTCTACAGGGTCCTTTGTGTGCTATTGTGTACTTGCTATCAGAGAGAGATATGTGATGAATGAAAATAATCTAACCAATTCTAGTTTTTAAAAAAAAAAACCACTACAATTCACAATTTTCATTATTTTAATAAACAATTACTATCTTGTTTCTGTATTAACACTTACAAAAGTATTATCTGAAGCTAGATGTAAATGAGTACACTACCTAGTCTCAGACCAATGCCTTCTATCTAGTCATTATTAAGTGTTTTTAAACTTGCCCCTCTTTTGCAACTAATGAAACATCACTTTTTAGAGTCAAAGACCTTCCTGGTCTTGATCCCAATCCAGAAAACTCTTGAACTTTGTGGATTTATAGTGTATGCTTTATAATACTTACACTGCATGCCATCTCCTCATGTGTTACGTGAGGCTTTGTTTTACCCTGCTCCATCTGTGCCTGTAATTTCTTTTTGCCTTCACCACTGGTGCATGCTGCATTATAGTCACTTGGTGGTGCTTCAGAAATGTAACTGCCCTGGTGTCCTGCCATTTGCCTGGCCACACTCTTCCTTCTCTTCCAGTCCAGCTGCCTGCCCTAGTAGGACCGAGGCCCAACTACCTGGTTCTTTTCTTCCTTGTGGTTTTAACTACCTAAAACTCAAAAGAGGATGCACAAAATGGGACAGAGGCTGATGAGCTAAACCTAGATTTTCCTATGATAGCAACATCACCAGGTGCTTCCTTTCACTTTTGATGTTGTTCTTTGTAAGTGCAAGGAGTATTTGTACAACTGTACTTAGGTATTAAATATGTTAGACAACTGGTACTCTCTCCTAACTCCATTTTAAGGAGACATAGCCTTTTTATCTTTTATTACTCTCATTCCAAACCTATATGGGTAAATTTCTCAAATTGTGAAAAGGGTGGAATATTTACTGCAAGAATGGTGAGATATGGCATATTGGAGTCAATTTTTATTTGTTTCTTTATCATAGAACTCCCCTTATGCCAGCAGCACAGTGTAATTCTTTTTTTTTTTAAAGATTTTATTTATTATTTGACAGAGAGAGACACAGCGAAAGAGGGAACACAAGCAGGGAGAGTGAGAGAGGGAGAAGCAGGCTTCCCGCAGAGCAGGGAGCCCGATGTGGGGCTTGATCCCAGGACTCTGGGATCATGACTTGCGCCGAAGGCAGATGCTTAACAACTGAGCCACCCAGGCGCCCCAGCAGAGTATAATTCTTTACTTGGGTATGTACTCCCCCTATTTTTAGTCCAGGTACTCTGTATGGGATGCTACTCCAAGCTCCAGAGGTAGTGCATGTGATCCAGCCCTAAGTCAATTAATGCACCAAATTGTGGTGATGGCAGTAAGTTTAGGGGTGGGCACGTGATGCAAGCCCATGAAGTCAGAGTGAATCTCAGGTCTGACTATCCATTTGACTTGAACCTGAAAAATATGAGGCAGTAACAATTGCAGGTTTCTTGTGATCATGTGGAATTACAGATGGAATCCATATGATAAGTAGAGGACAGCAGAGAGAGCTAGTTCTGAGGATAATGCTTGAAATCTGAATGCAGCCCTACCTGACAGCACATATCTCTCTAGACTTTCCACTAATATAAGCCAATACATTTCCTTTTTTAAAACTTTATTTAAACCAGGTTGAGTTGGGTTTTGGTCACTTGCAAAAGAAAGAGTCCTGTCTGACACTGTCTGATACTCTATGCTAAGTTTAAGCACACAGGTAGTTTGTCTGTTGTTGGGACTTTGGGCCTGGCATAGATGTGTAAACAAGCAAATACACTTTACGAAGACACCTACGAAGAAAAGAGGCATCACATTTACCTCCAGTTCCGCTATTAAATATCCCTCCCTTTTAATCGCTTAAATTTAATTCTTCTTCTCCATTTTAAGGAATATTTAATATTTTGAAATCATTGTCTTTACTAAGTAGTTGTTGTTTATTCTTTTATCAACCCATACTTCAACTTTGTTGTAATAAATAATACCATTTCACCTAAAACATAACTCTCTCCAACTTACAACTGAGCTATACATTTCTCATCCTAGCTGAGATCTTCTGCCCTTTGTGTTATAATTGTGGGAAAGATTCCAGTTACAGGCAATACTAATTGATCTTTAATGAGTACAAAGATTATTTCATCATACCATCTTGGAGCTAGACTTATCTTAAAATAGATTAGCTTCTTGCTTCTTTTCTGTTCTGTTTAGCAAATAGCCAAGCAAACCATGTATAGCACTTTTGTTCCTGTGATTTAATTTTAACCTAATTATAATGTTATTAGGCAAAAGCAAGTATATTTTTAAATAAATGTCACTTACCCTAAGAGGATTTCTATCTGGATCAATCACCCTTTAGCAATAAAGAATAAAGAATATTTCAGTAGTACTTATAAAAAATTAAGGAAGAGTACAATAGAAAAAAGTGAAATACTTCTGTTGTTTGTTTTTCTTAGGAATTTTCAAGTGATTTCTGTAGAAATAAGAAAAGTAGTGGTAGCAAATATATTTATGAAATTTAAATGTTAGAGTCATAGTTTTGCTCTTTTCTTCTATGAAAAAAATATTAAAATGTTAATAATAAAGACTGCTTTCTCCCCAAGGAGGAAATATTTGGCTACACTTAGACAGGCAAATATTTTGGAATGCCTTTAAAGTATAAAATAAACAAAACAATTTTCTTTCTCAGGAAAGGTTATTTGATATAGTTCTGTTACCCCTTCAATGCTATGCATATCCTCTTTAATGAGGTAATACTGTCTGTTCATTTCCTGTCTGGGGACTTTTGCAGAGATAGATATATTCCAAGCATGTTTATTTACCAGCCACCATTACTTTCTTCAATTCCCAGCAGGATTTTTTTCCACCCACGGACTATGATGAGGAGAAAAATTGTTAGAAATACAACTGTGTCCCTTATAATCATAAATGAATTACTTGCTTATGTGCTTGCCTTGGCTAACAAATTTTCCATTTTTATCAATGGAGTTTTTGAATTTTTCTTCTTTTAGACTTGAGTAAGGCAAATGAAGTTTCAGTTCTCCTATGATAGCCTCCAACCATATGACAAAATTATATCCAAAGTCCACAAGAACAAAACCATTTTATTTTATTTTTTTTTTAGTAGGGTGGCTTTTGTGTGTTATCTCTCTAGACTAGGGTCCTTTTTCTTTTTTCTTTACCCTTTCCTGGCATCCTTTTTTCCCTCCCAGTTTCTACACAATCCCAGAAAATCTTTTGTTCACTGTCAGGTCAACAAGAAGCCAAATTAAAAACTAACAACTTTTGAATTTCAACAGCCAGACAAAGTGAATGTTGACTAAGAAGCAAAAAAAAAAAAGAGAGAGAGAGAGAGAGAAAAGGAAAGAAAAAAAGAAAAGTGAGGAAAGACCCTAAGGAAAGAAAAGGCCAGCTGAGGGATTTGGAGGGCAGCAGCTCTGGAGGGGCAAGCCTGCCTCGTTTGATGTGGGAGGTCTGAGCACAACCTGCTGGGATGCTCTCTGGGACATCTCATTAACCGTGTCATCAAAGCCCCCTCAGGTCCAGCGAATCATAACATTATCTCTGACATTACCACACAGATACAAGGTTCCCGAGGCAGTCTATAAACATGCCTGTACTAACCAATTCATCGTGGCTTGACACCCCGGCAAGGGCTGGATGCCCTTTAGTGAGCTCCGTGAATTGCCCCAGTCATTCATCAAAGTTTCTTGGAGTGCATTTCACACAGCATTAAATTTAATTAAAGCAACATTGACTGCATTGTAATCCTCAGGAGGCTCTTTGTCAGAGGGATCTGGAACACTTTCAGCTTAAAATATCTATTGTTTTCTTGGAGTTTTTCTTGGTTGTTGGGTTTGGGGTTTGAGCACTTTTTTTTTAAAGATTGGATATCCGGATCAGATTGAAGTAATAGTGACTTCCCTTTTATTACTCTTTTCTTTTATTTCTTCCTTCTTTAGCTGCTGCTTCTTCCTCTTCTTTTTTTAATTTCCAAAGTCAAAACCCCTAAAAATTTGTTTTTGAAGCAGTTTCAAGATAAAGGATCACAAAAAGTTAAGTAGCTTTGTGACTTCAATAATGCCATCCACACATTATTAGGAAAGCAGGCACACACAAGCACACAAAGACACATTGCCTCAGAGATATGCTCACGTCTACACCTAAATGGATGAAGAAGCCCAGCACAGAGTTGGAAGGCTCCCCATAAGCATTACATTTTAGTCAAATTGCTTGGGAGATGGCTATTTTAAAATCTGAATGTTGTGCAGCTAGTGGTTAACTGTACATGATTGTCCTAGACACTTGATGTCCTTAGCGGTGTTTTAAATAAAAGCCCTCAATAGATGGGGCTGAGGAAAAATAAATGTCTTTTCTTTTCATCAGCAAAGAAGACTCAATGGCAAGGAGAGGAAAGCCTACCCAAGAAAGTCAATGAGCTATTCTAATATCCTTTAGTGCTTGTAGAGCAGCTGAGTTATTTATGGAGCATGCAGATATGTGTGTGTGAGAGAGTGTGTATGAGTGTGTGTGGTATTGTGGGGGCTAGTTAGGCAGGAAGAGAGAAGGAGGAAACATAAAGAATAAAATGAAACTTCTGGGGAATTTTAGAATATGCCTTTACCTGGCTTTGTTTTCTGGCTACTTTTTGAAAAATATATACATATTAAACTTACTTCTTCATCTATGCCTACCTTCACAAAAGTATGCAGAAAAATCCAAGAATTAAGGTCAAATGGAGTAATTCAATTATGGCAATTTGGGGCTAGTATCATCTGGTTTAGCCAAGACCAGATTGGTCTAATTGAAGAATTAACATTTTCCTTTTAGGGACTATTCACATTAATTTTATTTGTTTGTTCTCACTGTTGTGTGATTGGATGACTTGATTTCTCCATTAAGTTTCCATGTGTTCAACTGTATGAATTCAGTGAGTTAGCCCTAGTAGGTATTATCGGGTAAACTTACATACATCTAATCTATTTTGCCAGAAAAGGAAAAATTACTTAAATTTTGTTTCAGTTTCTTGGTCTGAAAAATGACAATAATATCTATCTTACTGAGTTCCTAAAGATACTGTAAGGATCATATAAAATAATGTATATGAAAGTTCTTTAGATAGAATAAATACACTTTATAATTATAAATAGATTTTTAAAGCAAAATGTCAAAAAATAGCAACAAAATTGTGATTTTTTTAAAAATTTAAAAATTTAGATGCTGATAAATTATTTGAAACTCAAAGCATCACATACCATCTTTTGAATTTGTATGAGAGTGAAGAGGAGATATAGGGGGAAAAAAGGAAGATGAGACATTAGAAAGAACTGATATACATTTGGTCTCAAGAAAGAAAAAAATAGATTTAACATCATGTAATCATGTACTGCAGAAAAAGAGAGACCAGGAATGAAAACAGTGCTCAACAGAAGCATATCAGATTCCAAAGGAGACCAGGAGGAAATCTGCCTTGGCATTAAAAAAACAATTTTCTGGTTCCTTGTGGCCTCACAGTAGATATAGCTAATTGCCAGAGGAACAGATATAAACAGTACTGTGAGGGAGGGCACCAGTTTTGGGTTCAGGCAGGCCTGGCCCCAGACCCAATCCCCACATCTTACTAGTTGTGTAATATTGGGCAACTTGTGTAAGAGCCTTGACTTCTCATCTATACTACGAGGATGAGCTCATAAATTTGTTGTAATGATTATAGAAACTAATGTATACAAGGCCTTCAGCAAACAGATTGGCATGTTGTAAACACTGATATTAAAGGGGAAAGTTAAAAGTAGGGATATGGATTGTGTAATGGAGTCTAACTAATTTCTTGATGATGAACAATGGGTCAGTCTGAGAGCCTCAGTCTATTTTGCAATTTTCTGGACTATGAAAGCATATTCCCCCAACTGCCCCAACCCCTCTGTCCAGGATGGCAGTGCTAATTTCATAAAAGCTTTTGGTGAGCTTTCACAAAATAGGGGGAAATCACTGCCTTCTGGGAGCTCGTTTGTCACATCAACACAGAATGGGGTCAGAGAGATGTGCAAGGACCATTGGAAGTAGGTAGAAAGAGGCCCAGGCCAGTGAGATTGAGTTGGATTGAACATATCAGTATCAAAATATGCAAAAGAAGCCTATCCATAAGAGGGCATTACTTAACCATTAGAAAAGGGGAAGTCAGGGAGGCAAATATTGTTAATGACTGTCCTAACACCCCTGTGGGGAGAGAGCTTTATCAAAGGGACTTTATTTCAGCTTCTCCTGGCAAGGAGGGGTCTCTATGGCAAGATGGATGCATAGGCCCTCTCAGCCTTATGTAGTTTGGTGTTCAACTGTCCCTGTTTCCATGTTTGACTCCATAGGTCTTCTGATGATGTGAGTGTGGCTATGGGAGGAGAATGTGCCAATCACATGGACTTCAAGTATTTCTGGTATTTCAGTTAACCATTTCAATGCTCTGCCTTTGAGAGTCAGGACCACTGTTGGTTTTTCTAACAAATAAGGTCTCTGTAATACTGTGGGCTGTATCAGTTAGGGTTCAACCAGGGGAACAGAACCAGGAAAAAAAGATATATGTTGGGGCACCTGGGTGGCTCAGTCGGTTAAATGGCTGACTCTTGATTTCAGCTCAGGTCATGATCTCGGGGTCCTGGGATTGAGCCCTGCGTTGGGCTCTGCTCAGCATGGAGGCTGCTTGAGATTCTCTTTCTCCCTCTGCCTCTGCCCCTCCGCACCCTCAAATAAACAAATAATTTTTTTTTTAAAAGAAAAGGCATGTATTAAAAGATTAGTTGCAAGAAATTGGTTGCACAATTGTGGGTGCTAGCTAGGCAAATCTGAAATCCATAGGGCAAGCTATCAGGAGGGCAGGCTGGAACTCTAGAGCATGAGCTAAAACTGCTGCCCACAGACAGAATTTCTTCTTCATCCAGGGGAGCCTCAACTCTGCTCTCAGGGTCTTTCAACTGATTAGATCAGGTCCATCTAGATTGTGTAGGATAATCTACCTTACTTAAAGTCAACCGGTTATGGACTTTAATCACATCTGTAAAATATCTTCACAGCAACACCTAGATTAGTGTTTGATGGAATAACTGGGGACTGTAGCCTGGCTAAGTTGACATATACAACTGATCATCATACTCACCAAGACTGAGAGTATGATATATCCACCACATAATAAAAGTCACCCCATGGGGCAACTGCAGAGTGGGTTTGCTCTCTTTGTCCCATAATATCCCTAGATCACCACAGGATCTCTCCACAATTCCATGGAGGTGCTTTCTTTAATATTGTAAATTATATAATCAGTACATCCAGAAAGCAATGGTGATCATCTCTAAGAGGTTGGCTATGTTTAGGATATCTCATTGATCAGATTTTACCTGACTCTATGAGTCTATATTTTTGACATTTTAAGACCAATCCCCATATGTGCTATGATTTCCAATTGCCCTCACCCTCTTGGGAATCTCATACTATCAATAACCCTTTTCTTTTCTGTTTCCTCATCTGTTCTGGATGATCCTGTACCCATATGTTTAAACTTTCTCCAATCTCTCCCATTTGAAAAACAAAACAGAACCCAACTGCACTCAACTCCCCTGCCACCCTTTCTTCTTTTCCAGCCCAAGCTCTCGAAAGAGTTATTTGTATCTCTTATTTCCATTTCTTGGCCTACTCTTTCCATTTAACTCTCATCACAGTCACCAGTGACCTACATGTCACTAAGTCTAGTAGGTATTTTAGGAGTCAGCTTAGAGCAGTGTCTTACACCATTAACCATTCATTCCTTTTTATAACACCTTCTTCCATCTTCCAAGATCTTATAACACATCCTCTTCGTTTTAAACACTTTTCTGGTTTAATTCCTACATGTTTTGACACTCTTTCTTAGTACCCTGTTCTTGCTTGTTGTTTTTTAGCCAGACTTTAATGGTTGGATTTCCTCAGATCTGTGCAGAGACTTCTTCTGGCTTCTGGCTCTACTCATCGTCTATATGCTGATGATTGTCAAATTTATAACTCTACCAATATCAGTCAGAAATGATTTTTTCTGAAAGTAATAAGAAAAGGTGTAGCTGAAATGAGTATAGTTTTGTTTTTGTTTCATAAAGTCTGGAGGTAGCTTTTGCTGGCCTGTTTCAGCTGTTCAATGACATTATTGATGAAGTCTTTATGACTCTCCTGCATTTTCTCTCATGGCAACAATATGGCTGCTGAAGCTCTAGACACAACATCCATATTCAAAGAGTTAGAATAAGGCAGAGGTGAGGTCGCATATGTTTCAGGGAACAAAGGTTTACTGACAATGCCTTAAAAACTCAATCTTATGTCACATTGACCAGATCTTTGTCACATGACCACCACTATATACAAAAGAGACAAGGAAACAGAGTGCTGCTTATCCAGCCTGTATAGTATGGGTGGGCAAAAGAGAAGAGAGTTGGGAATTGTTGTTGGGCAAGACAATTTACAGTTCTTCCAATCCTTGCCAGATCTTTCCATTGAGCTCCAACTGCCTTTCAGCCTCTCTACTTGAATATTTCCAAGGCACCTCAGAGTAAACATACCAAACACTTAACTCATGATATTTCCTCTAAATCTTGTCATCCACCAGTGCTATCTCAAGAAATCACACTGCTATTCATTCAGCTACCAAAGCAGGAAACTAGGACTGTTACCCTTGACAGCTTTCTTTATTATCCCACACACAAGCAAACGCACTATGCACATCTGATAAATTGCCAAGTCCTATCAATGTAGACTTCTAAATATTTTTTGAATCTCTTCACTTCCTTCTGTTTTAGCCACTACCACTCTAGTCCAAACTAACATCATCTCTTCCCTGGACAGCATCCTTTGGGGCTGTCCTCTATTCATTTCTCAAAGTGATGTTTTTAAAAACAGTTTAGACCATGATCCTCTTCTGGTCATTATTTTCAATTACTCTTAAAAATAGAAAGACTTTTAAAGCAAATAATATGATCATAAAGTTCTTTATGATCTGGTTGCTACCCACCTCTCCAGCTTCATCTCACATTATTCCTCTTTGCTTCTTGAGTCCTCATCTCCTATAATGCACCCTGTTTCTTCACACCTATCCTTCCAGATTTTTTGTTTGTTTGTTTAGTCTGGTTTAGTCTGGAACACTCCCTTCCTTCAAGGAGTTCATTCCTACTTACCTTCACATCTCAGCTGAAACATCATTTCCTTGGAGAAGATATTCTTGATCTTTAGACCCAATTACATGTTCCCGTTAAAACCACTCTAAGTTTCTAGTTTTCTTTCATGGCTTGTATCACAGTTTGTGATTATGTATTTATTTGCATGATTATTTAATTAACACCAGGTTCCCCCACTAGAATGCAAGCCCCTTGAGAGGAGAGACCATGTTTATTTTTTTCATTATCTCTAGTGCCTGGCCTGGCACAGGAATTAATATATATTTGTAGGAATTAATATATATTTGTTGAATAAATATTGACAGAGAATTGTGTTTGTACATTGGCAACTTTTAATCAAACAAAAAAGAACTTATTGATTTCTTACTATGTATCCAGCACTGTGATAAGGACAGATAAAAAGAGTAAGTGAATTTGAGGAGACAGGATTTGTTGATCCTTTGTAAGGGAAAACTCAAAGAAGTGCCTTTTAAAGTCTCTGATCCTTATCCCATGTCACCACCTAATTCTGCTGGACATGCCGTCAGGAAATTTTGGGATGTTTAGTTCAAGATCAGTACAGTTACAGTGACTTATTCTTCCAGAAGCCAGAGAGATAGAGTATACAACCCATGTAAACCTCTTATAACCCTTGCTTTGGATAATATCCATGAAACCCCTTATGCCCAACTTCCAGATGTCATAAATTCTCACTCTACCTATATACTCTGTCCTTTCCAAGTTAGAACTGACCCAAACCAATTGCTTCTCAACATGACAACTGCAGACATTACTTTAAGGAGACGCCAGCAAATAAAACTGAAATAAACTCTTTCTGCTTTAGATTAATGCTAGAATGTCAAAAGAAAGGTTGAGCCCCAGATGAATAAATGAGTCTAATCTAGACTTTCCATCCACTCCAGCCATCATTTATTCTTTGAGAGGAAGGCTCACCTCATCTGTCCCAGAGTACACTGAATGTGATCTGCTAGCCAGACACCACTGAAAGAAGGAATAAGTAAGGGGTCCATTTCAAATGAACGTGTTTGCAGTAACAGGTATGCCTGTGTCTCCTGCCTTAGTATTTCCACTTTCTTTTTATAGCTTGTTCTTTTCTTTAGCCAGACTAACTTCATCTTTATGAATGGAGATGATGCTTCCATAAGAGATTTTTCTGAGATGGGTTGAGGATAGGGGACAGATATGATTGTGGAAGGAAGAATGGTCACACACATTTGTAGTATTGGGACTAGGTTAGTTCCTACTCATTCAGTGCCCCTGAAATCTTCATGTGCCCCTCCAGGTGCACCCTCACCCTCCTGTCCTCTCCAGGATGGGTCATAACACAGGCTCCTGAGCCCTCTGATTTCCTTTAGATTCAGCAAATGAGAGGCTTGGCCTGGATAGGAGATTAGAAAGAGGCAGGAAAGTGAGGTTTGGGAAATATACCTCTGTCCCCTTTCTGTGAGGTCTCAGGGGATGGCAGTGTTTTACTTGGAAGGACCCCACTCCTAGTAAGGTTGTCCTCTACAGGATTTTCCTTCCAGGTCTGGTGACTTATCCCTGTTGTTGTTTCTCAAGGCTTGGGAGTGGGAGAGCTCTGGTACTCCAAGTCTGTGGTGTCTCAAGGGCACACACTGCAAGGTGCTAGCTTAGCTATTCTTCATTGTCATGCAATGCCATTCTGCTTGTTCTTTGGAATTAAGTCCAGGTACATACACATTGTCTTCGTCTCTTGCTCAACATTCACTCAGTATTCAAGGAGGTAGCATTCCCATCAAGGTCTCAAGAAAAGTCCAGGAAGTTCAGATGCCCTGCTTCATCAGAATGAAACATGCAGATGATGGTCGGTGAGTCCTGCTCCCCACTCTACTGGGCTTTCTCTTTGTGCCAGTTTTGTGATCTGCAAAGTGATTTGGAAAGTTGTTGCCATCCCTCTCACTGAGTGTCTATAGCAGTAGTTCCCAAGTGCCAGTTCTAGAGTGAATAGTCTGAGAGTGGTTAAGTTATAAATACAGATTCTTGAGTCCTGGGTACTAGGTTGGAAGATCTGGCAGGCCATCTGAGAGGCCCTAAAATCAGCCCTTTTATAAGTTCCCCTAAATCTAGTCAGGTTTGGAGCCATTGCTCTATGTCCCATTTCTTCAGCCTTCTTCTGTTTCTCTTCTTGTTTCTTAAAGAGGTTGATTTAGAGCTGCTACTATCAGGTGTGTGGATTTCTATCTTATTCTTGTTATCATATATAGTTAGTCCCCTGTCACCTCTACCATATCAGTTTCTTTTGAGGAAAGTAAACCTATCCAGTAACCTGATATGTCATTACTCAAAAACCTACAGGCCACAAAAATGCCTATAAGATCACATACACAATCCAAATCAAAATATTGAGTCCATTTCTAAGTCTTTCAAAATATATCCTCGTTCACACCATAGGTGTGTATGTCCGAGAAAACAAGGATTCTCATCAAACTTGTTTCTTCTATATTCACAGTCATCCTTCCTCTTATATTGTCCTCCAAATGCCTGGAATTTTAGTTTTGTCTGATCTTTATTCTCAAGTTCCATTTAACCTCTTGACCAGGTCAGCACATTTTTTTCCTCCAACCTATTTTTTTATTTTCAGAGAAAACAATCCACCACTCCATTCTAGTATTCCTAAATCTTCCATTCTCTTCCAAAGTCAACTTTCTGCTAAAAGAAACACTACTGTTTTCCAAGCTGTTGAGAACTTCTTAATAGGCTTTTTCAAACGGCATCTTTTATTTCCACATTACATAACAATTTGATGAATCTCATCAGGCCTTCCATTAACTCTGAGACCTGTCCCC
This sequence comes from Phoca vitulina, assembly GCF_004348235.1. Taxonomy (NCBI): domain Eukaryota; kingdom Metazoa; phylum Chordata; class Mammalia; order Carnivora; family Phocidae; genus Phoca; species Phoca vitulina. Next base: position 62,561,111 of record NW_022589706.1, on the reverse strand, counting down.
ACTAGATGGCACATCCAACCAGGCTGCTTTTTTATTCTCTAATTCCTGATCTCATGTGCAACTGCTTGTCCAGCCCTATGACTGCCCCACCTCTCTACCAGGCTCTTGTGCGAGGCACACAGGACACTGCTTGAAATGCAGCCTCCAAGTCTGGTGCCATCCCAGTGTTTGATCCCTGTTACCCTCCGATCTATTCAATTGTGAGTGATTACTCTTCATGCCTCCCAAAACCCAGTCTCATCATTTTCTATAAGAAACAGAACCCCTGATTTTTAGCTAAGTTCATGGCAACGCAAAATAAAGACTACATTTGCTCCTGGGTATAGCCAAGGGAGTAAATTCTAGTGGTCTGTGCCAACTTTGGATATGGGGCATGTCTTTCTTCATTTCCTCCTCACATCCGTGGAACTTTGCTAAAAGTGGCAGCTGCTTGGATTATGAATTTGATGCCAGGGAGTCTATCTTGAACCATGAAAATAGGGCAACATCCTGGGGAAACACTGTGGTTAGTAACAAAGGACCTGGGCCTCTAAGCATTTAGGAACAGAAGCACTATGCTAGCCTGGATTGCTTACATTGGGTATTGTTTACATGTGAGAAAACTATATACTAGACTTCCCTTATCCATAGTTTCACTCTCTGCAATTTCAGTTACCCTTGGACAACTGTGGTCCAGGAGCAGATGATTCTCCTGACATATCATCAGGTCAATGGTAGCCTAATGCTACACCACAATGCCTACATAATTCCCTATATTTCATCTCATCCTGTAGCCATTCTGTCATCTCGTGTCAGCACAAGAAGAGGATGGGGAGTACAGTATGATAAAATATTTTGAGAGAGAGGGCGAAAAGACCACATTCACATAACTTCTATTAGAGTATATCACTACGATAGTTCTATTTTATTACTACTTATGTTGTTAATCTCTTACTGTGCCTGTTTTATCAATTAAACTTTGTCATAGGTATGTTCGTATAGTACTGAAACAGCACATACAGGGTTTGGTACTACCTGGGGTTTCAGGCATCCACTGGGGGTCTTGGAATGTGTTTCCCACAGATAAGGGGGAGCTTCTGTAACATGTTATTTAAGATGGGTTATTTTGGGATTTCTGTCACTCTCAACTAAACCTAATCCTAAATGATTTAGAATTTGGTATCTGGCCATGGGGTATTGCAAATAAATACATCCAAAGTGAGTCACTGGATTAGTGAATTTGGTAGGGCAGTAAAAGTTTTAATAAAATGTTGGGAAACATTTTGTTAAATCATTTCAAGCAGCACTTTGGAAAGCAAACCATGTGCTGACTGGGGCTATAGAGAAAATTCAGAATGTTGGTGTGTGTTGGCCACTTCATGTCACCTTCAGCATAATCCCAAAGGAGAGAGATAAACTCGGGCCAGAGCTAGCTTATCTGCAAATAGAAGTAGAAAGGAACATTCTTGGCTTGTGGCCTGCAAATTGCGAAGGGCCCAGTAATTCGGGGTCTTGCCAGGATGACAAACTTAACTGCATTTGTATTCTGAATGGAGTGGTAAAAAGCAAGGACTGCCTAGCCACAGATAGGACTTTGTCCCAACATGGTTTCTAACCACCTTCTAGTAACTGCTCTCTGCAAGACAACAGGAGCCACTACAGAGGCACATACCAATTTAGGGAGGTTGTCTTCAGATGGCTGCAAGGCAGCCATGCTTTAGGTGAAAGAGAAAGATGTAATCACGTAGGAAAGTAAGACTAAGACCTTTTATATTAAAGACCAGATCTTTGGGGCACCTGGGTGGCTCAGTCATTAAGAGTCTGCCTTTGGCTCAAGTCATGATCCCAGGGTTCTGGGATCGAGCCCCACGTCGGGCTCCCTGCCCTGTGGGAAGTCTGCTTCTCCCTCTCCCACTCCTCTTGCTTGTGTTCCCTCTCTCGCTGTCTCTCTCACTGTCAAAATAAATAAAAAATAAATTTAAAAAAATAAATAAATAAAATAAAAGACCAGATCTTTGGCTAGGATTACCCACCCATGGAACAGATTGGACACAAACAGATCAGAAACCTACTAAGTTTCTGAGGGGATTGTATGACCAGAGAAACTGTAAACTCAGTCTGCAAAAGTCTGTCCAGCCCCTAAAATAATCTCTTGGCTCTAAAACCTGTGCCAGCAAGAAGCAGAATACAAAAACTGTGAAACCCCCCAAAAAAGGGCCTAATTTCACTGCCCATCGCAGATGTGGTCATGGTGGAAAATCGAAAAAAAGGAAGTCCCAGAGTGCAGAACCAGGGACCACAGAGGAAAAAGATCAAAAGAGAGCTTCCCAGAGACCAGAAGGAAGGCAGCCAGGTGGGCTAACAAAATTCTTTATGAGTTTTGCCCAGGGGGACCTCTTGCTGCTATGGCCCAGTGACTATTGTTTTCCATTCTCTTTTTTGCTAAATGACTATTTTTTACTACAGTGATTCTGTTTCCATTTCACGATTGTGTGTTGGATATGTGTTGGGGGAGAGATAAATAACTAGGCATAGGTATGATTATATTAAGTCCTTAACTTTTTCACTCCTGATAGCTTTGCAAATAAGAAATTTACAGTGCCAAACATGCCTATTGTCCAATCATGAAGCACCGGTACAACTCTGGATTTTTCTTCTTCTATAGATGGCAAGCTAATTATGTATGATAGAGTAACCTTACTACTGTAAAGGCAAAACAAAAAAGAAGAAAAGCAAAAAAGGTCCATAAAGTTAAAAGTTGTGCATTACATTATACTTTCGATGACCTCCTGCTGGTTTTGAAGGAAAACAGCTAACTTTATTCTATTCTCCCTTGGTATTAACTTCAATTTCCTTTTCAAGCTTCTCGAACATACAATAAGCTTTTGATTATCAAGATTTCAAGTGTTCTACTAGACAGCCAATGTGTATTTATGAATGGAATTACTAAAGAAGCAATTTGACTCCATCTAGGGAGCAGTTTCAGTGAGCCCTAAGTGATTCTCTGTGACTGTAGAGGAAACTGAAAAGAACTCGTTGGCCTTATTTTCACAATTGTTTTGGTGCCTCCAGGGAAATGCACAGAAGTGTTGCTGAGAAGCATATATTATACATTTCTTGTTTATTTATGCCTTACCTTATTCCAGAAAGGATTTAAGATGGTTTATGAAGATGCATATGGTAACACAAATAAATTCACAAGAGGTAAGAAAGTTGACACAAAATAAAAAGTGTAAGAAAGTAAGGTGTTACAAGTAATAAGATTGGCATATAAAAAGTATGTCATGAAATTGTATACATTTGCCAAAAGAGGGCCACCAATTTGTTTAAAGAAAAAGAGACCATTAATTATGCTTTTTATTGTGTTTGCAAGACAAAAACCAACTAGTAGCTCCAAAGAATCATGACTATTTGGGAGAGACATGTGCCCTATGGGTCCTCATAGAATGGATAATGTCCTTAATTCGCTTTATAGCAAATACTTGTTTCATAAGATTATCTCTTATAACATCTTCCATTATAAACTGATGAAATCATTCCAAGGCACATGTAAGTTAGTTATATAGTGGGTGGGGATGGTGAGGCAATGTCTAGGGATCCAGGTATGTATATTTCTTATTAATTGACTTTATCTGAGGATAAATTCTGAAATATCTAGAAGAATGGAGAACTGCATACCCTTGTGGCAATCATTTTCTTCTCTCACATTAATTAAATACTGACTCTGTGCAAAGCACAATGCTAAATTCAGGGGATAGAGTCCTTCAAGTAGTGTTAGCATCTGTTTTTATTTGGGGAGGAAGATGACAGATGTTTAACAAATAATCTCAAAAATGGAGATATAATTATAAACTATGACAAGTAGGCTAAGGGAAACATCTAGAAAGTTAATGACAAACAGAGTAGATTTATCCAGGCATGGGTGGAGGTTGTGGTATCAAGAGGGAAAGAGAGGATAGTGGGAGTGGAAGGGAGGGGAGGGGTACAAAAAGCAATCTGCAGAGGAAACAGCACATGCAAGGGCCCTGAGGCAGAATTTGGGTACCCTTGAGGGGGGAGAGAGAGAAGGCCAGCATGGCTGGAGGCAAGAGGGCAGGAGAAGAGTGTTGTGAGACAAGACTAGAGAGACAGATGGAGGCCAGACTGTGCTGCACCTCGTAGTACAGGATGAGAACTTTAGATTTTAACCTAAGGCCGGGGGAAGGCTTTGAAACAGGTGTGTGTGTGTGTGTGTGTGTGTGTGTGTGTGTGTGTGTGTGTGGTAGCTCAGGGTGAGGGGGCAGAACCTGCAGAGGTTAGGATTAGAATAAATATGGGGAGTAGAGTTAGAAGGCTCTTGTGATACAAAAGATCCCGGTGGCTGAGATTACAGTGTTGTGATGGAAATGAAGAGGAGAATGGATTTGAGAAATACTAGGAGCTCAAATCAACGGGACTAATATTTTTGCCTTCAAGAGACTTAAATAGCTATTGATTGGCAGTGATTTTGAGAATATATTTCCTAACAAGTCCGTGGAGTGCAGTTATTTTATGTGGCAAGGTAAGTACAGAGCTGCATAATTTAAAAGCCGACTATGCTGAGGAGAGAATGAATAAAAGCTGAGCAGCCTTGGATAGAGGCCATCTCATCTCCCTGTGAAGATGAGTAGAGAGGACCCAAGGCAGGGCCAAGATTCTCTTCAGAAAGTAGTTCTTTAAATCTACCTGAACACACAGAACCAATAACGAAGACGATGTCCTCTGCCATCGAGTGTGGGTGATGAGAATTTTAATTGGACAATTTACATAACAGATTTTTCTACCTTGACCATTAAAAAAATCTCAGTAAAGCAATCATATCACATGCCATTTCTGTTGCACTTTTGTGTAGCTTCTTGTGCCTTCTGCAGAATGAGTGATACATTTCTTCTCATTTTTCTAAATGAAGTGAGCTGCTACCAAGGATGGTTGGATTAAAGCTGAGGTGAGCTCGCCAACAATAATGACTTTGATTTTGAAGGGGTTGATCTTTAGCCCTTCTTTCTAGCAATTCATAGATAACAAGGCCAGTTGTCAATTAAGACCACATCTAGTTTGTGATCCTAAAATTGTGTCATCACAATTTATAATTTCTCATAACATGAGAACTGCTTATGTCTAGTAGTCTCTAGGGCATCCATTCAGATCCTCCAATAGTGGTTTAAAAGTGGACCAGTAGAGCCTACCCCCGTATTAGCCCACTTGGAAGGTTCCCATTCTCAGTGTATCACAGAACAGGGTATTTAAGAAAATCAGTTGTAAGAAGTCTTCACAGAGCTTTTAGAGCTTAGAGCACAGCTTGTTCCTGTTTACAGAATCAAAGGTTGTACAGACAATACCTCCTGCCCTACCTATGTTGCACGGGAGAGTAATAGCTAACACTTACATAGGATTTATGTGTAAGGCATTGTTCTAAGAGCTTTATTCAGCTTCAAAACACTTATTTTACAACAAGAAAACCAAGGCACACAGTTAGGATGTGTCCGAGGTCACAGAGCTAAGGTGTGGTTGAGCCAGGATTGAACTAGGCAGTCTTCTCTGGTATCTGTGTTCTTAAATGCTCTACTAGGCTGACTGGGCTTGCATGCTCAAGAAATGGTCAATCAACGTAGATGGAAATGTGTAGGAGTATTTCCTATTTGGTTTTTCTCTCTCTCTTATTTTTTTTTCCTGGAAAAATCAATGTTCACTTTGTTTCATCAAAAGGAAATGCAGTGATGCTCTGGGGGCTTAGTGGCTCTGAGCACACACAAAGCTTTCATATCACAACTCACTTACATTCAAGCCAAAAAGCCAAGGCATATGGTACCTGGGACATGACGTGTTCTTTGTTGGGACTTCTCTTCTGCCATTAAGTTTGCTGAAATTTAATATGACAGCACATTGGCAGAGTTTAATGATGTTTCTTATCTATTTCAGAATTTGCTTTATTTAAACATCAAATTCACACTCTGTCATAGGGAACTATTTCTCTTATTTGTGTTAAGCAACTATAAATCTTTTTTTTTTTTTTTTTAGTAAAGTCATCAACAAACTCAAGATCATTTGATTTTCTTTTTTTTTAAATTTTTTTTATTGTTATGTTAATCCCTATACATTACATCATTAGTTTTAGATATAGTGTTCCATGATTCATTGTTTGTGCATAACACCCAGTGCTCCATGCAGAACGTGCCCTCCTCAATACCCATCACCAGGCTAACCCATCCTCCCACCCCCCTCCCCTCTAGAACCCTCAGTTTGTTTTTCAGAGTCCATCGTCTCTCATGGTTCTTCTCCCCCTCCGATTTCCCCCCCTTCATTCTTCCCCTCCTGCTACATTCTTCTTCTTCTTTTTTTCTTTCTTAACATATATTGCATTATTTGTTTCAGAGGTACAGATCTGAGATTCAACAGTCTTGCACAATTCACAGCGCTTACCAGAGCACATACCCTCCCCAGTGGCCATCACCCAGTCACCCCCTCCCCCCCC
>NW_022589706.1:62552433-62554542 GCF_004348235.1 Phoca vitulina | reverse complement strand
TCCAGCAACCCTCAGTTTGTTTCCTGAGATTAAGAATTCCTCATATCAGTGAGGTCATATGATACATGTCTTTCTCTGTTTGACTTATTTCGCTCAGCATAATACCCTCCAGTTCCATCCACGTCGTTGCAAATGGCAAGATCTCATTGCTTTTGATGGCTGCATAATATTCCATTGTATATATATACCAAATCTTCTTTATCCATTCATCTGTTGATGGACATCTTGGCTCTTTCCACAGTTTGGCTATTGTGGACATTGCTGCTATAAACATCGGGGTGCACGTACCCTTTCGGGTCCCTACTTTTGTATCTTTGGGGTAAATACCCAGTAGTGCAATTGCTGGATCATAGAGTAGCTCTATTTTTAACTTTTTGAGGAACCTCCATACTGTTTTCCAGAGTGGCTGCACCAGCTTGCATTCCCACCAACAGTGTAGGAGGGTTCCCCTTTCTCCACATCCCCGCCAACATCTGTCATTTCCTGACTTGTTAATTTTAGCCATTTTGACTGGTGTGAGGTGGTATCTCATTGAGGTTTTGATTTGGATTTCCCTGATGCCGAGCGATATTGAACACTTTTTCATGTGTCTGTTGGCCATTTGGATGTCTTCTTTGGAAAAATGTCTGTTCATATCTTCTGCCCATTTCTTGATTGGATTCTTTGTTCTTTTGGTGTTGAGTTTGATGAGTTCTTTATAGATTTTGGATACTAGCCCTTTATCTGATATGTCATTTGCAAATATCTTCTCCCAATCTGTCAGTTGTCTTTTGGTTTTGTTGACTGTTTCCTTTGCTTTGCAAAAGCTTTTTATCTTGAGGAAGTCCCAATAGTTCATTTTTGCCCTTGCTTCCCTTGCCTTTGGCGATGTTTCTAGGAAGAAGTTGCTGCGGCTGAGGTCGAAGAGGTTGCTGCCTGTGTTCTCCTTTAGGATTTTGATGGACTCCTGTCTCACACTGAGGTCTTTCAACCATTTGGAGTCTATTTTTGTGTGTGGTGTAAGGAAATGGTCCAGTTTCATTCTTCTGCATGTGGCTGTCCAATTTTCCCAACACCATTTGTTGAAGAGACTGTCTTTTTTCCATTGGACATTCTTTCCTGCTTTGTCAAAGATTAGTTGACCATAGAGTTGAGGGTCCATTTATGGGCTCTCTATTCTGTTCCATTGATCTATGTGTCTGTTTTTGTGCCAGTACCATACTGTCTTGATGATGACAGCTTTGTAGTAGAACTGGAAGTCCGGAATTGTGATGCCGCCAGCTTTGCTTTTCTTTTTCAACATTCCTCTGGCTATTCGGGGTCTTTTCTGGTTCCATACAAATTTTAGGATTATTTGTTCCATTTCTTTGAAAAAAGTGGATGGTATTTTGATGGGGATTGCATTGAATGTGTAGATTGCTCTAGGTAGCACTGACATCTTCACAATATTTGTTCTTCCAATCCATGAGCATGGAACGTTTTTCCATTTCTTTGTGTCTTCCTCAATTTCTTTCATGAGTATTTTATAGTTTTCTGAGTACAGATCCTTTGCCTCTTTGGTTAGATTTATTCCTAGGTATCTTATGGTTTTGGGTGCAATTGTAAATGGGATCGACTCCTTAATTTCTCTTTCTTCTGACTTGTTGTTGGTGTATAGGAATGCCACTGACTTCTGTGCATTGATTTTATATCCTGCCACTTTACTGAATTCCTGTATGAGTTCTAGCAGTTTTGGGGTGGAGTCTTTTGGGTTTTCCACATAAAGTATCATATCATCTGCAAAGAGTGAGAGTTTGACTTCTTCTTTGCCAATTTGGATGCCTTTTATTTCTTTTTGTTGTCTGATTGCTGTGGCTAGGACTTCCAATACTATGTTGAATAGCAGTGGTGATAGTGGACATCCCTGCCGTGTTCCTGACCTTAGGGGGAAAGCTCTCAGTTTTTCCCCATTGAGAATGATATTCGCTGTAGGTTTTTCATAGATGGCTTTTATGATATTGAGGTATGTACCCTCTATGCCTATACTCTGAAGAGTTTTGATCAAGAAAGGATGCTGTACTTTGTCAAATGCTTTTTCTGCATCTATTGAGAGGATCATATGATTCTTGTTCTTTCTTTTGTTAATGTATT
>NW_022589706.1:62511750-62547433 GCF_004348235.1 Phoca vitulina | reverse complement strand
TGGCTGCTCCCATGTTAGGGGCATAGATATTTACAATTGTTAGATCTTCTTGTTGGATAGACCCTTTAAGTAGGATATAGTGTCCTTCCTCATCTCTTATTACAGTCTTTGGTTTAAAATCTAATTTGTCTGATATAAGGATTGCCACCCCAGCTTTCTTTTGGTGTCCATTAGCATGGTAAATGGTTTTCCACCCCCTCACTTTCAATCTGGGGGTGTCTTTGGGTCTAAAATGAGTCTCTTGCAGACAGCATATCGATGGGTCTTGTTTTTTAATCCAATCTGATAGCCTGTGTCTTTTGATTGGGGCATTTAGCCCATTTACATTCAGGGTAACTATTGAAAGATAGGAATTTAGTGCCAGTGTATTGCCTGTAAGGTGACTGTTACTGTATATTGTTTGTGTTCCTTTCTGGTCTATGTTGCTTTTAGGCTCTCTCTTTGCTTAGAGGACCCCTTTCAAGATTTCTTGTAGGGTTGGTTTCGTGTTTGCAAATTCCTTTAGTTTTTGTTTGTCCTGGAAGCTTTTTATCTCTCCTTCAATTTTCAATGACAGCCTAGCTGGATATAGTATTCTTGGCTGCATATTTTTCTCATTTAGTGCTCTGAATATGTCCTGCCAGTCCTTTCTGGCCTGCCAGGTCTCTGTGGATAAGTCTGTTGCCAATCTAATGTTTCTACCATTGTAGGTTACATATCTCTTCTCCCGAGCTGCTTTCAGGATTTTCTCTTTGTCTCTGAGACTCGTAAGTTTTACTATTAGATGTCGGGGTGTTGACCTATTTTTATTGATTTTGAGAGGGGTTCTCTGTGCTTCCTGGATTTTGATGCCTGTTTCCTTCCCCAAATTAGGGAAGTTCTCTGCTATAATTTGCTCCATTATACCTTCTGCCCCTCTCTCTCTTTCTTCTTCTTCTGGGATCCCAATTATTCTAATGTTGTTTCGTCTTATGGTATCATTTATCTCTCGAATTCTGCCCTCGTGATCCAGTAGTTGTTTATTTCTCTTTTTCTCAGCTTCTTTATTTTCCATCATTTGGTCTTCTATCTCACTGATTCTTTCTTCTGCCTCATTTATCCTAGCAGTTAGTGCCCCCATATTTGATTGCACCTCATTAATAGCCTTTTTGATTTCTACTTGGTTAGATTTTAGTTCTTTTACTTCTCCAGAAAGGGTTTCTCTAATAACTTCCATGCTTTTTTCAAGCCCGGCTAGTATCTTTAAAGTGATGATTCTGAACTCTAGATCTGACATCGTACTAATGTCTGTATTGAGTAGGTCCCTGGCAGTCGGTACTACCTCTTGTTCTTTTTGTTGAGGTGATTTTTTCCGTCTTGTCATTTTGTGCAGAGGAGAATAGATTAATGAGAGAACAAAATGCTAGCAGGGTAACAACGTTCCCAGAAAATATACTCTAAACAGATCAGAAAAGACCTGAAGCAGTGGGAAAAGAAAGGGAAAGAGAGAAAAAAGAAAAAGAAAGAAAAAAAGAAAAAAGAAAAAGAAAAAGATAAAGATAAAAACAAACAAAAACAGAACAAAACAAAAGAAAACAAAAACAGAATGTGATCAAATATGATCAGGCTGGTTTATAGATCAGTGCCACACACTAGATTTTGGGTGTATTTTGGTCTGTTAAAAGAAAGTGCCTCCCAAAATTTTAAAGAAAGAAAAACTTATATATATATGTACAAAAATAAGGGTTGATATGATGAAGGGATGGAATATGACTGTAAAGATGGAAATATTAAAAAATTTTATAAAAGGAATTGATAAGTTGTTTGAGAAAAGAAAGAAGAGGATTTAAAAAAAAAAAGAAAGAAAAAAGGGAGAGAATGTGATCAGGCAGGGGAGTAGAAAACAACCATACACTAGAGATTTAGAGTATATTTTGATCTGTTAGAAGAAACTATCTCAAAATTTTAAAGAGAGAACAACTTATATATATATGCCAAAAATACGGGTAACTACTATGAAGGGATAGAATATGACTCTAAAAATGAAAAATAAAAATGTTTTTTTAAAAAAGGGATTGATAAGATGTTGGTTGAAAAAGGGAAAAAGAAAAATTCAAAAAAAAAAAAAAGAAAAAGAAAAAAAGACAGTTAAAAAAAAATAATTTACTTTGAAAGACTAAAGAATCATGGTAAAAAGGCCATGAATTCTATGTGCAGTATTCCCCTAGCGCTGGAGTTCTGCCGTTCTCACTGATCGGTAAACTTGGTCTTGGCTGGCTGTTCTCGCTGATCTTCTGGGGAAGGGGCCTGTTGCCGTGGTTCCCAAATGTCTTTGCCGGAGGCAGAATTGCCCCGCCCTTGCCCGGTCTGGGCTAAGTAATCTGCTCGGGTTTGCTCTCGGGAGCTTTTGTTCCCTGCAGCTTTTGTTCCCTGCAAGCTTTCCGTACAGCTTTGGAGGCAGAGAGTGAAAATGGCGGCCTCCCATTCTCCGCCCCATAGGAGCCGAGAACTCGGGGTCCGCTCCTCAGCGAGCCCCCAGAGAAAAGCAGTCAGTCACTCCCGTTTCTCCGGTCTCCGGCCGCACTCCGTGCTCACCCGGCCTGTGACCGAGCGTTTCTATCTCTGGTGCACAACCCTGTGTGGAGTCTCCAAACCCAGCAGATCCCCGCGGTGCGCTCCCGCACCTCTCCTCCCGGGGGAAGGAGGTGAGTCTCCCCAGATCTGCCGCTTGTTGGGTCCCTGCTGGAGGAGCAGTGGCCCGACTGTGCCGCGGATCACGGTTTATGGCAACCCCGAGCTGAGAGCCCGCGCCTGGCCTCCGTCTCTGCTGCCGGCTTCCCTGCTCCGATACCTGGGAGCTCTGCCGCACTCAGGCACCCCCGGTCTTTCTGTGACCCCGAGGGTCCTGAGACCACACTGTCCCCCGAGGGTTCCACCCCCCACTTAGCCACCAGAGTGATGTCCCTCAGCGGAGCCGACTTCTAAAAGTTCTGATTTTGTGTTCCATGGCTCTATCACTTGCCAGAAGCAGCTGACGGAGGCCCCTCCCCCGCCGTCTATCCTCCCGAATATTGCCTCGGATTCACTTCTCCGCACGTCCTACCTTCCAGAAAGTGGTCGCTTTTCTGTTCAGAGAGTTGTTGCTATTCTTTTCTTCGATCTCCTGTTGAGTTTGTAGGTGTTCAGAATGGTTTGATCCCTATCCAGCTGAATTCCTGAGAGGAGACGAAATCCAGGTCTCCTACTCCTCTGCCATCTTGCTCAAGCAACTATAAATCTTATGCCAGACTATAAAGACAGGTAAAATCCCTGTGCTCAATGGATTTGCATTCAGAGAGGAATGTGCACACTGTGCCCCTCCTGAAGGTGTCCTCAGAAAAGTCTGCTTATGCTTAGGAGTAAGTTGCAAGGTATCCTTGACCTACCTTCCTATTTCTCAAGGAAAATGGAGATTATCAGGCAGGAACTGCCTCAGTTTTCATTCTCCAATGTATGAGTCTATCTGTATTTCCAGTCTTAGAGGTGGGCTCTATAGGTGGGCTTCTACACAGCGGCTGAGAAAGGAGGACTTGCTGATGCAAGAATAAACAGATAAATAGGGCAGGAAGAAAATCTATAAGTGTTCCTTAGAGTATAAAAAAATAGTATTACTCTAAAGGTGGTATTTCAAATTAGTATGAGAAATAGATATATTAAGAGAAATGTTGCTAGGTCTATTAACTAACAATTTGTTATATATTAGTTGATAAATAAAAATACGTACATACATACAGCTAGGTCACCATTGTACCAATCCAGGTTTTTGGTTAATAATAAGGGAAACTGACTGTGTATATAAGCTGAAAAAAAGTTATTAGAAGGATTTTAGGTAGCTCACACAATTAATGAGAACCCCATGAAACCACCTTGGGAAATAAGGGCCTCCCATTATGGTTAAACAGGTTGTATATTACCAACATGCATTTGGCTGAGGAGATAATTAGGGATGGAAATCCAACTCATCTTCTGCTCACCAAGCCATGTGTCCTTGTGTGTGCCACATCAACCCAGAGAAAAAGATGTCTTATGTCTTCACACAAAAACCCCATCTATTTGCCAAGCTGTGCCACCCAGGGCCCAGGTACAGTGAGTGGCTGTCTGTGAGCCCAACCTACTGCGTGAGATGAGGATGGAACAGAAAACACACGAGCAACACAAAGGACACTGAGCAAGAATGAGATAGATAGTGAAGAATGAATTAAGGATAACAATCAGGACAACATTAAAAGGTTCAAGAGATTCTCTCCTCACATTATCTCCTTTAATCCTCAAACAACTATAGCATGGATATTTTTATAATTCCTATTTCAGAACAGAGGAAATAAAAACTTAGAAAGCTGAAGGGGCTTGCCCAAAGTCCATCAAGCATGTGGATGAGACAGAATTTGAACCTACTGATGTTCATAGTTTATTGCTATTTTAGTTGCCAAAAATATTTATGATATTTACGCTGCCATGGAACAAATAGAATTGTGACTTATGGTTCACAGTCATCATAGCTGATCTCATGTACTATCACGTCTCAGACAATTACACTTAATTTCATCCTAGAACTTTAGAGAAGGACATTGCTGCTTGGGTGGGGCCCTAAGAACCTTGGGGGTTGGTGTGTGGGTGTTATGATTTACTGTGCCTTGTTGCATCCCCTGCTTCTGTCCTGCCAACCTCACACTTGGCTCAACCCTTTTTTCCTAAGGAACAACGGTATAGACAAAAAAACTCCTCCCTGGGCAGAAGTGCTTCCATAGAGATGCTAAGCGAATTCTTTGAGTGGCCCCCTCCTTCCAGCCCTTCCCCTCAGGCCACCCGCCCCTCTTCCTTACTCTTTGCAGCTGCAGAATCACCACTACATCCCTGCTCATTGTAAGTGACCCGACTAGGCAAATAGGAAGACGGATGGTTAGTCAGGGAAATTTGGGCCACCGTGATGGGAAAGGTGCAGAGGAAAACATTATGGCCTGAGTCCCTTTGAAACATGCTGACAGTTGACAGATGAGCATCCATAAAACGACAAAGGCCTCCCTGTGTAAAGCCCTTTGCCACCAGCACTTCTCCCTGGGAAACTAACTGCCCTCAACTGTCAGTGAAAATATTATTTTTTTTTCTGGTAATTATTCTCGTTTCTGTTTCTCTCACCACAGAATAGCCTGCATTTTGCATATGTGAGTTTTCCCCATCCTGGTGACTGCCCACCAATTTTTCAATAAGAAGCGATGGGTTATCCTGTAGTTTAAATGATTATAACCAGGATAGTAAATTGGAATGTGTAACTGTGTGACTGATTTATGGTTACCAGGGACACATATTGGGAGAATCCCAAGATTTTTTAAAGTAGTGTTAGTGATCCCTAAGGATCCATGAAAAAGATCTGCACGCTTACAGAGCTTTAAGTCTGCAGCAAACAATGCGCACTAAAAATGATGCGGTGTGCATCCTCAAAGAGCCCTGCTCATGTGACTATGCAATTTCTTACTCTGTTTATTTTGTCTGCCCCCTCCTTTTTGCAATCGAGAATATTAAAGGGGGAGGAGAAGAAAAAGGGCAGAGGGAACCTGAGGGGATCAGATGTTGTGACACTGTGGCAACTCGAAAATACATAGAAGCGGGGAAGGATCTTCTTTCCTGCAGGATTCCTTTATCTTAGGAATCCTCCTAGGAATCCTCAGGAGGCATTTTCCCCTCTCAGATGATAACTTTGGATTCAGGCCTCTCTTGATCTTTTTTCCTTAGAGCAGTGCTGTCCAGTAGGCTATTCTGTGATGATAGAAATGTTCTACATATGCACAGTCCAAAAGGTGGTCTCACGGGGCTCTTGAGGGCTGGAAATGTGGCTAGTGTGACCAAGGACCTGGATTTTAAATTTTATTTGATTTTTAATTAAATTTGGATTTAAGTAAGCCCCTGTGACTAGCAGCATTGGGCAGCTGCAGTGTATCTACCTCAGTGCTGTGTATAACTACTGTGGGTATAAACTTTGGAGGAGCAACTAAAAATTTGACACATATCTCAAGGACAGAATCTTTCAAGATTCAGGCCTTTTAACACAAGGTAAAGCAGCAATGGAGCCCTTCCAGGAATTCCCTGTAGTTACTCCTTCTTTCTGTTCACAAGCCTTTCCTCTAGAGACTAACTTTGGAACGTTCTACTTCCATCCCAAGCTTGAACTGCACTCTACTACATGGCTTTGTTTTTCAAAAAGACAGTGGATCCTTTGGTTTTTTGATCTTCAAGCCATTTCCATTGCTTTCAAATGAGAATTTCTTCCCTGTCAGCCAGCTGATCCACCAACTTGGCCCATGTCTCCTGAGCTCTGAGCTCCAGAAATGCTGAACCAGCTTTTCCTAGCTTCTCAGCTTATCCTCCATCTTGATCAGTGACACCTGCTGGGTTCTAGTCACTTCAGCTCTATCTTCCTATGTTTTATGTCCCAGTCCTTCCTGTCCTTGCTCTTCCTTTATTATTATTATTATCTTATTTGAGTACAGTTGACACACAATGTTACATTAGTTTCAGGTGTACAACTTGGTGATTTGACAAGTTTATACATCATGCTATGTTCACCACAAGTTTAGCTACCATCTGTCCCATTCCATCACTGTTACAATATCATTGACTATATTCCTCATGCTCTGATTTTTATTCCTCATTCCATAACTAGACATCTGTATCTCCCTTTCCCTTTCACCCATTTTGCCCAAATTCCCACCCCCCTCCCATCTGGCAACTATCAGTTTGTTCTCTGTATGTATAGTTCTCATTCTGCTTTTTGTTTATTTATTCATTTTCTTTTTTTAGATTCCATTTATGAGTGGATTCATATGGTATTTGTCTTTCTCAGTCTGACTTATTTCACTTAGCATGATACCCTCTAGGTCCATCTATGTTGTGTCAGATGGCATGATCTCACCCTTTTTTTATGGCAGTTTAATATTTCATTATGTATATATACCATATTCTCCTTATCCATTCATCTATTGATGGACAGTTAGGTTGCTTCCATGTCTTGGCTATTGTAAATAATGCTGCAATAAACATAGCGGTGCATTTATCTTTTCAAGTTATCTTTTAGTTTAATTAAAAATCAAATAAAATTTTCATTCTCCCTGGGTAAATACCCAGTAGTGGAATTATTGGATCATATGATATTTCTATTTTTAATTTTTTGAGGAACCTCCATATTGTTTTCCATAGTGGCTGTACCAACTTATATTCCCACCAACAGTGCACAAGGATTCCTTCTTCTCCATGTCTCTACCAACACCTGTTGTTTCTTGTCTTCTTGATTTTATTCACTCTAACAGTTGTGAGGTGATATTCCATTGTGGTTTTGATTTGTATTTCCCTCATGTTTAGTGATGAGCATCTTTTCATGTCTCTGTTGGCCACCTGTATGTCTTCTTTGGGAAAATGTCTATTCAGGTCCTCTGCCTATTTTTTAAACAGATTGTTCATTTTTTCAGTGTTTATATTTTTAGTGTTGATAGTTATTTTTTAGTGTTTAGTGTATAAGTTCTTTATAAATTTTGGGTATTAACCCCTTATCAGATATATCATTTGCAAGTATCTTCTCCCACTCAGTAGATTGCCTTCTGTTGATGATTTCCTTTGCTGTGCTAAGCTTTTTATTTTTGTGTAGTCCTGATAGTTTATTTTTACTTTTGTTTTCCTTGTCTCAGAAGACATATCTAGAAAAAAGTTGCTATGGCCAATGTCAGATAAATTACTGCCTGTGTTCTGTTATAGAATTATTATGGTTTCAGGTCTCACATTTAGGTCTTTAATCCATTTTGAGTTAATTTTTGTGTGTGGTATTAGAAAGTAGTCCAGTTTCATTCTTGTACATGTAGCTATCCAGTTTTCCCAACACCATTTACTGAAAAGACCATCTTTTCCCTCATTGTATACTCTTGCCTCCTTTGTCAGAGATTAATTGACCATATAAATGTGGGTTTATTTCTGGAGACTCTATCCTATTCTCTTGATCTATGTGTCTATTTTTGTGCCAGTACCATACTGTTTTTGACTACTACAGCTAGTGTATCTTGAAATCTGGGATTGTGGGACCTCCAGCTTTGTTCTTCTTTCTTGGAATTGCTTTGGCTATTCAGGGTCTTCTGTGGTTCCATACAAATTTTAGTATTATTTGTTTTAGTTTTGCAAAAAATGCTGTTGGTGTTTTGATAGGGATTGCATTGAATCTGTAGATTGCTCTGGGTATTATGGACATTTTGACAATATTAATTCTAATCCATGAGCATGGAATATCTTTCCATTTGTTTGTGTCATCTTCAATTTCTCTCATCAGTGTTTTATAATTTTCAGAGTACAGGTCTTTCACCTCTTTGGTTAAATTTATTCCTAGGTATTTTTTTCTTTTTGGTGCAATTGTAAATCGTGTTTTTTTTTTTTTTTTAATTTATTTTTCTGCAACTTCATTGTTAGTGTATAGAAATGGTACCAATTTATGGGTATTAATTTTGCATCCTGCCACTTTACTGAATTTGTTGTTACTTCTAGTAGTTTTTTGGTGGAATCTTTAGGATTTTCTAAGTATAGTATCATATCATCTGCAAATAGTGACAGTTTATCTTCTTTTTCACCATTTTGTATGCCTCTTATTTCTTTTTCTTGTCTGATTGCTGTGACTAAGACTTCTAGTAGTATATTGAATAAAAGTGGCAAGAGTGAACATTCTTGTCTGGTTTCTGACCTTAGAGGGAAAGCTCTGTTTTTCACCATTGAGTATGATGTTAGCTGTGGAGTCTTTATATATGGCCTTTATTATGTTGAGCTGTATTTCTTCTAACCCCATTTTGCTCAGAGTTTTTATCATGAATGGATGTTGAATCTTGTCAAATGCTTTTTCTGCATTTATTAAGATGATCATATGATTCTTATCCTTCATTTTGTTGGTGTGGTGTATGACCTTGATTGATTTGTGAGTATTGAACCATCCTTGCATCCCAACAATAAATTCCACTTGATCGTAGTGAATGATCTTTTTAATGTATTGCTGTATGCAGTTTGCTAATATTTTGTTCAGGATTTTGCATCTGTGTTTATCAGGGATTTGGGCCTATAGTTTTCTTTTTTTGTGGTGTCATCTGGTTTTGGTATCAGGGTGATGCTGGCCTCATAGAATGTATAGAAGCTTTCCTTCCTCCTCTACTTTTTGGAAGAGTTTGAGGAGAATAGGTATTAACTCTTCTTTAAATGTCTGGTAAAATTCACCTGTGAAGTCATCTGGTTCTAGATTTTAAATTTTTGATAGTTTTTGATTACTGATTCAATTTCATTACTTGTAATTGGTCTACTCAGATTTTCTATTTCTTCCTGGTTAAGTTTTGGAAGATTGTATGTTTCTAGAAATTTATCCACTTCTTCTAGATTGTCCAGTTTGTTGGCATATAATTATTCATAGTATTCTCTTATTATCCTTTGTATTTCTGTGGTATCTGTTGTTACTTCTCTCTTGTTTCTGATTTTATTTATTTGAGTCCTTTCTAATTTTTCCTTGATGAGTGTGGCTAAGGGTTTATCAATTTTGTTGATCTTTTCAAAGACCCAGCTCTTGGTATCATTGATTTTTTTCTTTTCTTTTCTTTTTTTTAGTCTCTATATCATTTATTTCTGCTTTGATATTTATTATTTCCTTCCTTCTACTTACCTTGGACTCTGTTCTTCTTTTTCTGGTTCCTTTAGGTATAAGGCTAGGTTGTTTATTTGAGTTTTTTGAGGTAGGCCTGTATCACCATATACTTTTCTCTTAGAATTACTTTCACTGTGTCCCAGAGATTTTGAACTGTTGTGTTTTCATTTTCATTTGTCTTCATGTATTTTTTAAAGTTTCTTCTTTGATTGCTTCATTGACCTACTGGTTATTTAGTATCATGTTGTTTAATTTCCATGTGTTTGTGTTTTTTCCTGTTTTGTCTTGCTATTTATTTCCAGTGTCATACCACTGTGGTATGATTTCAATCTTCTTAAATTTATTGAGGCTTGTTTTATGACCTAATACACGATCAATTCTGGGGAATGATCGACATGCACTTGAATGTGTATTCTGTTGTTTTGGGATGGAATGTTCTTTATGTATCTATTAGGTCTGTCTGGTCCAGGGTGTCATTCAAAGATATTGTTCCTTATTGATTTTCCGTCTGGATGACACATTCATTAATGTAAATAGAGTGTTAAAGTCCTCTATTATTATTGTATTACCATTCTCTCTTTATGTTTGTTAATATTTGCTTTATGTATCTAGGTGTTCCAGTATTGGGTGCATAGATATTTACAATATTATATCCTCTTGTTGGATTGATCCCTTTATCATTAGGTAATACCCTTCTTATCTCTTGTTACAGTCTTTATTTTAAAGTCTATTTTGTCAGATATAAGTATTGCTACCTCAGATTTTTTTTTTTTTTTTTTTTTTTTTTTTTGCTTTCATTTGCATGGTGAATGTTTTTCCATCCCTTTATTTTTAGTCTGTATGCATCTTTAGGTCTGAAGTGAATCTTTTGTCAGCAGCATATAGATGGTTGTTTTTTACCCATTCTGCCACTCTGTATCTTTTGATTGGAAGTTTTAGGCCATTTACATGTAAAGTAATTATTGATAGGTATATACTTATTGCCATTTTAAAAATTTATTTTCTGGTTGTTTTTGTAGTTCTTCTTTGTTCCTTTCTTCTTCTCTTGCTCTTTTTATTTGGGATTCATGAATATCTATAATGTTTTGTTTAGCTTTTTTTCTCTTTATGTTTTGTGTATCTATCATAGGTTTTGGGTTTGTGGTTACCATGAGGTTTATATATAACATCCTAAGTAAATACAGTCCATATTAATTTGACGGGTATATAAGTTCAAACACATTTAAAAAAAAAAAAACGGGGGGGGGGAGGAGGAGTTAAGATGGCAGAGGAGTAGGGGACCCTAAGTTTGTCTGGTCCCTGGAATTCAGCTAGATAGTTATCAAATCATCCTGAACACCTGTGAACTCAATGGGAGATCTGAGAAAAGAAGTACTGCAATTCTACAAATAGAAAAGAGACCACTTTTTGGAAGGTAGGCGGTGCGGAGACTTGAATCCAGGGTGATATATTGGAGGATATGGTGGAAGGGAGGGAGCCTGCTTAAAGAGGCTACTGCAAAGTATTATAAGTAACAGAGCACAAAATCAGAATTTTTAGAAGTCTGCTGCAGTGGGGGACGTCCCTAACTTAAAGGTGAAGTGGGTTGGAATCCCAGGTGGGACAGCATGGTTTCAGGATCCCCAGGGTCACAAGAAGAACAGGAATGCCTGAGTGCGGCAGAGTTCCCAGGCATTGGAGCAGGGAACCTGGTAAAAACAGTGAGTCTAGGTGCCTGCTTTCTGCTCTGTGTTACCATAAACTATGAACTACTGCACTGTTGTGCAACTGCTCTCCTGTCAGGGGCTCAGCAAAAGGCAGAAGCATGGCAAGAACCCCCTCCCTCTCCTGGGAGGAACAGTGTTGGTCCACGCCACAGGAGTCTGTAAAATTTGGAGTCTTGAAACTCAGTCGTGTGCCTGAGATAAAAATGCTTCATCACAGGCTGGGTGAACACAGAGTTTGGCCAGAAACCAGGGAGACAAGAGTGATTGACTGCTTTTCTGTGAGGGCTCACTGAAGAGTGGAGGTGTGAACTTTCAGCTCTGGGACTAGAGAGCAGGGTACCACCATTTTCATCCCGCCCATTGGTGCTGAAAGCCTTCAGGGAGCAAAACAGCACCACAGAGTGGAATCCAGAGCCACTTATACTAAGCCTGGCCCCCTAGCAAGGGAGATGCATTTCCACAAGGGCAAGAGCACCTAAGAATCAGTGCAACAAACCCCTCCCTCAGAAGACCAGAAGGAACAACTGGCTAGCACCAAGTTTACTGATCATAGAGAACTGCAAACTTCAACTCTTGGGGGAAACAGTATATAGCATTTGTGCGTTTTTTTATTCTTTAGTCTTTCAGTATTATTTTTTTTTAGCTTTTTCTTATTTTTTCAGTTCTTTTTTAATTTTTATTTTTATATATATGTTATATAATGTATATATATTATTTTTGGTTTCTTTTCATTGTATTTTGTTTTATATATATATATAAGTTTTCCTTTCTTTCCTGTTTTGGGATCTACTTTCTTTTTGCTTTTTTTTAATTTAAATTCAATTAATTAAAATAAAGTGTATTATTAGTTTCAGAGGTAGAATTTAGTGATTCATCAGTTGTATAACACCCAATGCTCATTACATCACATGCTCTCCTTAATGCCCACCACCCTTTTACTCCATCCCTCCACCCCCTTTCCCTCCAGCAACCCTCAGTTTCTTTCCTATGGTTAAGAGTCTCTTTTTATCTTGATGAAGTTCCAGTAACTCATTTTTGCCTTTGTTTCCCCTGCCTTTGGAGATGTGCCTAGCCAGAAATTGCTGCGGCAAAAGTCAAAGAAGTTGTTGCCTGTGTTCTCCTATAGGATTTTGATGGATTCCTGTCTCACATTTAGGTCTTTCATCAATTTTGAGTTTATTTTTGTGTATGGTATAAGGAAATGGTCCAGTTTCATTTTTCTGCATGTTGTGGACCTCATTGGGTTCATCTTGTTGGGAATTCTCTGAGCTTCTTGGATGTGGAGGTCTATTTCCTTCCTTGGGTTAAGGAAGTTTTCAGTTATTATATTTTCACATGAGTTATCTACACCTTTCTCTCTTTCTTCTTCTGGGACCCCTATAATGCAAATGTTTGTTCACTTGATGTCCAAGAGATCTGTTAATCTATCCTCATTTTAAAAAATTATTTTCTCTTTTTGCTGTTCAGCTTATGTGCTTTTCATTATCCTGTCTTCCAGAACACCGATACATTCTTCTGCATCCTCTAAGCTACTATTAATTCCCCGTAGTGTTGTTTTTAATTTCAGTTATTGTATTCTTCAGCTACAATTGGTTCTTTTTAATATTTTCTCTCTTTATTGAAGGTCTCACTGAGTTCTTCCATTCTTTTGTCCAGCCCAGTGAGTATCTTTAGAATCATTACTTTATCAGGCATATTGCTTTATCTCTGTTTCATTTAATTTTTTTACTGAGGATTTTTTCTTATTCTTTCTTTTGGAGCATATTCCTCTGTCTCCCCATTTTGCTTAATTTTCCATGTTTGTTTCTATGGATTAGGTAAAACTGCTACTTCTCCTCAAGTTGAAGAATGGTCTTGTGTATGGTGACCCCTATGCAGATTTGGTGACTTACTGGCTGGCTGGAGCTGTGGCTATATGTTCTAGTCACTCTTTTAAACTGTGGCTTTTTATAGAAAGAATAAAGGAAAGAAAATAATAATATAAAAAGATAAAATAATAAAAGAAGAAAATAAAAACTTAAAAAGAAAAGAAAAAAGAAAAAAGGAAAAAAGGAACAAGAAAGATAAGAACAAAACCAGGAAGAAAAAAATGAAAATAAAACAATACCAAAATTTTAAAAGTAAATAAAATAAAACAGTAAAAATTAAACAAATAAAAACAAAAACAGAAAACTGTGGCTTGTTTTCTGTGCCCCAGCACCACAGGATGGTTGTTGTGAGCTTGTGGACTCTAGACTTGCTGAGATCACAAGCTTACTATGAGCCAGACCCTGCTCTGGTCTGGGCTCTTAAGGTGGAGGGAGAGAGAATATTCCTACAGTTCCTCCACCCTTTTAAACCACGGCTTTTTTTCTGTGCTCCAGCATGACCTGGGTTGGTGTGGGCTTCAGGACCCTTTACTTGCTGAGGTGACAAGCTCCCTGTGATGACTGGACCTTCCAGTTGTGGCCTCAGGAACCTCCAAATATGGCATCCAGACTCGCTCCTTATGGCAGCCAGACCCTGCTACAGTCTGGGCTTTTGAAGTGGAGAGGGAGAGAATGTTCCTGCAGTTCCTTGGCCCTTTTATTATTTATTTATTTTTAAAAATTTATTTATTTATTTGAAAGAGAAAGAGTGCGTGTGCGCGAGAGAGAAAGAGAGACTGCATGTGGGGGGAGGGGCAGAAGGAGACAATCTCAAGCAAACTCCCTGCTGATTACGGAACCCAACTGGGGAGTTTGATCTCACGATGCATGAGATCATGACCTGAGTCGAAATCATGAGTCAGTCACTCAACCAACTGAGCCACACAGGCGCCCCTACTTTGGCCCTTTTAAACCGTGGCTTTTTTTCTGTGTCCTAGCACACCTAGGGCTGGTGTGGGCTTGTGGACCCTTGGCTCACTAAAGTTTTGAGCTCACTGAAATAACTGGACTGAATCCACCAGTTATGGTGTCCTGATCCTGTTCTGGTCCAGGCTTCCCAGGTGGAATGGGAATGTAAAGGTGTTACTCTTCACTCCTTTTGACCTACACAGCTTCCCCACAGCTCTTCCACCACTTGGCAGAGTTCTAGTGTGTCTCTTTTATATGCTGGTTGCTCTTTTAAACCACAGATCTTTTTCTGTGCCCAGGGACAGAGGGGTTTTTTTTATGTTCCCAGTCCCTCAGTACTATCCCTCCCCACTGCAGCTCACAGCATTTGGAGTGGGAGTTCTTTTTGTTACTGTGCCTCTGTCTCTCTTGCTGTTCTCTTGCCTTTCTCTCTGTCTTTGGTTGTTCAGTAGCTGTTCAGTCAGCCCTCAGTTTTTCAGAAGAAATTGTTCTATTAATAAGTGTAATTTGGTGGGTTCTGTGGAGGAGGTAAATTCAAAATCTTCCTGTGTTGCCATCTTGAACTAGAACCTCAAGGTGCCCTTCCTGTTTTGAACTTCCCTCTGTATCCTCTCTTCCTTAATCTACCATCTTTAGTTTGGCTCTTTACCTTCTCTGGATCCCTGAGTCATGAAATTAGTGGAATCCCTTCCTTGGGTAGCTTCAGAGTTCAAGTACACATTTGGTTTGTGAAAGAAAACTTCCTTGTCACTTTCTTAACTCCTATCATTGTTTACCCCAAATCTTTACAATTTTTAAGCTCTATTACTTATATTTTATCACATTTGCTTTCATTCTTCTTTAAGGTGGCTTTTCAGTTTACTCCTCTTTCCAAGGCGATGTTAGAGATGGTTTTCTTTGTTTTTATTACTTTGCTTCATCTCTTCCCCCCCCACCACACACACACGTATATATTAGAATAATTCATTAAACCCATAATATAAACTCAGTAGAGAGAATCTGCTGTTTTAAATATGTGTGCCAGCATTTAATTGGAGATATTTTATGACTACATGTATACTCTTCCTCCACCCCTGCCAAAAAAAAACTCCACTTTTTTCTCTATTATCATTAAACATAACAAGGTGTACAAAAGCATTTTATAGCTTGTACAGGACCATATAAAGTGAATTTTTGTTATTATTGTTTCAATAGCACTCTTGGAGGACCAACTCTGAGGTAATTGTTTTAGAGGAGTGTAGTGGCTGTCTGCCTTGCCTGGAAATCGCCTGCCTGGTCAACATGGAGCATCCTCAGCTGCCAATATCTGTACATCACGCTGTCTGGACCATAAGTGGGGACTTGACTCATGCTGGACAAATGACATTCTTTCTTCTAGGAATTTGGTTTATAACTGAAAAGCAGGCAGATAGTTTGAGCTCATTACAATGAAGGAAATGTAAATGTGGGGACTTCACAGGGAAAGTTTTCTACCTTCCAAGTGGATTGAGAATAAAACATAGGTCTGCAGGAAGACAGAGAGAAAGAGAGGGATATTAGACCCATGAAGAGAAGCAGAAATGAAGTATAAAGATCTAGTTTTGATGGCCCTTCCTGGCATCTGGCTGCTTTCTTCTTCTTCACACCTCAGCATTTTTATATGAATGTTTCTCTCTGTTACTTAACAACCAAAGAGTTAAAACTAATACAAGTGTCTTACCCAAGAAAGTGAAAATCCTGAGCATAATCCAGTTAACTCCATGCAGTTCTATGGTTATGGACTATAACCTTTTGGTCTGGTCAACCATCATAGAAAACCAAGCTTTGCATCACAAAGGTGAGGAGTGTTGGAGGATCCATGCAAATTAATCATTGCTTCTGGTATCACAACACACTGGATATCCCATGGATGGTTCAAGCTTTGTAATGCATGGGAGGAATGGAAGTTGTAAGTGGCTGTAGCCATGGCCCTGTGCAGTACCTGTGAAAATTGCTTACTTTTGTAATATCAGGGCCTAGGGAACCCTGGGGGGCACCTCCATGAAATTCATTAGTAGGTTTCCTCTTGTCAAGCACTTTGGCTCTCATACACAATTAAGAGCTATATGAATTCCAGTCAGGCCATCTCCAGCAAATGTTTATTTGGGTTGTAGCTACATAGATCCTGAAGCGTCTATCTACCTCCATTTCTCATCAGATCTGTAGGCAGCTCCTCAGGCACCATGCACTACCAGAATGGTAGTGCAGATTGTGTATTGAAGTGCATGTGGAGTGAAGGGGAAAAAGAATGAATGCTTGTATAATGACAGAGCACCTTTCTAGTTCAGCCATTATCACTATGTCTTTGATGTCTTTGGCTTGAAGTGACAGTCATCTCCTGGTTATTGTTTTCATCTTTAAGCTGGAAAACATTTTCTTCTCTAATACATATTTCACTAGGTCTACTAAGACCAACGTTTTTGCTTTTTTGTCTAATATAGGCTATGCAAACATATACTGAACTTATTTTTCTAGTGTTACTACTCATGAAAAAGACTTATTTCCTCTTCGAGGGCCTAATCCAATGAGGTGAAACGAAAGGGCAAGAACAGATATCTGCCCTTTCCTACTGCAAATCATGCTGCAAAGCCCAATTCATCTGACATGAGGGACATCCATTCATGCTGTAGAGGAAGGAGCTGAGAGAGGTCTACCCATCAAAATGGAGAACTGCCACTCAGACACCACAGGGACCTGTGGATGTTAGTGACAGAGCTACAGAGAAGAAGTCACAGGACCTGGGTCTGGTCTTGATTCAACTACCCACGAGTCATTCTAATCATACTTAGGGCATTTCTCTTAACTAACAAGGGGCCTCTTTCTTCATCCATTTAAAAAAACGGAGATAATAACACCCATTCTATATTTCTTACAGAGTTGATATAAAGGTCAAATAAGATAAAATATGAAAGGACTTAGAAAGACTAAATCATGACAATGTAAGACATTTTTCTTTTTTAGCAATACACACACACACACACAAAATATATATGTAATTTATTTATGTGTATGTGGTGTTTTCTTTAAGTCCATTCAACAGTTTCTTTTGACCTCCCATTTAACTTTTGATCTCACATCTCCTTTCATAAAATACATTTCCAGTCACTTTATCTTTACAAAAAGAGAATATTTTACCACAAATTCAAGATAAAAAAGAAATGTACAGCTAAAGGTCTGTAGGGGAAAAAATCTAAATGAGTCCATTAACGATAACTAAAAAGTCAGTCTATCACAAATGGAAAAGGCAAGTAAACAGTCACATTTAATGAAATCTAGTTAAGGAAATAAATCACTCTCTATTTCTCTTTTCCCCAATGCCAATGTTTCATGACTAGGTTTTTGAAACCAAGTGTTTGGAGATAAAGTTAATTCGAAATGTGGTTTCTCAACTATTTAAATAGCAAGTCTTTCTCCCATGTTTACTTAAATGCACACACAGAGCTGCATGAAGTCCAAACACTGAGTACTTTATATACTAAGACTATGTAGTACCAGTGCAAATGAGAATCTACGTGATAAGAAACATCATGCTTATACTTCATACTTTTCTGTTCTGAATGGAATTTTTAGAGATAAAATCCTTGAAATCAATGATTCAAAAATGTTAACTTTCTAATATAATGAAAATCAAGGTTGATGATTAGCTTCTTATGATACACATAGTATGGTAGAGATTCCTATTTGGGCCATCAGAAAGTCACTTTTTAAAAAATGTTTAACAAGTATTTCACATAATTGTTAAACAAATGAACATTTAAAGAATGCTTATCATATACCACTTGATATTCTAGGCACTTGGAATACATCTGTAAACCAAAGGAAATATAGTAAGAATTGGAAGATAACAGAAGATAATAAATTGTTTTCAATTAAATATATTTTTGGCTTACTTAAGTGGTATTGCCTTTTTAATGAAAATAGATAACAACAATAGTAAAAGTAATTAAAATAGATAACAATAATAATTTGTTCCCTAATTTATAAAAGTAATAGTTATCTTTCATAAAACAATGTTCTAGTTCAACATATCAACAGGAAGAACATTTTTCTTTTTGAATTCATTTGCTTTTGTGAAGCACATATAGTAATGCTATATTAATGAAAGCGTTTAGCTCAAGAATATCCCATCCTCTCTCTGTCCTTCCTTCCACATTATGTTATGCAGTGTTAGTAGTTGGAAGTGAAAAATTAATAGACATAATTTTGTTTTTGTATTTTGTTTTTCCTTCCGAGAAAATTGAGGGTGTAAATAAAGTTGGAGACCATGGCTGTGCATGGCACAGATTAACATTCTTGTGAACATTTCTTCAGTGGTCGTGGCAGCACAGAAAGCAGAGTCATGGGTTCTGCTTCATGACTTGATGCAAATTTGTCCAAACATAGATGAGTGCAAATTCCCTAAATGTAAGCTTCTGTATCAGATGACCTGAAAGATCAGTTTTAGACATAAAATTCCCTAATTCCTACTGATAGAAATGATATGAAACATAGATTAATATATAGTTCTAGACATGAAGAAAAAAGTGTTATAAACCAATATACCATTAAATACTACTCTGAAGAATTACAAAGCAAAAAGCAAGTTTTTAACTATAAATATTAAAAATGTGAAAACTATGAGTAGCCTGTGGAAGGAAAAAAGGTGTGTTTACTAATATAAAATTAACCAAATGACAGCCTGTGCATTCCTACCTGTAAGAACTATTGAGATGTGTCATAGCCCAGTTTTTCTCTCCTCCTCTGACAGGGCCCAGATTGTGTTAAAGTTTTTCTGTCATGGGGTGACCGGGTGGCTCAGTTGGTTAAAAGTCCAGCTCTTGATTTTGGCTCAGGTCATGATCTCAGGGTGGTGAGATTGAGCCCCACATCGGGCTCTGCATTGAGCAGGGAGTCTACTTGGGATTCTCTTTCTATCTCCCTCTGCCCATCACCCTGCTCTCTCTCTCTCTCTCACTCTTAAATAAATAAATACATCTTAAAAAAAAAAAGTTTCCCTGTCATAGCTACTGCTCTGTGTCCTGAGGCCAGATGCCTATGAGAACAATGTCTGCATCAATGGCAACCACAACTCTCCTGGCCTAATCATGCTCAGCACATGAGCATGGATCTAGTTGGTGTTGGTGGATCTAGTCCCAGATCCACTAACACCAACTTCACTGCTTTGTGGTTCCCAATGATGTCCTCACGGGATAGGGTTCTCTCAAAGTCTTTCATTTTGTGCCTTGTTTCTTCCATTTCCTTACAGTTTCTGCTGTTAATTCATTCCTCCATTCAATACAATTTTTATTAAGTGTATGTTATGTGAAAAACACTGTTCTAGAAACTAAGGACACAAAGATATTCATAGTAGATATTGTGATTGGGAAGACAGGCATAGAACACATATTTACAAGGGTTTGCTAAAAATAGAGTTCTAAAACTCTATAAGAAGGTATGGTGAATTTCCTCCCAGGCAAGTTTGGAAGTTATTTGAGTGGTATGAGCCAATGGTGGAATCATAAGGATCTTCTCAGGGGCAATCAGCAAGTGTTTGAAGATTGCACACAGACATATCAACCCTGTTTAACCTCCAAAAAAGTTTTCTCCTAGTCCAGGAACTATTTTGTAACCTTTACTCAAGAGTCTTAATATTATAGAATCCTAGGGCCAGAGTCTTAATATTTTAGAATTCTGGTTTCAGACTGCCAGTCCCAAAGTTGTTTTTACCATACCAAGGTCCTTCTATACCAGGGTTCATAAAGTAGGCATGACATAGAGTGGTGAGAACATGCACTTCTGGGTTCAAATCACTGTTCCAGCACTGTCTGGCTGTGCAATATTAGATAAGTTATTTAACCTCTCTAAGTCTTAGTTTCTTTATCTCTTCAACAGAGGACTCATAGGCTTATTACAAGGATTAACTGAAACATCTGTCCTTCGCACATAACTTGTTTATAACAGAGCCTCAAAAATATTAGTTCTTATTATCTTTCTACTCCTCAAAATCTGTTTTAATATGTATGCATATTGATAAGGATTTAAAGGAAATTAAGAAAATTTAAATAGTGGAGCATGGTGATAGCATTGTGGATGATTGTTAATGGTGTCTCAGTTTCTGCTGCTGTAGTTTGTTCATGAAATGTACGCTATATATTAAAACTTTTGCACAGGTAGCACTTGTTTATGGTGGAAAATGTAGAAAATCAGATAAGTAAGAAGAAGAAAAAAATATCACCTATTATTTCACAAATTAGAGATATCTACTGCCAAAACAAATTTATTAAATGCTGGGTTAAAATGGTGGTAAACTTGTCAGAAAACGTCAATCACATATTTAGTAAGTAAAGGACAGATACTGATAAAGGACTGACTTAAAAGGAGTTACAAAGGGATTGACATGCTCAGGTAGATTTGGGCTGGAGGATCATGAAGATTCCACCTCTATCCATAAAGTTAAACTAAGCCAAGGGAGCTGAAGGTTAGGAAATCATAAGAACCAGAAATTCCAGCTCATTCAATGCTTGTGATGGGGCACTGTGAGCCTTGGTAGCCCTGGCCTCTGGTCTTCCTCCCCAGGGATCATCTTGGAAGACTTTACCTCCTTCTACCAAGTTGTCCTATAAAATGCTTAATCAAGCTCATCCTTGAGGCTAGCCTTATAAAGGGCCATAGGTCATTCCTTGCCCCTTTTTATCCCACATTTCTGCTTCACTGCTCATTGGTATTTCTTGCTATTTTTTTTAAAGACAGAGATTTTGATGCCACACATAACCAATCTTGTTCATAATGCCTTCAGGCCTTACCGGTGTTATTTTTCCTTGTAGTTATCACTGTCTTAAATACTAAGATATTTTACTTATTTGTTTTTTATCTCTTTCCCATTTCTAGAATGAGAGTTCCATGCATATAGGGACTTTCATTTGATCTGTTCTCGGATATATTTCTAGCATCTGTCACATAACAGATGCTCAATAAATGTTGAATGAAAATGGAGGAAAAAACCTGAAAACATATAATCTGCTGATAAGTAAATATAAAAGATCATCTCAGATCATTCACTGTTCTGATGATAGTAAAGGGGGAGGCCACTGAGTATAAAATGGAGGAAAGTGGGGATGAGAAAAGGAAGACCCAGCATTATCTAGTGATGTGGGATAGGCATGTCACATACTCAACAGTGCTTCTGGGTTACAGTGGTTGAACTTCATTCAGGTGAGTATGAATAAAATTCTTCATTAACACTACAAAATAAAAAATATGAGTAAAGCCAGTGTATTACTCTGCTAGGGCTGCCATAACCAAATACTACAGCCTGAGGGGCTTAAACAACAGACATTTATTTTCTACCAGTTATGGAGGCTGGAAGTCCAAAATCAAGGTGTTAGCAGGTTTGATGTCCTCTGAGGCCTCTTTTCTAGGCTTGCAGACAGCCACCCTTTGCTGCTTCTTCACGGTGTGTTTTCTCAGTGCACGCATGCCCCTAGTATCTCTCTGCATGTCCTAATCTTCTCTTCTTATAAGAACACCAACCAGTTTGGATTAGGGCCCACATTAATGGCCTCATTTTAACTTAATCACCTCTTTAAAGGCACCATTTACAAATACATTCACATTGTGTGGTACTCCAGTACCAGTTTAGGGCTTCAGTATATGAATTTTGGAGGGGCTTGATTCAGCCCATAACATCCAGTCCTCTCAGTTTAGGTGGCAAAAGCACTCTGCTTCCCCGGCGTATATAGCTATTTTAGACAGCTTTCTTTTTTTTTTTTTTTAAACTTTAGAGAGAGTTGTGTGATTTTGGTTCCAAGATGCTCTTTTGCAGAGGAATTATTGTTGGCTGGTAACTGACTTGTGGTGATGCGTAATCCCAATAAATAAGACCCATCTCAAGAAGTGTAAATTTCTCTCTATCTCTTACAAATCTGATTCAAAAAATTATGATAAAAGTGAAATGGAATCCAACATGTTTCAAAGTCATCGGTTATCACAGGAATATAAGGATATTAGGACATGTATAGCTAGATTGCCCTAAAAGTTTTCAAGATACAAACATATAAAAAGAAATTATATGAAGGTTATTGGAGGTATTTCTATTAGATCCAATCTCATTTCTTCAAAAATAGAATTTAGAAATATGGTAAAAGTATGTAATGCAAATAAATGGCACAGAGTAAAACACTTAGAGGTAAATAAAACATGGGGTCTGCAACCAAGGATGGCAAGTAGAAGAATGTTATCTGCATGGGCTGGAAGGAAATTAAATATCACTTAGTCAAGGATTTTTATTTTTTATATGGGGAAGTTAATTCTTGAGAAGGCAAATTGTGTTCTCCATGTGACAGAATGTAAATAGAATCCAGTCCTACCCAACTCCTCCTCATTTAGTGCTCTAGTTCCCATTTCTATACACAAATACATATGAAATCGAAGGTGAATGTCTTGGTCTGCCCAAAGGCCTTCCTAACTTTGATAGAATGAGATTTGGAACACACCATGAGCAATAAGTGCCACCAACAAAATTTAAGTAGGAAATTAGAAAGAATAATGGAAAGAGAGTAGACTCTGGATTCAAAAGACATTGGAACACCATTTAACATCCCTATGACCTTGGGCAAGACACTTCACTTCATTAAACCTAATTGTGTCATGTGCATACTGGGAATAACAATAATTCTTGCCATATGGGCTTCACTGAGTTCACTGATGAACAAAAAAGATAAAGGACCTGCAAACTCTGTAAATATTAAAGTGGGTATTCAAACACTGTATGTGAGAATCATTATTATATGCCAAGAATTAGTGTGCCAATGAGATCTAGTTTTTAGGCAGAGAGCTGATTTAGACATGTAATCTGGGCTAGATATACTAAGAATGAAAATGTCAGTTTTATTTACTTTCCTTTTTAAAAAAAATAGTGCCAGCTACATGAACCAACTCAGAGTTCAAGTTTAAAGAACACCATCTCCATTTTAATTAAAGTACATAAACTATGGCTTATCATGACAGCTACAACCAAGGGGTGATGGTATAAACCAGTAATTTCCTGGCACTATTCCATTGAAACTAGTCTGTTTAATAGAAGGTTGGTACAGAGCTTCAGAGCTGAATACTCTTCTTAGAAGAGAACTTCCTGCTGGCAGGTCTCTGAAAATCCAATTAGCAACAACTATCAGTAATTAGTTATTGAACATCACATCTATATAAAACCTAAATGCTCCTCTCCTTGCTAGTCTTTGCATACAAAATGAAATCATACTTATTTTCTCCTTGAGCCCCTACTTGCCTAATCTCTCGACAACATCTCCCCTCAAAATATCCGCCTGCTATTTTTGAGCTTCCCAGAGGCTATGCTCAGGAACTGGTCCTTCATGTTCTTCTGTTCCTGCCTTTCATACCATCAGTGGCTGCTTCTCCTATTAATGAGCATGATGAGATCACCACCTTCCTGGTGCACTATCCTCTACTGGTGATAGCCACCGACATCCCATGACATAGTGTCTTTCCTGTCCTCTGGTTTTCCCCCATGTAGAGACCCCAATTCACTTCAAGGGATGAACATGCTCCAAGTTTCTTCTGGCCTCAAAGTCCAGCCCCTCTCAGAACTCCCATCCCTCAAGCCCAAAGAGAAGAGAAAGGCCCTCCTCCTGCAACCTTTCCCTCCACTTTCCTAAGCCACTTATGATATCTTGCCCCAGTGCTAGTCTGTTCACAAGATGACTGACAATTCACAGATAAATTCCTTTCAGGAGTAAACCTCTACTCACAGGCTGGAGTCTGGTCTTAGAATCACACAATTAAAAGAGAATAACTTTCCCCAAACCAAGCTCGTTGGGGCTTAAAATATTGACGTGTGCAATATACAGAGTCTGGTCCAATTTGCACTGTTTTAGGCTCAATCCATATCTTTTTGCATTAGTTCTTCTGTCATGAGGTAAGGAATTTGGGCCTGCATGATTTTCCTGCTGGTTTGGTCTTGGCTTCCAGACTTTTATAAACAAACAAACAAATTAATATATACTCTGAGGTGGGAACTGATTGACTTATATAGCTAAGAAGTTCTGGGATGGAGTTCCCTAAGGATATCATACAGTCACCCATTGTCACATCTGGGTTCCCTCTTTCTCTGCCTTATGTTATGCTTCTCTCTCATTTTAGGAAAAATTCCTTCATGTAGCAGGTAGGATGTTGAGGGTTTCATGGCTGCGGACAACTGTAGGTCAGTTGTCATCCCATCCCATCCTAGAAACCCCAGAAAGGGCTCTGATCCACTATTTGTCACTTTCTCATCCTTGGCCATCATTACAGTTGAGAGGATATAGGCAGCTCCTCCAGAACCCCATGGGGTGATAGATGAGGCCAAAGGAAAGGACATGCTATTCCAAGAAGGAGAAAGTAGGCACAATGGACAAACAGGAGCAAGGGATTAAGGCTGTCCAAATACAAAGACACCTAAAAAATGAATTTTCTACCTCTTCAAAAGTGATATACTAAAAAGTGATATACTAAACAGAACTCTTAATATCTTAGTCTGATAAACTGCAATTAGGCAACTTCACTGAATTAAAGACCATTTGGCAGGTATTTACCTCCTATCTTAAGTTCTAACTTCCCCACCAAGGTGATCTGCTCCAGGTCCAGTGCCAGTCTCCCTCCAAGAAGGCAGAAGTGCTTGTAACTCTCTAGAGTGGAGATTTTCCAGTTTAAAATTATTGGTCCCACTGGAAACCCTGTTACATATGTGGTATTAGTGATTAAAGCACAGATTTTAAAATCAGAAAGTCTGGATTTGGCTCCCCTTTCTACCATGTACTATGTCCATGACTTTGAGCAGATTTTCAGTCCCGGTTTCCTTGCAAATAAAATGGAGATAATAATTTCTACTTCACTAGGTTATTATGAGGATTAAATTAAATAATGCTTTATAAGTGGTAGCTATCATTAATGGTATTAGCACAGTGGTTTTAGAATCAATTCAACTTTTACCTTCCTTCAAACTGATTCTGTATACTGTACCAGGAAGTGAAAGCTCTTTCCAACTAAATGGCTATATGGTCATTCTATTTTAATCATTCAACTGGCTTAAAAAAAAAAAAACCTAATAGTGACATCAGTTTTTAGATATATCCCATATTTCTGAAGACAGTGTATTCACAATGAGATTTTGGAATGTATACAACAAGGAGCAACAGGAGAAAGAGTGAAAGGGTGAGGAGTGAATGGATGTGAGAAACAGTGAGGTATATGCTGTAAAGTCCTAATTCTAAAGGCAGGTGTTCCTCACACTAATTCCTATCTTAGAAACTTGGACTAAAGGCCTCACAGGATGTGAAAATCTGAGTTTCACAGTCCAGGAGATTTGGGACTCAGATAACATTCATTATGCAGTTGCCCCTAAAGATATGTGTGGACCTAGGTCATACCCTGTGTTAAGTAGGAAGCCCACCAAGGGAGGACCCCATTGAGATTGATTCCTCCTAACTAAAACAAAACCACTAAAAATGTAAGGCTATTAAGGAGGTTAATATCCCTGAGAAGGAGCAGCCTGAATTCAGCAGAGCAAGGAATGACTTCATGGGTCCCAGTCCTAGAAGATTTTCAGGTTTCAAAGAATCACAGTTTAGAGAATCAAGAGTGTGGTGCATTAGGAACATCGAGAGAATGTATTAAAATCCAAACGTTGGGAGAAAGTTTGAAGAGTCTTTAAAGATAACATCATTGTGGTCCAGTAGATTCTTTCCATGAAAAAGTAAGGTTCCACACTGAGATATGAGCAGAGTATTCAAGAGAAAAGCACATGGGGAGGAGAGGAGGGAAAGAGAAAGAAGAGAATGAGCAGATTAGAAAGTACTATCTGGGAAATAAGATATAGAGCTCCCTTTCCTGCCACACACACACATAGCCATCACTGCCAGAGTCAAATTTACCATGAAGCTAATGAAGTTTAAGTTTTAGAGCTCTCATTTGCTCAAGTCCCCTTCCAGGACTTGAGTGGCCCAAGCTATCTTCTCACATATGTTTTATTAAATTTGCAAACCAAAGATCTTTACATCACAATCAGTCAAGGCCACTGGCTCTTTCCACTTGACTTTCCTCTCCAGGTGGTACTAGAGGGACCATGCACATTTGAGGATGAGACTAAGGGGAAGTTAAGTTAGAAATACTTCTGGTTTGAATTCAGTGGGATATATTTAGAAAGTGGACAGTCGTGGGGCCAGAGTTCATACTGCCATATGGATATGTCCCATGTTGCCACACCAGAAGGATGTGACTGAAGGAGGAGGAAAGTCTTTAATATGGACAGAGCTAGAAGCTATCTTTGGAGAAATTCTACAAAATATTATAGCTCATATATGAAAGAAACTTGACAGGTTTTCCCAAATTTGACAATTCTAAAATTTTGCATGACATTACCAGTAACAAAGTATGAGTCTGTAGAAAAACTTCTGAACTGCTAGTAAATTAAAAATTCCAGAGGAGAAACTAAACTGTTTTTCTATTCTTTTGTAGAAAATGATATTACTAGGGTTGCCAGATAAAATATAAGATGCCTGTTAAATCTGAATTTCAGATAAATGACAGTTTTTAGTATAAGTGTTCCCAATATTGCATGGAATTAAAATTTAATTAAACATCCTAGATTTTTATTTGCTAAGTCTGGCAACCCCACAAACTAAAAATCACTAGTATATGAAGAGATGACCAAAAAAATACACAACCAAAAAATGCAGGAAAGGAAGCCTTAGGGGTGATGGGAATTAAGAAAATTATTGTTATTTTTTTATGATTTTGTAATACAGTATTTGCCAGTTCTATCCTATAATAAATACATTTCTACTTAAATTTATCATCTTTTCTTGTAAGGCAGCCCATAGACCTGAATCTGCCCCTGCCCCTACCACTTCCCCATAAGATACAAAAATCTATCAGGACTCTCAGGAATGGAATGGGAAGGACAGCCAAAAGGAATAATGAGCTAATGCTAGCCAAATACATTAAAGGGAGTAAGAAGGTGTTTTACAACTGTACCAGGGAAAAGAAATATTCGAGCATATGTAGAGCCATTAACAAATAAGGAAAGGAGTGAAATTAATAATGACTCTAAAATATCTGAGATAATGAACTCCTTTTTCAACTCTGTCTTTGGGAAGATAAATAAGGATATGGAATTTGCAGAATTAGGAAGTAATGAAGACCTTGTAAAAATTGCTATTAATATAAGGTAGGTAAAAAATGCTTAGAAAATCTGAATAAATCAGCATAACTTGGAAATATGCATCCTAGAGTTCAGAGGTGAGCACATAATGAAGTTACTGAACTACAGACCATTGTTTTCAAGAATTGTGAGGTTAAAGAGAGGAAATTGAGAACAGAGAGAGGGAAATGGGAGGCAGCAAATATAAATGGAGTCAAGGAAAGAATTTGAAAAGTAAAAAAAAGATCTTAGCCACTATAATGTATATTTTAATTATTTAATAACCCAAAGGAAACAGAACACTTATTAAGGAAAGCCAAGGAAAATATTTATTAAGCCTCATAAGACTGTAATATCAGAAAAGAGTAAAAAATTTATATGTACAGTAAGACTGCAGATAATAAAATAGGCATATATAGTATTACATATCATGAACAGTTTGTGCCCCAAATTATTCTTGATTGGCTGGATAAGGAATAGAATTACTTAATTAAAATTAACTGAAGAGTCATAAATAACAACACTAAAATATAATGCTGGGCAAAAACTACCGGGACACCAAGGGACTGGATTAGCAGAAGCTATTCTAATTGCCAGCCAGATTCTTAAACTTCCTTTTAGAAATTCTTAAAAGAGAGATAAATAAGATCTGTAACTGATAACAGTTCCTCACTAGAAAGATGCTTCAACATCACCTCATGAAATCACAAGGTCAAAGAACTGGAAGATACCTAATGCAAAGCAGATGAAATCAATTTTCACAAGGCAAAAATTAAAATCCATAGAAATACAAATCAAAGAATTGGTATTAGTCAATTCATTCGTTTTAGAGATAGGAAAGTTGAAGCCCAGAGAGACTAAACTACTTATTCAAGGTAGTTAGAGGCAAAACCAGGATAGGAAACCAGATCTTTCTGATTTTTGTTTAATGGTCTTATTTTAAATTTCATTGTGAGCTCCATGAGGGCAGAGACTAGGTTTGTTTTAAACCTCTGAAACTCAGCACCTCACCCTGTACCTGGCATACACAAACCATTATTTGCTAAATTATTTAATAAGCATAATACAACCACTATTATCTTTACTTTTATTTATTTATATATATTTATTTAATTTTTTTTGAGGTGGGGCGAGGGGCAGACAGAGAAGGAGAGACTCTTAAGCAGATTCCGCACTGAGCATGGAGCCTGACGCAGGGCTTGATCTCATGACCCTGAGATCATGATCTGAGCTGAAATCAATAGGCAGACACTTAACCAACTGAGTCACCTGGGCACCCCTATCTTTACTTGTATTTAAAAATGAATTTCTCTCCATTCTTTCTTTGGTTCCTAATGTCCTATAAACTAGGGGTCTTGGTATAGTTACTATTGAGGTGCCCAAAACAAATAGCTACTTATTCATTCTTGAAAATGGTGTGAAGACCATTAAAAGCAACATTGGCATTAAACCCCAAAGACATTAGAGTTGGCTCAAAATTTTTGCACTTAGAGATCTATGGATTCATCTTTGTGACAACTGTTTCAGGAATAGATGGGTTTATGTTCATTCAGAGGGAAAGTGATCTCTAGAGAATTAAGATTATGTACATAAAGAACCTAGACAATACCAAGCTTCATATATAGTGGAATGAATAGTGGATGTTCAGAAAGTGTTTAATTTCTTTTTTCATCTTTGAAACAGCAGGGTCATTGATGATCACTTCTTATGCATCATAGAGATAACCTGGAATACCAGCAGAATTTAATGTGAATGGAGAAGTTGACAGAGAAGGGACAAGAAATCTCAGTGTCATAAATAGTATCTACAATCTACACTTAACTGAGCCCTCCAACTATATCAATACCTGCTTCTAATGACAACAAACTTTGTAACATTAATGAAAGTGCCTTGTGTATCTGTAAATGAATCAGAAGCTTCTGTTTAGTAAGGACTCTAGAATTTTGACAGAGGAAGTGCTATGGGAAGGAATGTTTCTAGGAACTAGGAAAATTATGTAGCAAACACAATATTTTGATTTAGATTATGTATTTACTTATGGTGGCTGGAGGGAGAGTGGCCTGGTCTTAGAGATTTTTAGTATTCTAACATGCAACTCCCTCCCTAAGCCATACTTTGGGTTCTTACTGCCTCTGTCCTTAAAAATAATAAAGAGACTCATCTTGGGCGCCTTGAAATGATATAGGGAGGCTCTAATCAGTTTGGCCTGGCAAAGATCCATCTTCATTGTGATTCACAAATAATTTGTCTCTAGGAAAAACTGCACATGGAGTAAAGTACAAAGCAGAAGAAATGGGAATGATTCATTCTAAATGCACCACCAGTCAGGGAAGCAGGTCAGAGATGATCCTAAATCCAGTATAGCCAAAGAATCTCAACTCTGGAAGTAGGAGAGATTAAAACACACACACACACACACACACACACACACACGTTTAATGTAATCCTAAGTGCTGCCAGTTCTCAGAGACAAACTCATCATGGTTAAGGATGTTTGGAGGGGAGTCTTGTTAAAATGTTGGATTGGAGGGCCTATTGTGATCTTTTTAATGTGGAGATTCTAGGTTTCTTGACTGCAGATGAACACTAGGCCATATTCCTCATCTGTCATCTAGATGCAAGTGAACAGCTGAATTCATGTTTAAATATTCTCAAGTTACTCAGATGTTTCTTTCACTTGAGTACTTTTCCTAAAAATTACTATGGCATGCATGTTCCCCCTTGAATATCCAATCTTTCTACTCTTGGAAACTACATTTGAGTCACTTTGCATTAATTCTCCGCATTGTATTAAGAGAGAGCCTTGCTAGGAAGACAGATGAGAAGAGCATACTCTCAGCTGACTTAGAGTATAATTATAACAAAATGCAGAGACAGGGTTCTTAGAGACTCCAAGAGATCAAAGCTGAGTTCAGACATGTTCCTAAAAAAGCAGAGGTATAAATTCCATTCTATCATGGAGAAAGTTCAGTCTTCTTTTCACGTGGTGTTTTAAACTCAAATTTAAAGTTCATCTTCTCTTAGCAGAACATTGTTTCAATAAATCCTTTTTTGATAATAACTCAAGCAGACAAAAGTTTCATGACTTAATAAAAGAGGCAAAATGGTGTCATTGTTTTGGCTGTGGCTTTTTAGGAAAATATACCTTTAGAAAATCACTCCAAACAATGTCGGTTTGAAGGTAGAGCATGTATTACACCCCAACTACACAAGACACACTGTGCTGAGCAAAGTGATTACAGAGATGAATAATGCATGCTTTTGGATAAATCCAAAGACTTATAATTACAAGAAGGAAGAGGCACATTTAAAAATAACCATGATCCAAAGCAACTACAATAAGTCACTGACTGTGAATTCAATCTAAGTCAATAGATAAGGGCCATGAGAATACCTATAAAATATTACACTATATTTAAGGTAGTAAAAATTTCCAGAACAATGAATAGTTTTGCTGTATTTGGTGGTGATTAGATCATATTTATATTATTTGGTTGAGCTCCGAGTATCATATCTTAAAAGGGATATAGACAAACTGAAGTACTTTGAAATGAAAGGGAAAGGATGGTGAGGAAGCAAACACAACATGTCCTGAAGAGTAGCTTCAGGAACTGAGGATGTTTAGCCCTAGGAAGGGTAATAAAGTGGTACATGACAAATGTCTTTAATAACTGAAGGGCTGTCATGTAAAGAGGGAGTGAACTCCAGCAGGTGAAGCCGGTACCAGGGGATAGAATTTGAAACAGACAGCTCTGGATATTAACAAAAAAAATCTAGCAATTGAAACTGTCTTTAATTGGAATGGGTTGCTTCTGAAAAGTGTGAACTTCATGCTCATAGAATTGTTGAAGGAAGGGTTACCTGAGGTTGTTGAAGAGGTTCTCATAACAATGAGCCTTGGGCTAAATGACTGGCCAAGATCTTCCAATGTCTCTAAGATTCTAAGTGCTGTATTAGAGGAGTAAAAACGTTCATTGGAAGAATGGGCAGGAAAGATTAATGCTAACAACCACAATCTGGGGGACCCTGTACAGGATGTGGGACTTGAGCTGAGATTTGAAGAACAGCTAGGATCTCAGGACATGGTGATGAAGAGAAAGTGCATGCCAAGTGTAAGAAACAGGATAAATAATTGTAAACAGAAATTATCCTTGGGAAATGGCAATGTGGGCCATAGGCAGAGTATAGGCTTTGGAATTAGATTAACCTGCATTCAAGTCCTGGCTGACTTTCTTTCAGTGACTGCATCTTCACCCATGACTTCAGCTAAGACTTATACTCTCCCTAGCATATGGTTATCCTTTTCCTAGCTCCAAACCAGTCCAAGAGACACCCTCAGTGGCCTTACATACTTCTTAAACTCAGTGTGTTTCTAACTAAGCTGGCTGTCTTTCATTTGAAATCTGCACCTTTTTCTTTATTCCCTATTTCAGTGAAAGTCTCACTGTGTACCCTGGTTGTCTGGCCAAAACATAAGATTCAGCTTAGTTTCATCCTTTTTTTTTTTTAAATTTTATTATGTTATGTTAGTCACCATACAATACATCATTGGTTTTTGATGTGGTGATCCACAATCCATTGTTTTCGTATAACACCCAGTGCTCCATGCAGTACGTGCCCTCCTTAATACCCATCACCAGGCTAACCAATCCCCCCCTCCCCCTTCCCCTCTAAAACCCTGTTTGTTTCTCAGAGTCCATAGTCTCTCATGGTTCATCTCTCCCTCCAATTCCCCCTCCCCATTTTTCCCTTCCTTCTCCTAATGTCCTCCATGCTATTCCTTATGTTCCACAAATAAGTGAAACCATATGATAATTGACTTTCTCTGCTTGACTTATTTCACTTAGCATAATCTCCTCCAGTCCCATCCATGTTGATGTAAAAGTTGGGTATTCATCTTTTCTGATGGCTGAGTAATATTCCATTGTATATATGGACCACATCTTCTTTATCCATTCATCCGTTGAAGGGCATCTCGGCTCTTTCCTCAGTTTGGCTATTGTAGACACTGCTGCTATGAACATTGGGGTGCATATGGCCCTTCTTTTCACTACATCTGTGTCTTTGGGGTAAATACCCAGTAGTGCAATTGCTGGGTCATAGGGTGGCTCTATTTTTAAGTTTTTGAGGAACCTCCACACTGTTTTCCAAAGTGGCTGTACCAACTTGCATTCTCACCAACAGTGTAAGAGGGTTCCCCTTTCTCCACAACCTCTCCAACATTTGTTGTTTCTTTCCCTGTCCATTTTTGCCATTCTAACTGGTGTAAGGTGGTATCTCAATGTGGTTTTGATTTGGATTTCCCTGATGGCTAATGATGATGAACAGACATATAGACCAATGGAATAGAATAGAGAACCCAGATATGGACCCTCAACTCTATGGTCAAATAATCTTTGACAAAGCAGGAAAAAACATGCAATGGAAAAAAGACAGTCTCTTCAATAAATGGTGCTGAGAAAATTGGACAGCCACATGCAGAAGAATGAAAC
This sequence comes from Phoca vitulina, assembly GCF_004348235.1. NCBI lineage: Eukaryota > Metazoa > Chordata > Mammalia > Carnivora > Phocidae > Phoca > Phoca vitulina. Next base: position 62,514,584 of record NW_022589706.1, on the reverse strand, counting down.
TCGACCATTCTCTAACACCATTCACAAAGATAAACTCAAAGTGGATGGAAGACCTCAATGTGAGACAGGAATCCATCAAAATCCTAGAGGAGAACATAGGCAGTAACCTCTTTGACATCGCCCACAGCAACTTCTTTCAAGATACATCTCCAAAAGCTAGTGAAACAAAAGCAAAAATGAACTTTTGGGACTTCATCAAGATAAAAAGCTTCTGCACAGCAAAGGAAACAGTCAACAAAACAAAGAGGCAACCCACAGAATGGGAGAAGATATTTGTAAATGACACTACAGATAAAGGGCTGGTATCCATGATCTATAAAGAACTTCTCAAACTCAACACCCAAAAAACAAATAATCAAGTCAAAAAGTGGGCAGAAGATATGAAAAGACACTTCTCTGAAGAAGACATACAAATGGCTAACAGACACATGAAAAAAAGTTTCATCCTTTTCCAAGTGTTCATACCCATTGCCAATCCCCACATCTGGCACTTCATCTTCTAAGTAGATTTAGGTATTTCCTCCTCCTTTCCAGGTCCACTACCTTTGCATTAGTTCAGAGATCTCCTGTTTATCACCTAAGCTTCTGACTGGTCTGTCTAATTCATCCCCCGCCCCCCAACAATTTTGCTTTCAGCACATCCTCCAGCTCAGGGTAAAAATACTATCATAATCACCCATCTTACCTCCTACACCCTGTGCTTAAAGATGTCTTCAAACCTTATCTTCATGACAAAATCCAAGCTACTTAATGCGGCACACAAGGCCCTTCATAGTCAAACCCTGTTGAGTTCCTGTCTCACCTGCAGCCTTAGTGCATTTCTTGCAGCTCCCTGTTGTACCACATTTCTCCAAGATCCATCCAGTCCTTTGCTCATGGAAATTCTTGGACTAGAAGTCCCCTTCTCAGTGATCCTCTTGGTTCAATTCTCTGTGAAGGCTCAGCTCTGGTATCATCCTTGGAAGCCTTCCCTGAGCATATTTTCCTCTTCTCTCCTTCACTTTGTTAAGAGCTCCCATAGCACCCTGTACACACCTTTGCCATAGCATTGCCCATACCCCACTGTGATTGTCTGCTTATTCTTCCATTTTCTATACTGGTTGGTGAGCTCCTTGAGGGCAAGAATTGAGTCTGCTCTTATTGTATCCTTGGCACCTGGTGGGTACATAGCAGTACTTGTGGAATGGATTGCGATTCTCCTTACTGGTTGTACAATCTTGAACTTATCTTCTATGAACCTCACTTTAATAATCTGTGGAGCAGATGTCACTGGGCTTTTGTGGGGGAGGTAGGTGGGAGGATGAGTGAAATAGATAAGAGGGATTAAAAGTATACTTATGATGAGCACTGAGTAATGTATAGAAATGTTGAATCTTTATACTGTATACCTGAAACTAATATAACATGGTATGTTAATTGTACTTCAATTTTGAAAAATATAATAAAATGATTTTGTGTTCACATGAATATGTTATTAATAAAATCCAAGTTCCAAAATTAGCTCAGAAAGAAGAGATTAATGAAGGGTTTATATGTGTAGTGAAGAGACCATTGGAATATGAATATCTTATATATGAGTAGATTTATACTGATGATTTTCATTTGACTCTACCATCTACTGCCTGTGGGTACTTTTATTTCCTCATCTGTAAAATCGAGATAATGGCACCTGCCTCACAGCATTATAAAATTACATAAACTTTGCAGGTAAATGCCGAGTGCATAGTAAGTGTAAATAAATGGTATCATGGAACATATTAGGCATCTATATTGGTAGTTTATCTATTGTCTATCATTTTATGCTCACCTCTTTGACTCTCATGATTACTTTGGGCACGACCAGGTAATCTAGGATTATCTCCCTATCAAAAGATCCTAAAATCAATCACATCTGCAAAGTCTCTTTTGCCATGTAAGGTAACATATTCACAGGTTGTGGGGATCAGGGTGTGAATATCTGGGGGGTGGGAGAGAGCATTATTCTGCCTACCACAGAGACCAAGGTCAGATTCTGACTGAAGAGATCACTAGTGGAAAATCCAAGAGCATTTGTCTAAGAAATACAAGAAGAAAAGAATAATAAAGATCTATTGATCTTTATCAATAAATTCTAGGCTTCTATTTTTATAAGATTATAAACAATATATATAATATGGTTATGATAACAATATTAACCTCAGTGTTGCCATTAAGTTAAATCTCTAATTTTTCTACTTTATGACAATAGGCCATCCATTGGGGGCCACCTAACACAGGGATTGGCAACTCTTTCCTTGTCAGGTTCTGCCTTTTAGCCATTATCACATTAGCCTAAGAGAACCAACCTGCCCCGAAAAAAATCTTTTGTCCAGCCTGTGCTTGTTTTCCTCTTGATGACATCAAGGATCTGTTCCTGGACTGTATGGAACATTTCAAGGAGACATGCGATTCTCACCTCTGAATGCCAAGCTCACTTTCACAATTCATAGGCTGGCTTTGGGGAAAACAGCCTTTGATCATCTCAGCTGGGGGGAGCTTTATTAGGAGTGCTTACTGAAGACTGTGCACATGCGGTCATTTTTGCCCACCCACTGTGTACCCAAGGCAAGGTAGTGGCACATGGTCTCTTCTTGACTCACACAAGTGGTGCCTAAGGTTTAGTTTATTTTTTTTTAAAGTCCAGCTCCTTCATAATGACTTGTCAGGGGGCAGTCCCCATCACTTAATTGTCAAAAGAGCACCATACCAAGATCAAAGCAGCTGTAGAGATGGAAGGGAAATATTAGGATAACAAAAAAGAAGGAAAAGAGGAAAGGAAAGGAAAGGAAAGGAAAGGAAAGGAAAGGAAAGGAAAG
>NW_022589706.1:62266306-62511740 GCF_004348235.1 Phoca vitulina | reverse complement strand
AGGAAAGGAAAGGAAAGGAAAGGAAAGGAAAGGAAAGGAAAGGAAAGGAAAGGAAAGGAAAGGAAAGGAAAGGAAAGGAAAGAAGGAAAGGAAAGGAAAGGAAAGGAAGGAAAGGAAAAAGAAAGAAGAAAGGCAGGAACATAGGAGGGAAGAATATAGAGAAGAATGGGATTACAGCATCACTGCTGGGTGTCACCTTCTGCTTGTTTGTGTCTATTAAACCTTCACAGCCATGCATCTTATGCATCTAAGATCTACTGGCAATATGGGGCTTCGGGGCAAGTTAGGCTTCATATTCCCAGAGAGGCCAGTAAACTTCCAGGGGCTCAGCCATGACTGCAGTCTCTGGGCTTTGAATACACATTTCACACTGGGTTCTGTTTGGCCACTGCCTGGCTTCACAGCTGTGCTGATTGCTCAGTGGGGAACACCATGTCTGTTCTCCAAAGGAATTTAACAAATTAACTATGAACAAAGTCGCTTGGACATGACATAGATTCACACATGCTGTGTCATGCCAAGGAGAAGCTTGTCAGCTTGCTGTTTTCACAGATATGAAAAGAAAATTCCCAGGACCCACCAAATCGATGGAAATACAACTATGTTTAGAAAAGAACGCAGGAGATGAGGTGAGGGAACAAAGCAACACCACAGGCCAAGATGAAAATCCCTAGAAATACCCACTTTAACAGGGTCACAAAAGCAGTTAATTAGTGAGAGAGAAGAAAGCTTATTTTAAGTAGGTCCTCACAGATTAGTGTAATATCTATTCGCATACAGAAATATATGCAATGATTTAAAACCAAACAGTGAAAGAGAAACAATTGGACAGTCTGGATGGCTCTAGGGTTTCTGTTTGATATTTTACATACCTCATTTTAAATCATACTATGATCCCATAAGGTACTTGTTAAGTCAAAAGGATAGTGGGGGGGGGGGGGCTGAGGCTCAAAAAGAAGTTAAATAGACAGAAAGGATCACAGATTGTATGATTCCACTATATGCAATATCCAGAATATGTAAATCCATGGATCCAGGGGCTGGGTAGAAGAGGGAATGGGGAGGGATGCTTAATGGATGTAAGTTTTCTTCTGGGGTGGTCAAAATGTTTGGAACTAGATAGAAGTAATGGTTGCACAACACTGTGAAGGTACTAAATGTCACAAAAGTATACACATCAATATGGCTAATTTTGTGTTCTGTAAAGTTCACCCCAATAAAAAAAAGGAAGTTAAATAAATTTGGTCTAGAGCTGCAGTTACTAAGTGGTAGACTGGAACCCAAGTTTGGCTAAATCAGGTCCATAAAAAAGATGAATAGTCTGTAAATTCATTAGTGGTTCATAAACAGAACTAATTGTATTTGTAAGCAGACCGTGGTCTCTTTTTAATTCTGGCCCTTGGTACATACTACTTCCTCCATATCCTTTTTCCTTAGTTCACCAACCCCAGACTTTTTGCCTGATTAACTTCTCAACCTTCAGGCTTCCTTCTTCACCACTATGACCATAACAGTTGCTTGGCTATATTACTTATTATACTATATTTTAGCCCTGTTTATTTGTGAAACAGAAGAAGTTTTACCATGATGGTTAAATATAAGAATAGTGCTGGTGAGGCACTTTTATTAAAGAAAGGCAAAGTTAAATGTCTTGTTTAGTTTAAATTAAGAGCCAAGGTAAATGTGTTCATAATAAATATCTCTGGCTGGTGGAAGATTATTTTTACATGCTTTGGTAGGCTTATCTTTATTTTCCAAATTTCCTATGCCAAATATAAATAAACATTAGATTCAGAAAAAAAAAATTTCTTAAAACCTGCTATCAACTTTAATAAATTCACAGCATATAGAAATATTCTTTAATTTTGTCATTAACCCCATTCTCATTATCCTTTGTTTCTTGAAACATCATCACCAAAAACACAAGAGGAAAAAAACTATCCTGCTTTATTGCATTTCTCTTTAACTTAATTTCTAGTACTTTTTTTTATTATGTTCAGTTAGCCAGCATATAGTACAACATAAATTTTTGTTGTAGTGTTCAATGATTCGTTAGTTGCATATAACACCCAGTGCTCAGCCCTACATGTGCCCTCCTTAATACCCATCACCCGGTTACCCACCCCCCTACCCCCCTCCCTTCTGTAACCCTCAGTTTGTTTCCCAGAGTCCAGAGTCTCCCATGGTTTGTCTCCCTCTCTGATTTCTTCCCATTCAGTTTTCCTTCCCTTCCCCTGTGGTCTTCCATTCTAGTACAACGATATCTCCTTTTTTTTTTCTTAACCTTACATGTTAAAATATTTAATTCATTAATCCTGAATTCATATAAAAATATCTTATTTTTAGCTGCCTTATGGGTTAAAAGTCTTTGTGAACTGGATTGAAATCCTACTACCACTTATAAATTGCTTATATGGATAAACATATCCCAAAATTTCAATCCAGTAGAAAAAAAAAATTCTGAATGCAAACCCTCTCAAGTTGGGAACTGCCTAATCTACCCTTCTTTCAAGGACCTGCCAGTGCTAATTCACTTATCCACACCAAGATCTTAACAGCCAGTGGCAGACATTATTTGCTTCATGTTCTGGATGGGGAAACCAAGCGAGAGGGGTTAAATGTTGTATGTAAGCACCCCCTAGCATTGTTGTATGTATGTCACACCCTAGCATTGTCAAGTTTAACTCTCAATCAGTCAGGAGTGCTGATTTCCAATCAAAACTTTAAAACACAGCCAATGTAGGGAAGTGACGTTTCTTTTGTTTTTAAGATGAGTCAGAGCATCTTCCATACACTAATATCCTAGAAGCCTAGTCCCCTGGAACTGTTGACAGTCTGCCACTTTCTAGTCACATTTAAGTTGAACCCAGTCGACTTCACTGATGCTGCAGAACACTGATCTCCCATAGGCCAGTAATGGTTTTTCATGAAGCAATGATGGTGGCAGGTTACAGATAAACTGGCTAGAGATCACAGATGGCACTGGATTGTTCATGGAGAAACTGCATAGCCACAGTTAATACTCTGCATAAATCCCTTGATTCGGCACAAATAGAATTTTGATTTATGACATTAAACCTTTAAATGAAAAAGCAGTATGTTTTTGTTTGACTTAATTTGAAGCATACTAAAATTGTACTCTATTTCTAGAAGGAATGGATAGCAAGAATGTTCAAGGGGCTCAGCCTATTTTTTAAGCTGTCATTAGAAATGATTAATATTTAAGAGAAATCAATAAAAATTGAATTTGAAAAAATCAATATTTAAGCAAAAGCATTACAAATCACATGACTAACATTGACACCCTTCATATATTAAAAAGGTTTGTTTTCCTGTGGCATATGGGTAATGCTACAGCTGTACGAAGCAAAATTTTAAAGTGGTGATGTATTAGTATGAGCCATAGGGATAAATCATTTTGAAACTCAACCTCAGTCCTTTAAGACAAAGAAAAACATTGGAGTAAATGCCAGCAAATATTAAATCTCACTGTCAAGTATATATTAAATGTAAGTACATATGGATTTGTATATATCTATTTCTAGCAATCTTTCTTCCTCCCATTGTCGCTCGCACAGTAGCTATGTCAAAAAAGTAGACATGGTTATTTAAAATGGTAAATACAGTTGTTCCATTTTAGTTGTGACAGATGAAAAGAATAAATTCAGAAATTCAGAAACTATGCTACAATCACAATTCCAAGGGATTCTCCAAACAAATATATACTCTTTGTAACTAATTATCCATTTGTCCCCAGTTCACTGTAGGATTTTTCTATCCTGGTGACCTAGACCAGACCATGCATGAGCTTCACAGACTCTTCTTATCCCCTCAAGCATTACTGTCCTCAAAATTGGGCATCTCTGGTTCCTACTTGGCTTTTCAAGAGCAGCCTAAGTCTCATTCCAAGAGAGATGCTATCCTGGCCATGTCATACTGTGCTGGCTACAGGTGACCCGAGTAAAATAATGGAAGAGAACATTTGTCTAAGTCCTCTATTTATGGTCCTTTTACTACACTTCTCATTTAAAGATCACTCTTATCCTTTCATTCAGATACTTTCCCAATCCCATGTCATGCCACACTGCCCCATATTCACTCTATTTTAGCCCAACTGGCCTGGACATACAAACAGTTCTTTGTAACTTGCACAAAAGCTGATCAGTCTACCTCCTTTGTGACATGTGGACCTAGTTCCAAGGTTTACTAAAAGGATTAGAAATCCAAATTTCTCAAGCATTAGCAATGTGCAGGTTTTACTGTTCCTATGCATGAGTCTTTCTACTAATTAAATGTCATCTCTATTTAAATGCAAATCAAAACCACAATGAGATATCACCTCATATCTGTCAGAATGGTTAATGTCAAAAACACAAGAAGCAACAAGTGTTGGCAAGGGTGTGGAGAAAAAGGAACCTTGATGCACTGTTGGTGGGAATGCAAACTGTTGCATCCATGGAAAACAGTATGGAGATTCCTCAAAAAATTAAAAAGAAAATTACCATATGATCTAGTAATTCCACTACTGGGTATTTACCCAAAGAAAATGAAAACACTAATTCAAAAAGATATATGCACTCCTACATTTATTGAAACAATAGTTACAATAGCCAAGATATGGAAGCAACCTAAGTGTTCATCTGATAGACGAATGGATAAAGAAAATGTACAATGGAATATTACTCAGTCATAAAGAAGAGTGAAATCTTGCCATTTGCAAAAACATGGAGGGATCTAGAGGGTATAATGTTAAGGGCAGTAAATCAGTTAGAGAAAAGCAAGTATGATTTCACTCATATGTGGAATTGAAGAAACCAACAAATGAACAGAGAAACAAAAAAGCAGTCTTTTAAATATAGAGAAATCAATAAAAATTGATTTACTTTTTTGGTTACCAGAGGGAAGATGGGTGGGGTATAGATAAAATAGATGAAGGGGATTAAGAATACACTTACTTTGATGAACACTGAGTAATGTATAGAATTGTTGAATCACTGTATTGGACAACTGAAACTCATATAACACTGTATGGCTATTATACTGGAATTAAATAAATTGCAAAAATGTTCTCTCTATTTAACAAGTAGACTAGGTCTTGACAAAGAAGGAACTGAAATATATACTCAATTTATATATTTTTAAGACTTTATATTTATTTATTTGAGAAAGAGACAGAGTGAGAGAGAGAGAGAGCACAAGTGGGTGAGGGGCAGAGGGAGAAGCAGACTCCCTGCTGAGCAGGGAGCCTGATGCGGGGCTCAATCCCAGGATCCAGAGAGCATGACCTGAGCTGAAGGCAGACACAACCAACTAAGCCACTCAGGCACCCCTATATACTCAATTTAAAGAAAGTAAAAAAATACTTCCAATATGATAGAAATTTTACTATAATTGAATAGTTATACATAAAGAATAAAAAGGCATTGGAACAAATTTTAGGATTATGAATAAAAAGTCATAAATTATCTAACATTTCTTAAGGTGCTTTCTAGAAAGGAGATTTATATTTGCTAACTTTTTTTTTAATTCTGAAGCTAGTTAACTTCCTGCCAAATATTATACATAGTTGGGTTAGCCCAATTTCCTTTTAGTCAGAAATGAATTTTTGAGTCATCAAATGGTTCATTCAAATGGACTAGTTTTCTAAAAATTTGTGTAATTTGGGACATAAAACAAAATGTAAAGTTGGTTGAATTAATTCCTTTGTCAGGAATGATATCATCAATGTCCATCTCCTGAAATATTATTGAATCAACCCTGCTTACAGTTCTGCTTACAGAAAACAATGTAAACTGACATTTTTTTCCCTCAAGGCAAAGGCCACCATATCTAAGCCTTCAATTCAGGGAGATCACATGTAGAATTATGGAAGGCAAAGTACACCTGTCCACCTAGGAAAATCAGATGAATCAAATCTTTCAGATAGCAGAGTTTCCAGCTCATCTCATATCCAAAATCAAATATAATTATTTCTATTGTGTCTCTGTTCCATGTACTATGTTACTACTTGCTAGTTCACTCATTAATGCATGACTGAATTTATACACATATTAAACATATTTATTGAGGGCCTACAATATATCTTAATAAGAAGATCCATATTTAAACAGATAACTAGAACAATATGATGAGTAAAATGGGAGAAAAATCACAAGACATTTGAAAGCAGAGGAAAGAGGTATTTAATTCATCCTGGAGTCTCCCTGGAAGCCTTTTCAAAGGGAAACTAGTTTTAAAGGTTGATGATGAAAAAGGTGCGGAGGAAGCATTAACAAAAACATAGATGTGAAACTGGGCATACTGTGTGTGCTAGAGCAGTTTTGTGTCATCAGAACACCTATCTAAAACCAAAGAACTGCATGCAGCAGATGAGGCTGGAGTGATAAGCCAGGACCAGAGGACCAGGGGCTTCTTGGACACCTCAAGGAACTTGGATTATATCCTGCAGGTTATGCAAAGTCTCTGAAAGGTTTTAATTAAAGGAGCATCATAGTCAGATTTGAAATGTAGATTATTCCTTATGGTACCTGTGTGGAGGAATGGTTGTGAGGCAGACAAGACTAGAGCAGTCAAGTGGTTCAAAAGTTGTGGTGGCAACCCAGGGAGAGATGTAGGGAGAGTCAGAAATTGGACAGAGACAGTAGGGTTGAAGAACATGGTGTGGGTTCAGCAAATATTTAAGCTCTAAAATGTGCAAGACTTACTGGATAATGAAAAATGGGTGTTGGGGTTGGAGGGTGAGGAAAAGGGCAGAGTTGAGAATGACAGGTTTCTAACTGGGGTGACTGCTTATGTCACTCAAATGGAGAAATAGAGTCCACAATGGGAAACAGCTTTAGAGAGAAAGAGTTTGGATTGTGCACAGTATGAATTGTGAACAGAGAGTATCCACCTCAAAGATACCAGAGGGTTGCACAAGTTGACTGTAGAAACTTGGAACAGAAAGTCTGGACTAGAGATAAAATTGTGAAATAATCAATGTTATAATAGTTTAAAATACAAAGAATGAGATCCAATCCTCTGCTTTATTTTGACTATATCAAAATATAGTTTTGATATCATGAACACAGCTACCAGTGGGTCTTATTTTATCTGACCTTTTAGAAAACTACCTGGGTCCTGGAAAACATCAAGGGCATTCTCCCTTTCTCCTCCCTTATGATAAAAATATTTTAGTGTTTTTCAAATTGCATACTATGACCTGTTAGAGGATTGTAAAAATAATTTTGTTGATTTGTTGAATATTCATTTTGAACCAAATAGAAGAGAACAAAATTGACTGGAATAGAAGATCCTCAAAAACAGAGTGCTCCTCAGGGTGTGTGTGTGTGTGTGTGTGTGCGCGTGCATGTGTGTTTGTGTGTGTTTGTGTGTGTGTGTGTGTGTGTGTGTGTTGGGTTGCAGTGTTTGGGCAATGGTCAAAAACATTTGAAATCCCTGGCCCGTACTGAGACAAATTAAAAGTAGTCTCTTTTAGATAGGGGTGAAAAAAGAAAATAAAGATTACTCTAAATAGCAAGGTAACATTTAACAGCCAGTTCACATTTGTATTGAGGGAAACAGCTAGAATTAAGGCAGAGGCAAACAAGTCATGGGTTAAGAGAACTAGGAACTACATAAAGGTAAAATAGATTTTGATATACCTATGTATACAGAGTTTGACTTTAAATAAATTAAATTTATTTCAATAAAAATGTAGATGAGATCAATTGAAAATAAGGTATAAAAGGGGGAAAGTATTGGATTAAAGATGACTGAAGGGAAGTACATCAAAAAAGAAAAATACATTGGTGAAGCAAGGAGTTTCCACAAAGCAATGTGAGAAGGAATAATTAGAGAGTTACAAGAATAGCCAGGAGAGTGGGCTCGCATTAAAAACAAGCATGGTAAAGTGTTTCAAGACCCCCAAACTCTACAAAATTCCCACCTCCAAAATCTCTTGGGAGAAATTGCTACAGAAACTTCAAAAAAGTAGAGGCCTGGTTTGATCACCTCCTCCTTTGACCTCTGTTCTATACCTTAAATTAAGGTAAATTAAAATTAATTTTAAATTTAGAACTTTGTGAATCAGGACAAATGAACATTACAAAACTAAAATGAGTAATCATGCTCTAAGGTCTAGATTCTCCTCCGATCATGAAAGAGGTGGAAAAAAAAATCTTTCTTTTATAACTTCTTACTATCATATGAGAGGATTTAATTTAGCTTCCTGCGCAACAGGAAAACCTCAAATAACAGCAGCTTTATAAATAAAACATTTACTTCCCTCTCAGTCAAGATGTACAGAAGTAAACAACTCAGGGCTAATATGGCACTCCACAGTGACAATGACCCAGGCTCTGCTGGATGTGACTTTCCTCCCCAATATTACCTCAGTATTCAATATGGTGGCAGGTACAGGGAAGGGTGAAGTAGGGCACATCCCTTCGCCTTAAGGACATTTCTCAGAAGTTCCATTTATTATTCACATTTATGTCCCATTGCCCAGTCCTTAGTCACATGACGACACCTAGCTGGAAAGAAAGCTAGAAGACAAGGTCTTTATTCTGGGCTGTTTTGTGCCAAGCTATAAATTCTATATGTTTTAATAGAGTAGGAGAGATTCTAAGATCACCATTATCCAAATAAAAATACAGTTGACCCTAAGCAACACAGGTTTAAACTACATGGGTCTACTTACACCCAGATTTTTTATAGTACAGTACTATAAATGTATTTTCTCTTCCTTATGAGTTTCTTAATAAGATTTTTCTCCAGCTTACTTTATTGTAAACATATATTAAATAATATATACAATATACAAAATATGTGTTAATCCACTGTTTATGTAATCAGTAAGGCTTCTGGTCAATAGTAGGCTATTAGTTAAATTTTGGGGGAGTCAAAAGTTATATGCAAATTTTTGACTGGGTGGCGGTCAGTGCTCCTAATCCCTGCATGGTTTAAAGGGCAACTGGAGTCCCCTTCCTAGGGTGGTCTGTCTTTTCAGTTTCCTTGAGACTGAGAGGTTTCCTAAGATGCAGACTTTGAGTACTAAAAGTGAGGAAGTTCTGGGTAAACCAGGATTAGGTATCACCCTACCTTTGACAAAGTCAAAAAGATTATATACTTATCTTCAATAATACTGCCAACCCTAAAACCGTCCTTGGAATGCCTTTTTAAAATATAGCCTTCAAAGCCTGAAGTTGATTTATGAAAATGTCCTCTGTGGTAGAAAATCTTCATCTTTGAGGGCAGATTTCATTTCTCTGAATAGTCAAGACTCATTCAGAGACAAATCTGATAAAGAAGGTCAAGCAGGAAAATACTCTGACAATAAACCAAAATATATTTTAAGAACTATTTTAAGCACTGATAACATTGTTGAAATAAGACTCCAGTCCTCTCATGGGGCTACATAGCAAGGAGATAATTGCAAAGGAAAATAATTTGCTAGTTTCCAGGCAAAACCCAACATATTTTTAAAAATCAATACAGCATAAGAAGTTAACATAGGATAATTGACATTAATTAACAAAAGGCCCCAAATATTAACAAAATATATTTAATTCCTTTGAAAATAAGATTTTCTCAAGTATATTTGTATTTGATTTTTTTTTAAAGGCATTTCAATTTTCAGTGAACCTGTATTACTTTTTAATTGTGATTTGGCACCAATACTGTCCAAGAGATCATTTCCCATTACAGTCTCTGGAGTTGTCCTTAGCTGCTTTTATTACAAATGATACAAACCAAAAAGTGCTCAACAGGTGGGGAGATCATTTTGACGGCTTCTCTAATAATAGTCACTGCACAACCTGGAATTCTGTGGGCTTCTCTTTGGCCATGAGGGGAGGGGATGCCATGGGGCTTCTGCAACTTCATCTTTACTTGTCACATCTGGACCATATTTTATTTCATAGAATCGGAGGCAATATCTCAAGACACTTGCTGCAGGGGAGGACTTCCAGATTTGAGCAGAATAGGGCAATTTCATAGGACATTTCAGCAGGGCAACAGATTTGTACTATTAAAGGAGAAGTTAATGAAAACAAGTCCCCCCAAAAAGGACCTAGCTCTGAGTCAGCATCTTAGATCTTCCAGCACTGAAGAGTTTGTTGTTTTCATTGATAGGTAGGCAAAGAAAAAAATCATTCTGCTATGGAGAAAGAAAAATGCATTTTATCACCCTTATCATACATGAATACAAACTTCTTCCAGAAGTGAAACCATGAGAAACTAAGAAGCAGCTATTTGGCAAAGGAAGAGGAGGCAACATTGAGGCCTTGGAAGATTTTACTCCCAAACTAAATGTCATCTTATATTCTGCTTTGCATAAAATGTACCTAATTCTGTTAGATTGTTCTGTTTACCAAGAAATGAATGAAGACCTTCGGACTGACTTCCTGGTTTCTGTGATGTGCCCTCATCCACCTCATAAAGGAGTTTTGTTTTGGTTGGTTTTGTTTTGATGGGAGTCAGTGTTGGGAATACTAGCAGGGTGGAAAGCCCAGGAACCACCTTCCTTAAGGCTCCAGGAAACTGCTTCCTCCTTAGGGCACCTGGGTGGCCCAGTTGCCTTTGGCTCAGGTCATGATCCCCGGGTCCTGGGATCCAGCCCGCATTGAGCCCCGCATCGGGCTCCCTGCTCCTCGGGGAGCCTGTTTCTCCCTCTCCCTCTGCTGCTCCCTCTGCTTGTGCTCTCTCTCTCTGTGTCAAATAAATAAATAAAATCTTAAAAAAAAAGTGCTTCCTCCTTTACTCCATCCATTTGTTTCCACCACAACATGAATTAAATTTCTCTCTTCTATTTTTTACATCTCTTCACATAAAGTATATGTAGTAAAGAATAATTACCATTTTATAGCAGTTCATAACTTGCGAAGTGCTAAGTCAACATCTTATTTTATCCTCCCAATAGCACTTCTAGATTAATATTATTTTGCGTATTTTACAGACAAAGAAATTGTGGTGTGATATATTTAAGTGTCTTACCTGAGATCTCACAGCTAGGAGGTGGCTAAAAATTCAGTTTTTCTGAGCCTAAATTCAACATTCTTTCTCCAATACCAAAAATTCTACTTGAAACGTTGTTAGAATTCCTTCATGCTGCTCATCAGAGGACAAAACAAAAACAAAAACCAGCTTAATGTTTATTCTCTGTTAATGTGTGAAAGATACACTCAATATCACTATTCTTCAGCAAAGAGATGCAGGAGGCAGAATCTAAAAATGGACACACACACACACACACACACCCCAAACAGGAGAAAGCAGTTGACCCTCTTGGAGAGTAGATGATGAAATCTGTAAGTCCTTTCCACAGGAAAAATCCCTTGCCTAAATACAAACTTAACAATTTATGGGAATTTATTGAGTCCCCTTAGCTCATCTGTTGAATGCCTATTGCACTGAAACTTCTTAGATGCCATCAGCATTTAAATCTTTGTTACCAATACATCAAACAGGCATTTTTTAGTTCTCCTGTTACTGGGTTCCTCAATAGCATTAGATACTGGTTGCCGTCCTTCATTTTTGAAATATTTTCCTCCTTTGGCTTCTGTGATATCACAAGGTTTTCCTCCTACTTCTCTGGCTGTTCCTTCTCAGTCTTTGTTAGCTCATTCCTTTCTGTGTGGTGTAAAAATGCTTCAAGTTTTTCAGCACTTAATATGTTTCAATTTTATTAATATTTTTAAAGAACTAACTTCAACTTTATTGATTTTCTCAGTTTTTCATCTGATTTCTATTTCAATAATCTTGACTTATCAATATTTTCCTTCTACTTATTTGAGTTTCATTTTTTTCTTCTTTTTCTACCTTAAGGTAGGAGCTTAGATTATTGATTTAAAACCTTCCTTCTTTTATATAATAAGCATTTTAAGATTATTTTTCCCTCCAAATAAAATTTTAACTGCATCCTACAAATTTTGATATGCTGTTTTCATTTTCCTTCAATTTGAAATATTTTCTGGTTTTCTTTGTAATTTCTTTTTTGACATTTAAGTTATTTCGGAGAATATTTTGGTTTCTAAATATTTTTGTATTTTCTGAACAATTTATTCCTATTAATTTTTAATTTAATTCCAGTGTGATCAGAGAATATACTCTGTATGATTTAAATTTTCTTAAATTTATTGAAAACATCCTTTAGACCCCAGCATATGGTCCCATGTGAAAGAATGTGCATTCTGCTATTGTTGGATGGAGTGGTCTATAGATATCCATTAGGTCAAGTTGGTTGATAGTGTTGGTCATGTCTTCTGTGTCCTTATGGATTTTTTAGGTCTATTTGTCCTATCAGTGTCTGAAAAATATTTACCTATTTTTCCATCTAGTTCTTTGAAATATTGCTTCACATATTTTGAAGCTCTGCTATTAGTTCTTAATAAGTTGAACTTTTATTATAAAATGCCCTTATTTATCACAGTTAATGCTCCTTTTCTATGTTAAATGATATCAATGCAGCTATCATACAATTAGTATATGCATGGTATATTTTTTTATTATGTTCAGTTAGCCAACGTATAGTACATCATTAGTTTTTGATGTAGTGTTCAACGACACCCGGTGCTCATCATAACACATGCCCTCCTTAATACCCATCACCCAGCTACCCCATCCCCTCCAATCCCCCCTTCTGTAACCCTCAGTTTGTTTCCCGGAGTCCAGAGTCTCTAACGGTTTGTCTCCCTCTCTGATTTCTTCCCATTCAGTTTTCCCTCCCTTCCCCTATGGCCCCCTGTGCTATTCCTTATGTGCATGGTACATTTTTTTCCATCTGTGTCTTTTAACTTATCTGTATCTTTATATTTATATTGAATATCTTATAAACAGCATATATTTGGATCTTACTCTCTTGTTCAAGCTAATGATCTCTGCCTTTTAATTGGCCCTTCTCTAAAGCAGAATGAGGTAAACAGAACAATATTACTTTAGGCTTTGTACATAACATGTAAAGTGGCATAAAAGTAATTCAAATTAAGTTGTAAAAGGTTTAGAATACATTTTTTAATACCTAGAGGAGACACAGAAAATAATCCAAAGAAGTATAGCTAGAAAAGATAAAATGGAATATTAAAAATATATTGCCTTAGTCCAAAGAAGAAAATAAAAGAATAATAAAGCAACAGAAAACAAATTGCAAGATGGTAGACTTAAACTCAACCACATCAAAAACTTCTATTAAATTTAAAGATTTTTTGTTTCTACATATATTACAAACCCTACAATACATTTTATTATTTTTGCTTTTAGATAGTCAATTATCATTTAACGAATTTTAAAATAAGAAATAAATGAGGCATGTTTAATATTTAATGTGCTACTTCAGTATTTTCTGGCTTGCATTGTTTCTGAGGAAAAGCAAGCCATTACCTTTATGATTGCTACCCTCTATATAATGTCTTTTTTCTCCCATTGCTTTAAGAGTTTTTCTTTATTTTTGGTTTTCAACTATGGTTATGATGTGCCTCAGTATGGTTCTCTTGATATTTATCCCACTTGAGATTTGTTGGGTTATTAATCAATGTTATTATTACTTTCCTTCATATTTGAAGAATTTTCAGCTGTTATTTCTTCAAGTGATTTTTTGCCCCATTTTTTCTTTCTTCTCTTTACAGGATTCCAAAGACTGCTTATATTAACCCCAAAGATTTGTTTGCCTATGTTTGTTTTCACTTTTTTCTTACTATTTAAATTAGATATTTTTTATTAATATATCCTAAAGTTCAGTGTTGCTTTTTTCTTCTCCTGTCCAATTCAATGTAAATTCCATCCAATAAAAATGTTGATTTCAGATATTTTTATTTTTCACTTCTAGCATTTCCATTTATTTCTTTATGGGAATGTCCATTTCTCTCCTGAAGTATCTCATATTTTGACCATACACCCCTCTTTTCTCTGTAAATGCTTTAATATTATAATAGTTGTTTTAAGGTCTATTCTTCCAATTCAGATAACTTGGCCATCTTATAGGTCTTCTTCAGTTAAACATATTTGCTTTTGATTATGGGTTATATTTTCTTTTTCATATATCTTGTAATTTTAAAAACATAAAACAATGGATAATGAAATTTTTTTGCCTTTATTTTGCTTACTTTACAGTTCGTAAGCCTTTTTCTCTGTAGCTAGAATCAAGTTGATTTAGAACTGGACTTCAACTCTCATTAGATTGAGTTCATCTATGATTAGCCCAACTTCTAACCTTCTGAAGCAAAATTAACTTTTTCATCTTGTCAATATTTTAGCTGGAATGAAGTTGGGCTTTAGTTTCAGATATTTTCGGTATTTTCTTTGATTCAATTTAAGCAGTGCCCTTGAATTCAAACCCTAAAAATGTACAGACATCTGCAATTTCTCTCTGTTTTCCAGATCTTAACTCACTGCCACTTTCTTGGCAAAATATATAGTGCGAAGAAAATTTTCAGGCTAAGTAATTTTGTTGTTGTTGTATCTGTGACCCTTTCAGCTTCCAGTCTGTTTCCCTGGCCTACTTTTTTGTTGAAGGCTCAGCTAATTTCTCTTCATCCCTGCAGAGTCTTTATCTGTGTCACGCTGGTTCTTCTGTTCACCCCACCCAGACCAGAAAACTACCCCCTGGTCTAGAAGCTAAACCAAAGTTTTCTGCTCACCTGTGAAAATCTCATTTCCTTCTGAAATTCACTTTATCAGGGCTTCCAGTGACTACTGCTCTTTTCTAGCCCATAGGAAAAAAAAATAGTTTTTCTCTCTATGGGATTCTTGTTACCATGAGAGTAGAAGTCTTTTGCATCTTTCTACATTCTAACTGGTAGTGGAACACCAAGGTCATGTCTTTTTTCTCACGGTTAAATCTCTAGTGCCTAATGCAGTGATAGAAACACATAAAACTCTCTAAGATATCTGTAGAGCATAAATAAAAGTGGAATGAAGGTGATTCAGATATGTGGGGCAAATAAAATACAATATTCACTGTTTATGAGATAAAATAATACATGATAGTCCAGAACTGAAATATTTTTAATGATATTTTAAACAAGGGTATCATTGTCTTTGAAAAGTTAAGTGATGCTTGGTGATAATATCCAAGATCTGACACTATTCCTAGATCAGAACAAGTAGGTAGTTGGGGAAATTCTCTCAGGCAACAACCTTGGATACAGAGATAAAAATCTAGGTCTTGGGAAAAATGGCAATTACTTTTGAAATTCAGCAGATTAAGGAATGAAAAACATCATTAGGGAAACACTCCTAATGGAGCATTTACCTCCCCAAAGGCTCAGAGCTCTCCATTAGCATAATCTTTGCCCACAGAACAAGGTTGTAGTATCTACAGCTAGGTGGGATTCTTTGTTTCTTGTCTTGCTTGAGTCCCAGCTTCTCTATCTTTATCTGATTCTCTGGGAAAACTGAAAAGTTTTAGGACTTGACCTAAAGCTTGAGAAGAGGTCTAGCTTGCAAGTGAAGATCAAGTGTCCTCATGATGTGTGGCAAGAAGGTCAGTAAAGTCTGGGAATCAGGCCAAGGCTGGCATCTCACTATGCACATGGAAAAGGTGTTAACCTACTGGTAGCAATGCTTAGAATTATACTCCTTATTCCAAGACTTCTCAGCTCTCCAAATCTAGAAAGCACATGTGGATTAAAATAACAAAAGAAATTCAGTCTTTCCATTACACATTTTGCCATATTATTTTATTAAATTGAAAGTAAGTACATTTTAAAATACCTGCTAGCAAGAAAAGGTATAGAATATGGATGCCATCAAATAGTGTTGAAGTGCCCGTTTATCTCCCACTTAGGAATTGTGCCACATGTTCTGACCCCCAGAAGGCATGCGATGAGTGACTCTGAGCCAGCAAGGGTCTAATAGCCTATATTAGGTCCATTCTCCACTAGTGCCAACGATATTACTCAAATACTAAAATGCTGATATCAATAGCGTTGTGTTGGAGTTGATGTTGTTATGCTGACATTGGCATCATTTTGTTGGCATTAAGCCTGTTGGCCTAGCTCCTCCATACACAGTCATTATTGCATCAAATAATTTATTCAATGCCTGCTTCATTGTATTTCTCTATTAAATCTGCCCTTTAAGATGTGACAATATGTGATAAAAAATAGCAGCCAAAGACCCAAGCAGTGAAATAAACTTTCAATAAATATGTATGTATGTGGAGATAGAAATATGTTTATTGCAAAGGGGGTGGTTAAATATAAAATTATGGAAGGAATGGAGTCAAAGAAAATTTTCTACTTTCCAAAGGACCCAGAAAGTTTTCTTTGAAGTAGGAAGATATCAGAAGCTCTTAAGAAGGAAAGGACAGTGTGCACATGTATGATGATTCCTAAGCAGCTCAGAAGCTTAATGTTTAAAAGGTTATATTTGACAAAATGTGTTCAAATGGTATAAAAAAGGAGACTACATGATTTATAGAGAATGGGGAACAATTACTCGATCTGTAAATGATCACCCCAACTGATTAACAGATCCTAAGTACTTTTCAGACACATAAGTCCTTACTACTTTATCATGACCTTGTATGATATAATGCTAGTTGACTGATGAGGCTAGCTGTAAGTTAATTTTGGACATAAATGACACAACTGGATCCACTTCCATAAAGCAATCTTCTTTGCCCCCAACTCTTCAACTCTTACTCCATATGCTATCAGCTTTAGGCATGGAGAATAGTCCCTGTACTTCTTAGGTCAACTCTCCTTGACACAAGCCTTGCTCCCCTTGTTTCATTGACAAGAATACAACTTTTAGTCAAGTGCTTTGTCCAAGGCTCTGGTTTAATTTAAAATACATATAAATCTAACAAAATACGAAGTACTTAGGGATAATTCTTTTAAAATGTGTAAAGAATCTATATGTGGGAAGTTATAATGAGAGAAATCAAAGAACCTTTTAATAAATGGAGATATGTTCCATGTTCATGGATTGAAAGACCCAATATTGTCAAGATGTCATTAATTCCCCCATTGATCTATAGTCACTGAAATCTCAATCAAAATTCCAGTAAGTTATTTTGTGGATACTGACAAACTGATTCTAACTGTATATATGGAAAGCCAAAAGACCCAGAATAGTCAATATAATACTAAAGAGGAAGACAAAGTTGTAGGACTAACATTACCCAACTTCCAGACCTACTGTAGAGCTATAGTAATCAGGACAGCATGGTACTGGGAGGACAGGAGACATATAGATCAACAGAACAGAATAAAAATCCCAGAAAGACACAAATAGAGTCAACTGATCTTTAACAAAGGAGAAAAGTCAATTCAATGAAAAAATGTTTTTCAACAAATGGTGATGGAACAATTGAATGTCTATATGAAAAATAATGAATATAGACACAAACCTTACACTTTTCACAAAAATTAACTCAAAATGGATCAGAGACCTAAAAGCAAAACACAAAACTACAAAACTTCTAAAAGATATCATAGGAAAAAATTTAGGTGATCTTGGGTTTGGTGAAGAACTTTTAAGATGCAATATCAGAGGAACAATCCATGAGAGAAAAAGTTGGACTTTATTAAAATTAAAAATTTCTGTTCTGCAAAAAACACTGTTAAGAGAATAAAAAAAACTAACTACAGACTGGGAGAAAATATTAACAAAACACACATTTAATAGAGGACTTGTTTCCAAAACATATAAACAATTCTTAAAACTAAACAATAAGAAAATAACCCAATTAAAAAATGAGTAAAAAGTCTGAATGACACAGCTCCAAAGAAGATATATGGGTAGAAAATAAGCATATGAAAAAATGCTCAACCGGATGTCCATCGACAGATGAATAGATAAAGATGTGATATATATACACAATGGAATATTACACAGTCATAAAAAATGAAATCTTGTCACTTGCAACGACGTGATTGTAACTAGAGGGTATTATGCTAAGCAAAATAAGTCAATCAGAGAAAGACAATTACCATATGATCTCACTGATATGTGGAATTTAAGAAACAAGGCAGAGGATCATAGGGGAAGAGAGGAAAAAATGGAACAAGATGAAACCAGAGAGGGAGACAAACCATAAGAGACTCAATCTCAGGAAACAAACTGAGGGTTGCTGGAGGGGAGGAGGGTGGAGGGATGGGGTAATTGGGTGATAGACATTGCAGGGAGGGAGGTGTATGTGATGTAATGAGCACTGGGTATTATATAAGACTGACGAATCACAGACCTGTACCCCTGAAACAAAAAATACATTATATATTAATTAATTGAATTTAAATTAAAAAAATAAAAAAATTTTTAAAAAGAAAAAATGCTGAATATCATATATCATGAAGGAATTGCAAATTGAAACAATGAGATACCATTACATACTCATTAAAATGGCCAAAATCCAAAAAACTAACAATACCAAATATTGACAGGCTGTGGAGCAAGAGGAATTTTCATTCATTGTTGATGGAAATGCAAAATAGTACAGCCATTTCAAAAGACATTTTGACATTTTCTTACAAAGCTAAATACAGTCTAGTCATACAATCCAACAATCATGTTCCTAAGTATTTACCCAAAATGAGTTGAAAACATATGTCTACAGAAAAACCTGCACATGAATGTTTATAGCAGCTTTATGCCACCAAAATGTCCTTCAATAGTAAATGGATAAACAAACTGTGGCACATTGATACAATGGAATATTATTCAGTGATAAGAAGAAATGAACTATCAAGCCACAAAAAATCATCGAGGAGCCTTAAATGCATATTGCTAATTGAAAGAAGCCAATTGGAAAAGGCTACATATAGTATGATTCCCATTACATGACTTTCTGGAAAAGCCAAAACCATAGAGACAGTAACAGTATCAGTGGCTGCCAAGAGGAGGTAAAATAGGGGAGGAGTGAATATGTGAAGTACAGGGGATTTTTAGGGTTGTGAAACTATTCTGTATGGCACTGTAATGGTGATACATGACATTATGCATCTGTCAAAACCTATAGTATGCTACAGTACAAAAAGTGAACTTTAATGTATATAAATTTTACACTTGATCTTAGCCAAAAGGCCGAGAAGCGATTAAATTTTAAAAGTCATTTAAGAGGTCAGAGGATCCCAAGAAAGAATAAAGATTGTGACAAGAGCATCTAACTGTATGAAATAAGTTGGGGGACAAGGTGCTGACTTTAACTTTGGAAGTGAATGGAATCTGTAAAACTACAGGCAAATGAAACTGCACATAAATGTAACTTACTTGATAAAGCTGTTTCCCACAGAGGTATGGGTTAACAGTCCTGATACTGCTATACATATACACTGGAATTGAACAAAACGGATAAAACATGGTGTACTCCAGGTTTTTCACTGTTGGCATGGGAATTTACAGATAAGCAAGGGGGGAGGCCAGAATGAAAGGGTGTGCTGATGGATTAGAGTTGGAGACATGAGTAAGATTCATATTTAACTTAATATTGGGATTGTTGCATTGAGAAATATATGCACATGTATTTTTTGCTGTATTAGCTGAGAGGATCAAAAAGAAACAACACCCCAGTAGCAACAAGCACACTTGGAACCCAGATTTTGGTTTCTAATATTATTTAAAAAAAAAAAAAAAAAGAAAAGAATCTGTGCTCCTTGGCCCAATGGCTGATTCTAGGACTGGGACAACAAATATACAAGATGAGCCTTGAGTGTCTTGTAGGGTCAGAAAATAAGAAGGTGCTCAAAAACAAAAAAAATTGATGAGTTTGGGGCGCCTGGGTGGCTCAGTTGGTTGAGCAACTGCCTTCGGCTTGGGTCATGATTCCAGCGTCCTAGGATCGAGCCCCGCATCGGGCTCCCTGCTCTGAGGGGAGCCTGCTTCTCCTTCTGCCTGCAGCTCCCCCTGCTTGTGCTCTCTCTCTTTGTCAAATAAATGAATAAAAAAAAATCTTAAAAAAAAAATTGATCAGTTTGTGTCAAAGAGCCACAGGAACCAACTAAAAGAGCTCCCAATGGCCAAAGCTGGAACAAATTAAGCAAAGAAATGAATAAAATAGTGTTGGATTATAAGTCAAAACATAAAATAAATACCCATGAGTCTATAGTAACATAAATGATTGAATAAATTAATAAGTGGGAAGAAGAGACAAGTCTCCCCTAGAAAAGCATTCCAAATAAATTATGCAGAGACTCTACCCTAAAGTAGGGGCACCATATCTCCCCACCACTTAAGTACGTGCTATGCATAGTGACTTCCTTCCCAGGAGTAGATAGATTATAGAAAAGGGTGTTTAAAAAACTAGTAATTTTACAGTGGAAAAAACTGACGAACAGTATTTCAGCCAGGTGATCAAGGTCAACATCAATAGTCATAAGTCACATTCACAATACGTACCCTTGATATTGTCAAAAGTTCGGAAATATCCAAAGTAAAACCAATGAAACACCAAATTAGTAATTAGTAAACGTTTATTGTGCACACACCAAAAAGACAGTTTGCAAATTGGGAGCAATCAAACCAAAACATGGAACGAGGCTCAGGGTTATACTGTTATAAAGCACCTTTATATAGTGGGAAGGCAATGACTGTTTATTCTTCACAGGGAGTGGTTAATATTAGAGTTTTCTTAAATGATAAGGAATTGGTGAGTGGTTACCTAATATCAACATTGGGAAACAGTTCAAGTTTTGCTTAGGTTTTTCAGAAGCACAAGCAAGAAATGACCCAGGTCAAGTTAGTTTTGCAAAATAAGCTAAATTAAGTTTTGTTTGTATGACTAAACTAGTTTTGCCTGCTCAAGGAATTTTCAAGGCCGATCTCCATTTGTTTCTGATTTTAACAATATGATGTGATGAAAATGGCACCTTACCATTGTGGTCTTCCTCTCTAAAACCCATAACCTCAGTCTAATCATGATAAAAGTCATCGGCAAATTCTAATAGAGAGGCATCCTACAATACATTCAACCAGTACTCCTCAAAAGTGTGAAGGTCATCAAAAATGAGGAAAGTCCAAGAAACTGTCATAGCTAAGAGGAGCCTGAGACATGACAAGTAAATGCAATGTGGTATACTAGATAGATCTGGAACAGAAAAGAGAACATTATGTAAAAACCAAGAAATCTGAATAAACTAGTGATTTTGATGAATAATAATGTATCAATATTGGTTCATTAATGATAACAAATGTACCATATGAATATAAGATGCTAATAATAGGAAACTATTGGGGGAGGGGTAGTGTTATATATAAGATCTCTCTGTACTATTTGTTCAATTTTTCTGTAAGTCTAAAACTATTCTAACAAATCAAGTTTGTTAATAAAAAAAAAACCTTAAAAAAATATTTTATTTATTTATTTATTTTTAGAGATAGGGTGAGTGGGGAAGGGAGGAGCAGGGGGCAAGGGGTGGGGGAAGAATCTAAAGCAGACTCTGCACTGAGCATGGAGACAGGCACAGGGCTCATCTCATGACCCTGAGATCATGACCTAACCCAAAACCAAGAGTCAGATGCTTAACTGACTAAGCCACCCAGGCTCCCCATAAAGAAAACTTTTAAAGCAGTTATATTTTATATATTAACAATTAGAAATTAAAATACAATATCATTTAAATAGCATCATAAACATGAAATATGTAGAGATATATAATGTCAGAAATACTGAAAACTATAAAACATTACTGAGGGAAATTTAACAAGTCCTAGGTAAATGGAGATATATTTTGCTAATGGACAGAAGTCCAAATATTGTTAAAGTGCTAATTCTCAGATTGATCTGGAGATTCAATGGAATACAAATAAAAATCTCAGTTTTTTTTATTTTCTGGTTTTTGGGGTTTTTTTTGGTTGAACTGACAAGTTAGCTCTAATAAATATATGGGAATACAAATTACTTGGAAAAGTTAAACCAATTTTAAGAATGAAGAATAAAGTTGGAGGACTGATTTTTTTTTAAGATTTTATTTATTTATTGGACAGAGAGAGACACAGCGAGAGAGGGAACACAAGCAGGGGGAGTGGGAGAGGGAGAAGCAGGCTTCCTGCTGAGCAGGGAGCCCGACGCAGGGCTCAATCCTGGGACCCTGGGATCATGACCTGAGCTGAAGGCAGAGGCTTAATGACTGAGCCACCCAGGTGCCCCTGGAGGACTTAAGACATACTCTAAAACAACAGCATTGGAGTAAGAATAGATAAAAAAAAATTAATGATATGGAATAGGGTGTCCAGAATTGAACCCACTCATATATATGGTTTTGTAACAAAAATGTCAATGTAATTAGATCAGAAAAGGACACTCCTTAAAAAAAAAAAAGGCATTCTTTTCAATAAATGGTGCTGAAACAATTGGATAGTTCTATACCAAAAAATATGATCTTTGACTCACACCTCACACCATATACAAAAGTTCATTCAAAATGAATCATAAACCTAAATGTTAGGTATGAAACTATAAAATTTCTAGAAAAAATAAGAAAACACATTTATGATTTGGGGTTAGATAAAGATATCTTAAGATACAAAAGACAAACTATAAGAAAAATTAATCAGTTGGATTTCATCAGAAATAAACTTTTCTTTCTTTTTTTTTTTTTTTAAGATTTTATTTATTTATTGGTGAGAGAGAGAGGGCACAAGCAGGGGAAGCTGCAGGCAGTGGGAGAAGCAGGCTCCCTGCTGAGCAAGGAGCCCAATTTGGGACTCGATCCTAGCACCCTGGGATCATGACCTGAGCCAAAAGCAGACCCTTAACTGACTGAGCCACCCAGACATCCCTAAACTTTTCTTTCTAAAAGACACTGTTAATAGAAAACAAGCCACAGACCATGAAACAATATTAGCAAAACATGTATTTGATAAAGGATATCTTCTCATTTCCAGAATAGGCAAAGACCTGTTAAGATAAGAACAACAATAAGCAAACAACCTGACTTTTTAAAATAGGAAAATATTTTAACAGACATTTCACCAAGATGATATGCAAATTGCAAATAAGTGCGTAAAAATAGGTTCGACATCATTAGTCATTAGGGAATTTCAGATGCAATGAGATCCTAGTACATAGCTTCAAGAATAGCTAACATTAAACAGATTGGCTATACCAAATATTGGTGGGGGTGTGGAGAAACAAATTCTTACACACTGCTGATAAGAATGTAAAACTGTACAGCCACTTTGAAAACAATTGGGCAGTTTCTTATAAAGTTAGACATACACTTACCATGTGACCCAGCAATTCTACTCTTTGGTATTTACTCAAGTAAAATGAAAACAAACATTCACACAAACACTTGCATCTAAATATCCATAGGAGCCATATTCACAATAGCTCCAAACTGGAAACAGCCTAAATATCCATGGACAGGTGAATGAACAAATTACTGTACATATAAAAAATGAATACTAATCAGCAACTACAAAAAAAATGGACTTATACAGTATCTCAAAATCATTATGCTGAACAAAAAGAATATCAGATGCAAGTATTTGTTATTATAGGCTTCCATTTAATGAGATGCTAGAAAATATAAATCTAATCTGCACCGGCAGCAGATGAGTGGGTGCCTGGGGCCAGGGTTTGGGGCTAGGAATTGCATGGGATGGGGCACAAGGGAACTTTTCCAGTGATTGAAGTATTCTATATGATTGTGATGTTGGTTATATGGATGAATCATTTTCAAAACTCATCAAATGACCATTTAAAATGAGTGCATTTTATTGTACATAAACTATACCTTTTAAGTTAGTTTTAAAAAAAAATATATGGAAAAGCCCTTTCTATGTGTTCCCTTTGCATTTAAAGTAAAAATGTGGAAAGGAGAAAATAAGGAAAGGCTAAAAGATGCACCGATACTCCCCACCCAACACGCCTCCACAACTAAGTAGGACATTTTTTAAGAATCAGAGAAACTGTTTAATTGGTTACATTTGTCCCATATGGTTCACAGGAAAATTTTTCAATTAAAGTGAGAGAATTTGTAAATGTAGCCCAGGCCCAGGAAAGAGACGAATTGTTATTTAGTATAAGGCAGCCAAGGTTTTTGTTTTAGAAGAAATAACATGTAAACTTCAGTATTCTTGAGACTAAGTGATCTTGAGAAGAAAATCAATTTTTTTTTTGCAGTAGCAAAATATATTTGTTCTTAGACTATTAAACAGCAAAATGAGTGACAGCCATTGCTGATGGAGAATTGGAACCAGACTTGGGATATCTATTTCCCCTCTGCATCCTCCATTACTGACAGCCCAGAGCACATTCCTCTTTCCTCCAGAGCCCACTGAAGCTTGGGCAGCTGACCACACTCTGATATCCAAATTCAGCCTGAGTGGGCAAAAGGAAAGAGGTGATTGGAGTTGAAACTTCTAGAATGAGCCAGAAATGACCACATGTCAATAAATCATGTGACCGTACCCAGCAGGAAGGAGCCCTGCCCACAGAAGGAGGACACTGCAAAATTTCATGGTGAACAGGGTGTGGATCCAGGGAGGGGTGAACAATTGGGGCCGCTAATGAAATAAATTCATTGCAATCAGCCCTCATGGGAGCAGTTATTCATGTCCCTCCCATGTGCAAAATCTGCTTAGACCCATTCCAGGACACACAAGTTTTTTTTAGGTGTGGCTTTGGGCTCAAAGTCTTGACATAAATCATGTCAGTTCCTTGAGCAAAAACTTCTAGTCACTGCCCAATGCATTTAGAATGGTAGACAACACCCTTCACTGTCTGGCTGCCCCCTCCTTTCCAACATCAATCCGTACATATATTCAGCCTCCTCGCCAGACAGCCAATATCCAGCCTTCCCTTATTACTCACCATCACCTAACACATCATGCTCTTTTGTGCAGTCACGCTCACACTGCTTCTTCCCGCTTCCTTTACTCCCTTAGGCAAACAGCAGTTCATTTCTATCACTATACCATGAGCTCCATAACAGGAAAAAATAAAACTGGTTCATATTTGGGTCCTTAGTGCCTGGAACAGGGTAAGTACTCAGTAGATGTCTGTTGAATGAACTAAAACGTTCAATCATAAAAAATGGAGGCCTTCGTTTGTGGAGAATTTAACTGAGTCACATTTCATGGCTTTCCCTCCCTGGGTCAGCCGGAAATCTGGAAATGGAAATGGAAGTCTAATGTAATGTGATGACATTCAATTTCTAATTTATGCACCTAGATATAAGCATTGCTTTTGCTGGAATATCATATCTATATGCATGTTGTTTCTATTCATTGTCTGTTTATCCAAGAGGACTGAGAATCAATTTATTAGAGGCCCCAGTCTTTTTGGTTTGTGCTTCAGCATACAAGTTTGTGAAAAGAAATAGAGGAGGCTTAAAACACAGTTATAACATGACAGAGGAAGAAAGGGAACAAAAGAATGTGTAGGGGATGATTAAGTGCTTCTGAATTTACACAGTGAAATATGGACAGTTTAAATGTCTTTGCTATTTGCTTCTTTTCACACTGTGAGCAGTTTCAAACACCCCATGCTGCTCCAAGATTAATTGAGTTCTGCATGCTTTTGGCTTGCTCTGGGTACCAAGGAGAAAGGATTTCCACAGAACCTCTATTTGCCATAGCTAAGAGATTATCTCATTAATGTATGATTAATAGCCATTTGTGAAGTGATTAATTAGTCATTTTGACAATAAATGGAGACTATGTACATGGCTTTGCTGGACTTCAAGTTTCACATGTAGAAGAAAAAGAGAGAATGCCTTGCTTCTTGTTTTCTTCCTGCACCAAGACTGGAAAAATCCAAAGGCCTTTGCATATTCTGGTCTTGTCTGATTTCATCTGGTTTGTCTTTAAGAACAACAGCCCTGAAATGGAAGCTCTCCAGCATGATTGATGGTTTCTCTTTCTATCTGCAAGTTGGAAATACAGAAAAGGATTCCCCCCCGCCCAGATCTCACTGCATATTGGTACAAGAGTTATTTCCACTTTGCGGCAGAATTGATTTGCAACATTGGTGTATGAGTTTGTATATTTTTCTCACTGGCCCGTCACAAAGCATAAGTCAGCAAGTCTTCTGCAGTATGATGGATGATGTAGCCAGGAGCCTCCTAGTAATGTTTCCATTAAAAGGATGAGCATATTGTCATTAACTTTTTGGGCCTGGAATCATCCAAATTCTGTACCCTGACATTTCACAAACTGTATCACTTAGTAGCGCTCACTTTCCTCACATCCAATACTACCCATTGGACGTTGGATAGATTCCTGCATCTCTGATTGCACAGTCTATAAAATAAAGACGTTAGGAAAACACTAAAGGATCAATAGGTCTAAGTCTGCATCTTCCTTGCTTCCAAAGAAAACCATTTATTTAATTCAAAAGAGGAAAAGAACAGAGAATGGGGTAGAACACCTGTTTATCTAAACTGTTACAAAGAATCGTTCATTTCATGATATACTGAAACATCTTAAGAACTTAATTAACCAAAATGAAAACAGGAGCAGAAAAATCAAACCTAAAACTCCTGATTTCTAGTATATTGTTAAAACCACTTGGTAGCATAAAAACGCTCACCTCCTCCTCTCTTTCTCTTTCCTCTCTTTTATCTATATATAATTTGATGTAGGATGTATGTGTGTGTGTAGGAGGGGAAGTGCACTACCAGAAGGCTTTCTTGGAACAAATGTGAGTAAAACTCAATAAATAAAACAATGTAATAGAGTAAGTACAAAAAATAAAAATGTGATGTGTCTGGGAGAGGCATCCCAGTGGTTAAAAAGAAAAACTATCTTGGATTGTGACAAAATTGCACTGGACTCTTGGTTTCACCAGTTTCTAATTGCATAGCATGAACAAGTAACAATTTCTTAGTCCTCGGTTTTATTTGTAAAGTAGACTTTACAAATAGTAGTATCTACCTCACAGGACATTATGAATAATTTTGAGATTAAGATCAAATGTCTATAAAATGCATAAACAATGCCTGGCACATGACTAAGGTTCCCCAACTAGACATTAGATATAGAGCTCCATGTGTATGCATGTGGGTGTGTATGCAACACTTTTAGTACCAGTATTTTGCATCATTTAGAGACGCAACATGCCTGTATAGCTTCTTGTACACCATGTGGATATAGTTATATGCAAGGGTCTAAGGGCTCTGGGGGCATATCAGGACTCCTGAAAAAAGATCCACAGCCTCTGAACAACCAAGGTCTAAATCAACAACAGATGGAGGAAAGCTCTACTGTTCAAAACATCCTATTACATAAACCTAACTTTAGTTAACACCTTTCTGGGAAAATATTTCAGACTGAAAAATGTATCTTTAAATAACCGATAGGTTATTTTTTCCATGTTAATAGTTAACACAGAGAAAAGCACACTTCGCATCATCAGTTATTCTAAATAGACAAGGCCATATTCCCATTGTCCAAAACTGTAGGACTCAGGTGGGTGAGAGGCCCTGCAGTAGAAAGCTCAAAGACTGTTGCGAACACCTTTCCTCATCATTCCAAGACATACTTTCTTTTCACATCTTAACCTCTCTGATTGAAATCAGAAATGTCTTATAGGCAACGGTGGGTCTTAGTTTAATTGACAGCATTTTTTATTTCTTAATGGAACATAAAATATTAGTGTGACTTATAATTGATTAAGTCTTGGATTTGATGAAATATATTAAGTGGCTTGCATGAACAAGAGCTAACATTGCCACAGAATTCTCGGGGGTCCCATTAAGTGGCCTGTGGAAGCAGTATCTGAGCGTGCCACCACGGGACAACAGAGCACATGTCTGGCCACTGCAAACCACTTGCCATTTCTTAGTCAATATTTCAAGGTGAAAGAGGTGTTAAAAATTTTGGTGGCAGAATATGCTTAAATTTAATAACAATTTCATTGGGAAGAGTGTTAGAGTAGCAACGTTTTCCACATCTGATACTGATTTCTTTTTATTATTATTATTATATTCACTTAGCCAACATATAGTACATCATTAGTTTTTGAGGTAGTGTTCAACGATTCATTAGTTGCATATAACACCCAGTGCTCATCACCACACGTGCCCTCCTTAATACCCTTCACCCGGTTACCCTATCCCCCACCCCCCTCGCTTCTGTAACCCTCAGTTTGTTTCCTGGAGTTCAGAGTCTCTCATGGTTTATCTCCCTCTCTGATTTCTTCCCATTCAGTTTTTCCTCCCTTCCCCTGTGGTCCTCCGTGCTATTCCTTATGTTCCACATATGAGTGAAACCATATGATAATTGTCTTTCTCTGCTTGGTTTATTTCACTATAAATCCCCAAGGAATATGTATTACATAGCATATCCTATCACTCCATCTTCTGAGATAAGCATGGTAAATTTAATAAGAATTAATAGACCATTTCATTGTCACTTGACAACTTCTATTACCAAATTCACCATAAAACTAGATTATATATCTCTAAGAAAACCCAATCAATATCATATCCAAGTCATGCTGTTGTTTTATGTAACTCCAAGCCAGCAATAAATATCTTTTGTTTTTTTTTATTTGCTCTAAGTGTTTGAAATTAAGTGAAATATTGCTGGTAAAGCAACTAGTTGACATCTTCCATTTTATACTTAAGATTCCTTAAGCCTTTGAATTTGGTCCCCCAGGAATTTTTCTCTAACTTAAGAAATCTCTAGCTATATTCTGACTTTTTTTTCAACTAATACAAATGACATAATGACAGGATCACATACATTATTTATAAATGGATAAGAAAATGAACTTTATCTTTGTCATGAATGATTCCTGCCTTGTTACAAGGAGGAATTGTATATCAGTAAAGATTTTCTAATAATGAGGCAAGTTACTGAAGAATGTGTTCAATTATCCTTTCTTTCAAATGGAATTTACTTTTCATATTTATTACTTAGGATTTGTCTACCTATAGGTAGAGAATAAAGCAAGTTTTAAATATCTAACTAAATCATTACTATGTTTTAATTCAATGATAGACATTTACTTACCAAAATCTCTAGTAAGTGGAACTCTCAGAAAACAAAGAATAAAATGTGTCTTTCCTGCATTATGTAACTTAAATCAAAACTGGGCAGATCAAGTGGATTCCAAATAAATAATAGATTTTAATCCTTAAAAAAATTTAGAGATGGGAAGTAAAGAGGGATTCTCCTGTTAAGCTAAAAAGCAACAATGAAACACAGTAAGCCGATTCCAGGCTCATATTTAAAAGGCAGCCTTGGGGCACCCAGATGGCTCAGTCATTAAGCATCTGCCTTCGGCTCAGGTCATGATCCCAAGGTCCTGGGATCGAGCCCCGCATCGGGCTCCCTGCTCAGCTGGAAGCCTGCTTCTCCCTCTCCCACTCCCCCTGCTTATGTCCCCTCTCTCGCTGTCTCTCTCTCTCTGTCAAATAAATAAATAAAATCTTAAAAAAAATAAAATAAAATAAAATGCTGTCCTTAATAATAATAATAAAACTAACAGGATGAGTGGAATTAAATTGTACTCAATTAATAGCAAGAGATTGCCATAATGAAACCAAGATCAAATTCAGGAAAATGGGAATTCCAGATTCATATGTAATTTGGATAATTATCTACAATAGACTTGAGTTATGTAATTATTCTATGGATCATCCTAATCTTAGTCATCTTCACTTATTCAGGTATTCACTGAGAATATTTAAAATCACTGGAGGGGCATTTCCAATATTTGCCATGCTTTTTCTTATTAGCAGATATATTTGCAGGGTGTGGTGTGTGTATGTTCAGTTATATTAGCCATGTGTGACAATAACAAAACTCTATCCACTAGCCAAAACCCACTGGATTTCCCACCCAATCACGCAGAGTCACTGACAAATGATGAATCTAGTTCATTTATGACTTTTTGATGTCTGTTTTATCTTCGTACTCCTCTCTTGGCTCAATAGCATTCTCTTATATGCAGTTTTATCCAAATAAGTTTACTTAGTTTTAGCCTACTTAGGTTCATACCCCTCCTTGGAATTATGATGAAATCTAAGGACACTGTCCTTTCAGAAATGCTTGTAAGTTCACACGACTAAACCTCCACACAATCTCTATACCTATATGGCATTTAACATAGTGGAATAGCCAGGTGAGATGAGAGGGGTAGGTCTGTGGCACATGGACAACATATGTCATCTGACTTTTGCCATAGTGAGAATGTGGCGCCACTGCAGTCCTTTTGCTTTCACAGAAGACTGGAATTCAGATCTTTATGGGAAATCTCCAGATTTTCTAATGTTGATAACTAATTAATTGTTTTAAACATAGGATAGGCCAAATAAACACATTTTAGAGCCCAGTGTAACTAGTGAGACTTCAGGTATGCAATGCCTGGCCAGGGACTCCAGCTTAAGACCCCTTACCTCAGCAGAACTGCCACACTCATTCCTAGAAGAGCCATTCCCACCTGCCTTGAGGAAAGGGAGGAACTGACAGTGACTCTAACTTGCAGGTGACACTGAGGGATTCCTCTATTCAGATGGAATCTCCCATTATCTCAACTACACAATCCGATATTTCTGATGTGTTCTCTTCCCATAGCCAGGGTACACACACAACATATATTTATTTAGAACCTATCATTTCCAGGCTCTGTTAGGGCACTGGAGATACAAGGACAATAAACACAGCCTTTCCGTCACAGGCAACCATAGTCTAGTAAAAACAGAGACATATAAAGAATTTATTGTATGATGTAAGTAATTTTTAAAGGGGTTTGCTCTTATTTATTATCAGAAAAGTGGATTAATAAGTAATAGGCATGAAGAAGCTACAAAGGTTTAAGAAGTCACAAAACTTCTCAGGATCAAAGTTCCTCATGTATTTTTTTTCTGTTTTTCAATGTAAGTGATGTTTTAATAGATATTATATCAAGGTACAACAGAAACATGAAAAAGATAGAGGACAACTCCACGTGGGGATTCATGATAGATTCCACAGAAGAACAAATACCTGGGAAGACTTTTTGTAACTCAACACCCAAAAAATGAATGAGCCAATTAAAAAATGGGCAGAAGACATGAATGGACATTTTTCCAAAGACATGCAGATGCTACACGAAAAGACACATGAAAAGATGCTCAACATCACTCATCATCAGGGAAATGCAAATCAAAACTACAATGAGATATCACCTCACATCTGTCAGAATGGCTAAAATCGACAACACAAGAAACAACAGGTGTTGGCAAGGATGTGAAGAAAGGGGAACCCTTCTGCACTGTTGGTGGGAATGCAAACTGGTGCAGCCACTCTGGAAAACAGTATGGAGTTTCCTCAAAGAGTTAAAAATAGAACTGCCTTATGATCTAGCAATTGCACTCTTTGGTATTACCCAAAGAATACAAAAATACCAATTCAAAGGGGTACATGTATCCCGATGTTTATAGCAGCATTGTCTACCATCGCCAAATTATGGAAAGAGCCCAAATATCCATCAACTGATGAATGGATAAAAAAGATGTGGCATACATATACAATGGAATATTACTCAGCAATCAAAAAGAATGGAATCTTGCCATTTGCAGTGATGTGGATGGAATCACCAAGCAGAGGAGAAGAAATATGTTGCAAACTGAAGGAGGACAATGTGTGATGGCAAAGAGAAGGAAAACAGCATAGAGCAAGATAGTGCTTTGGAAAGCAGCAAGGAGCTCTATGTGTCTGGAGTGAAGGTGCAGGAGTGAAGGTGCAAGATTGCAGCTACAGAGATGTGCAAGGGCCTTGAATGTTTTGCATGCTGTCCTAAGGAGTTGAGTTTTTCCTCTTCAAGATGGTTAGGAGTAGGATACTGAAATGATGACTTCAAGATAAATAGATATGACTCCATATGTCCCATTTCTTCTTGGCAGTTAGGCCACTGAGTCTCATCATAGGCCATCCCCCCATAGGGTGGCCTATTGCTATACACAGCAATGTGTACAAGCAGCTTGGTCCTATACCCTGTGAGGTTTTATTTTCTTAAGCTTGCTTTCAAGCTGGTGGAACCAAAATAGCAGCAAACTGCATTTTCAGATTAAACAGAATTAAGGGAGAAAAAAAAAAAGTAAAAACATGTGTATTTGCTGTCAGTGAGAGAAGAAAGGAATAAGTTAAGCTAGTCCACAGGGAGAGACATTTGAAATGAAACTCAAGAACTGGCCTCATATAGAGAGAGACACAAGAACCTGAACTTCTTCGCTCTGTCTGATTACTTCTGCAATAACTTGCTAGTTTTACTTAGGAATCTCTCTAGCTGGGAATGGAGTCTCTTATATCCGTCCACTGCCGGCACTATATAAATGAAATAGCATTATAAAACAACAGACAGATATCTGCACCTATGCATATTAGTGATGTGCTAACACCTTGCTGTGGTTCAGAATTCACAACAAGCTTTCTCTCTGCCAAGTGCACAGTAGCACAGTATAGGTAACGTGTGTGCAATCACACCTTTAAAATAAATGCAGTCCATTAATCAAATATGACCCAGGGTGGCAAGAAAGAGAAATTTTGAAAATGTGATTTTTATTTTATTGCTTGCCCCTTCTTGCAAGTTTTGGATCCCTGCCAGCCACTGATGGAGAGCTATTCCATGTGACAAAGGGCCAGAAGTTGATTGTAGGGGAACCTGCTGTGTTTCTTCAGTTCCTTTAAAAAAAAAAATGAACACAGTATTTTGAAAGTCAACTGAGTTCAGACTTTCTTCCAGGCACTTAGCTGCGTAGTAGTAGAGGCCAAACCTTGTCAGAGAGAGGCTATGTTACAGGGTAAGGTGGAAGGGAGATCACTCTAAGAGCCAAGACCATTCCTGGAGTTCCATTCATACCTGAAAACCTAAGGATTTCCTCCCTCCCCAGCAGGTCAGGCTTTTCTGCTGCCTTTCCAGAAGCATGGGCCTTCTCCATGATTTTTTTTACCTCTATGCCTGGGAAGTAGCCACTTCAGAAACCCCAAAGCTTTCTGACTATTGTCTGCAAAATTATACCTGCTTGATATCTAGGCTAGAGTTCACAAAAATCCTTATTCTATTAGAGAGGGTAGTTCTAGCCTCATCAAAAATTTGCTTAAAATTTGTATTTTTAAGGAAGACTGCACGGGTCTAAGAGGAAGCATATATGATGACATAAACTTAATCTTTCCACTATTTGCTTTAAGTTTCATTCTAAGAAATGGACAACAGATGAATGGATAAAGAAGATGTGGTCCATATATACAATGGGATATTACTCAGCCATCAGAAAGGATGAATACCCAACTTTTACATCAACATGGATGGGACTGGAGGAGATTATGCTAAGTGAAATAAGTGAAGCAGAGAAAGTCAATTATCATATGGTTTCACTTATTTGTGGAACATAAGGAATAGCATGGAGGACATTAGGAGAAGGAAGGGAAAAATAAGAGGGGGGGAATTGGAGGGAGAGATGAACCATGGGAGACTATGGACTCTGAGAAACAAACAGGGTTTTAGAGGGGAGGGGGGAGGGGGGATTGGTTAGCCCGGTGATGGGTATTAAGGAGGGCACGTACTGCACGGAGCACTGGGTGTTACACGAAAACAATGGATCGTGGACCACCACATCAAAAACTAATGATGTATTGTATGGTGACATAACATAATAAAATTTTTTTTAAAATGGAGTTATAGTAAAAAATATCATAGTTAAACATCAATTATGTATAATATAATCATACTATATTTATATATATAATAACATATATTATATTTACATATAATTACATATTCTATAACTGTATTGGGATACTAGAGTATAGTTCTCGGGAACTGATAACACAACAGACAAAAAACAGTAAGGATGGTAGAAGATTGGACAAGATTAACAAACCTGAACTAACTGCACAAGAGCCCTGTATCAACAAATACGATTTACACATCCTTTCCCAAACTTACATAGAATATGTTTATGGAGTTCAACCATGTGGTTCACCATGAAGTAGACTCAATACGTTTCAAAGACTTTTAAACATTCAAAATATAAGCTTTTAACACATCAAAACTGAGGCAGAAGTCATTAACAAAAGAATAACTTAAAAACCCAAGTGTTTGGAAATCAAACCAGATATATACGAGTAACTGATGGGTCAAAGAAGAAATTACAATGGAAATTAGAAAATATTTTTAACCGATAAAAAATATAATATATTAAAACTTGTGGGCATAGCTACAACAGCCTATAAAGGGGATCTTATACCATAGCCTTATTTATACTTACTGGAAAAGGTGAAATTTAATGATCTAAATGAGTCTCAAAAAATTAAATGCAGCAAATTATGCATGAAGGAAATAGAAGGAAGGAAATTATAATAAAGATAACAGCAGAAATTAACTAAATAAAAACATATTTTGCAATAGAGAAAATCAACAAGCCAAAAATTAGCCTTTTGAAAAATAAACACATGAAAGATAAATAAAATTGATAAATCTCAGGAAGACTGATTGATCAAGAAAAAAGAAGGTAAAAATTATCCATATGATATATAAAACAAGAGGCATCATTATATACCTCTTGGCATAATATATATAATATATATTATATACAGAAAGTAAAGATAATTAAAAGGATATTAAAAACATATGTATGCCAACATTTAATAATTTCAATGAAATGGATAAAATCTTAGAAAAACACACCTTACCAGAGCTGACACAAAAAGAAATATACAATCTAAATACAAACACACACACATACACAGATATATATAATTTTAAGCCCTCCCATAAAGAAATCTTCAAGCTCAGATGGCTCGCAGAGAAGTCTTCTTACCATTTAGGGAAGAAATAGCACCTATCTTAACAAACTCTTCCAAAGAATAAAAAAAGAGGAAATACATTGTAATTCATTTTATGAAACCATCATAAATCTAACATTAAAAGATATCAAGGATTTTTTTAAGTTTTTTTATTTAAATTCCAGTTAGTTAACATACAGTGTAATATTACTTTCAGGTGTATAATTTAGTGATTCAACACTTCCACACATCACCCAGTGCTCATCACGAGAAGTGCACTCCTTAATCCCCATCACCTATTTCACCCATCCCCCCCACCCACCTCCCCTCTGGAAACCACCAGTTTGTTATCTGTCATTAAGAGTCTGTTTTTTGGTTTGCTTCTTTCTCTTTTTTCCCCTATGTTTGTTTGTTTTGTTTCTTAAATTCCACATATAAGTGAAAACATATGGTATTAGTCTTTGACTAACCTATTTTGCTTAACATAATATCCTCTAGTTCCATCCACATCATTGCAAATGGCAAGATTTCATTCTTTTTTATAGCTGAGTAATATTTCATTGTATGTATTTACCACATTTTCTTTATCCATTCATCAGTAAATGGACATTTGGGCTGTTTCCGTAATTTGGTTATTGCAGATACTGCTGCTATAAACATCGGGATACATGTACCCCTTTGTATTAGTATTTTTGTATTCTTTGGGTAAATATCGAATAGTGCAATTGCTGGATCATAGGGTAGTTCTATTTTTAACTCTTTGAGGAAACTCCATACTGTTTTCCAGAGTGGCTGCACCAGTTTGCATTCCCACCAACAGTGCAGAAGCGTTCCCCTTTCTTCACTTCTCGCCAACACCTATTGTTTCTCATGCTGTTGATTTTAGCCATTCTGACAGATGTGAGGTGATATCTCATTGTAGTTTTGATTTGCATTTCCCTGATGATGAGTAATGTTGAGCATCTTTTCATGTGTCTTTTCTTCGTGTAGCCATCTGCATGTCTTTGGAAAAATGTCTATTCATGTCTTCTGCCCATTTTTAATTGGATCATTCATTTTTTGGGTGTTGAGTTTTATAAGGATATTATAAGTAAAGTACAAGACAAATCTTTCTCATAATCATAGATCTTAAACAAATATTAATTAACAAATTGATCTAAGTGGCTTTTTTAAAGTTAATATGTTGAGTTTCTTCTAGGAACAAAAAGTTGATTTGTGAAAATCCATCAATATAATTCACCACATGTACAAAATAAAGGAGAAAACTCGTATGATTATCAATAGGTTTTTTTAAAATGTGATGTCATACTTATTTAAACTACCATAAGTAATGCCTAGGATCTAGTAGGTACTCAAAATTATATTAGTTTGTTTCTTTTCTTCTCTGTCTCCACGGTTATCTCCCTCTGATGTTACTCATAGATCATTAATAGATTAAACTCTACAGGAGATCAGTTATAATTGTTTTCATTTGATCCTCAGTCAAACTCCACATTTTCTC
Source organism: Phoca vitulina (assembly GCF_004348235.1). NCBI lineage: Eukaryota > Metazoa > Chordata > Mammalia > Carnivora > Phocidae > Phoca > Phoca vitulina. Next base: position 62,475,604 of record NW_022589706.1, on the reverse strand, counting down.
ATTGACAATGAAATGAATTCTAGAGCTCTTACCCTGTCATCCAAACTGCTTCAAGATATGGCTCAACTTAACTGTTCTGCCTCTCTTCTCAAGACTCACCAAATATTTTACATACTTTGACTTGTGTTTAGTTGAAAAGAGTACCCGAACCAACGATGAATTCCCTGTAGAGAATTTGATGGGGACATTATCCTTTACATCTTCCATTGTTCCACATACAAATATTCACATAAATAAATCCTCTTGAGAAACTGGCACATTTTCTCCCAATATGAAATGACACCTATGTAATTAACCAGTTTTTTTTTTCATTTTGTTCACCAGCAATTTGACAGTCATATTCAAATCTAGTTACTGTAGGATTTTAGAACTTTCCCATCTATGTCCATTTCCCTTCTCCTCAATCTCCTTGTGTAGATACTGAACTTATTTATTATAATTTGTATATTTTTATCTCCCATGCATCTGATTATGTTCCTTCTTATAATTATTTTTAACAATATCTTTCCTATAAATGATCTATATTACTAATAGAATGAAGTGAAGCATGCATGAAAAGATCAGATTCCAGTCTGGATGACCATACTTTAAACCTTCAAATCTCTGTGCCTTCTTTTGATTTTTTCTTAACCTAAATTATTCCCACCCCACCATCATTACCCCATCACCTAAAATATTTTACTTTCTGTACTTCGGTAATCAAAATTGTGTCTGTTTTTAAGTACTCATCTTGAATGTTGGTTTTCTCATAAAATTTTTCTCACCCCCACTGAGTGAATGCAACTTGTACAAAATTCACCTTCAAGTAAGAGAAATCCTGACTCAAACCTGTTGAAGTTCCTACTTTGTGTTCCTCCATGGCTTAGCCTTTTCCTCAGGCTGATACTAAGTTGAATGCAGCAGTACCAGGCATCACGCCAGGTCATGGCAACATGCAAAGGGAAAAGAGGGATCCACTCTCCCTCTTGCTAGAGGGTAAGGAAACGTTTCCCAGAAGCCTCCCCTCCCCCCCCCACCCAATCATTATTGGCCAGAGTTGGGTGCATAACCATTCCTGAACAATGCACAGGAGAGACTAATAGGATTCCCATGGTTGACTTAGACTAATTAGCTTAAGTCCTCTGAAGCTAGGCAAGAAGTCAGTTTCCCTGGAGCCCACGATTGCATGGAGAATCGTGGATACTAAACAAAAAATCATAGATCTCTTAGGAAGGAAAATAGAGGGGAATGAATACTGGGGAAACCACTGGTGGATTCTGTAATTGTGATCTCTCCCTGCACGAATTCCTGAGGTATTTTGTTGCACCTTTCATAACTCATGTTTTCTGTGTTATGTTTTCTGTGTTATAGTTATCTGTGTACCTATCTCATTTCTGTTTTCTACCAGCATTAAGTTTTTTGAGGACAGAGACTCATCTGAGTATCCCACTCAGCAACCTGAAGAGAAATTGGCCATATTACACACTCAATAAGTAAATGTTCAATTAAATTCTTCATTTTCCTTCTGGACAGCATGAGTATAAAAACCATGCCTTCTTTGTGTCCATAACAGATACTTTTGTGTAGCTTTATGTTTTGATTCAAAGTGTCTACCTCCTATTAATTACCACCCAGTGGCCTACACTTGCAAAGATGTTGCTATAAACTTGGGTGGCATAAGACCTGTGCTTTGATTTTCCTAGAGTGAAATGAATCCCTCATTCATCAGCATATGCTCACTCACCTGGTTCTTTTTCTGACCCATTGGTAGAATGGCTGGCAGGGGCTAGGTGAAAACTGAGGCTAAAAGACAAAGCTTTTCTCTGTGCGAAGCTGACTGGCTCACACCTGGAACAAGCTTGTGGCTCAGGCCTCATTAGCACCATATTCTAATCTTGCAGAGGGCTCCCAATCAGACCTCTAAGAGCAGCAAGAACAGCAGACACTGGTCCAGCCAGGGGGAGCTGGGGAACATCTGGTAGACCATAGGGTGGCTGCAAAATTTCAGTGTTTGAAGAAAGGAATCCCCCCAACCTTGGCAGGCCCCAGAGATACAGCATTTGAAGAAAGATGTCTCCTCACTCAAAGCTGCTCTCTTTCCCCCCAATAGCAAAACTTCAAATAATCCCAGTGGTCCTTTTCCTCCCACAGCATGAATACAATCTGAGTATAAGCGGGCTGTTGTTTCCAGATCTGGTGAAATATTTTATTTATTTCAATTAGAAATCGTCCTAATCAGCTCTTTTGAAAAGGTATACCCTGGAATGCACAAACACCACTCTGCTCCCTATCATGGAATAAAAGATACATTGTCATGTGGAAGAGAGGCGAAACAAATAAAAAAATTCCTAGCTAAATTCCTGAGAAGTAAAACTGACCAAATTTCCAGTAACTCCTGTGGGATGCCCACCCAAAAAAGATCATTTCTGGGAGTGCCAGACTAGGGTCAGTATCACAAAATTTGTTTATGAGTTGGGAGTTTAAATCTACACCACTGCCTTCAGCACCTCTCTGAAATTAACACATCTGCTTTCTTTGATCCAACACAATATAGGAAGCCGGAGCGCCGGCATGGGCATGGGAAATTGTTTCAAGGTGGCGCTGTTGAGCCGAACTGAGGGCACATCACCAATCTGTTTTCCTACTTTGATTTCTTTGTATTTATAATATTCTTGTTTCACTGCTGGACAAGCAAATTCATAGAGAAGACCTAAAGCAAAACATTTTTTAAGAAGAGGGAGTTGGGGGAAAGAGGAGTCCTTACAGGTGACAAATTTTAGAGCTTCTTTGAAAAGCCAATGTTCCCTCTGATAAATGTGAAACTAGGGAATGAGGTACCAGTACTCTAATGATGAATGGATGAATGAGAAAATGAATATGGTTTAGACTCTTACTGGCACTATGACACTATGACAAGTCACTTAGCCTCTCTGAGCCTCAGTTTCCTCATTCATAATTTGGGGAGGGCCATTATTTCTTCTTAGCAAAGTGAGGAGGATCAGGTGTGATAACCTATGTACTATGTTTAGTACAACACTTGGTATTTTGTAACAGTCCAAGAAATGTCCATCACTATGATTATTCCAATGGCTGGACTTCCCCTTTCCATGATATTAGGGCTCTGTGACTGGAAAAGGAGTGAAAAGATAGAACATAACAACTTTAAACCAACTGACCACAAAAATATGTATTGGTGACTGAATCATTCTCAGTAAAAGTTATTCCATACCAGGTAGACATTATTAACTGAGTCATGGCAAAAAAAGATGTCTCTAGCCATGAGGAAACCCAGATCACTACTGTAGACAGCAAGTAGCCAGTCCATTAATCCTATTATTCTCTCCTGTGCATTGATGCACCCAACTCTCGCCAATAATGTTAGAGACTAAACTGCAAGCTGGATCGACTGGCTGGAGATCAGTGCTGGCTTTTGATGAAACAGCAAGTGACAGTAGACTGACTGAAGGGGAAGAATCTTCACAACCAGACATCAGCCAAATGTCACAGTGCTTGACCTTGGGTAAGAAGGCACTCAGCTGATGGCAAAGCCCCATCTAGAGACCTGGATTGAGGAGGATTAAAAAATATTTGATTTTTAATTTTCATGTATCTGTTGGCCATCTTTGGAAAAATGTCTGTTCATGTCTTCTTCCCATTTTTTAATTGATTATTTGGAGAGTTTTTTTGGTGTTGAGTTGCATAAGTTCTTTATATATTTTGGATACTAACCCTTTATCAGATATGCCATTTTTAAATACCTTCTCCCATTCAGTAAATTGTCTTTTAGTTTTGTTGATTGTTTTCTTCACGATGCAGAAACTTTTTATTTTGATATAGTCCATAGTTTATTTTTGCTTTTATTTCTTCTGCCTCAGGAGAAATATCCAGAAAAATGTTGCTACAGCCAGTGTCAGAGAAATTACTGCCTGTGCTCTTTTCAAGGATTTTTATGGTTTCAGGTCCCACATGTAGGTCTTCCATCCACTTTGAGTTTATTTCTGTGTATGGTGTGAGAAGGTGGTACAGTTTCATTCTTTTGCACATAGCTGTCCAGTTTTCCCAACACCACTCATTGAAAAGACTGTCTTTCTCCCACTGTACGTTAATTCCTCCTTTGCTGAAGATTAGTTGACCATATAATTGTGGTTTTATTTCTGGGTTTTCTATTTGATTCCATTGATCTACGTGTGTATTTTTGTGCCAGTCCCATACAATTTTAATTACTATTGATTTGTCATATAACTTGAAATCTGGAATTGTAATACCTCCAGTTTTGTTTTTTCAGAGTCTGTGTTCTTAGTCTGGTCCCCTGTTACATAAAATATGAAGTAAGTATTGCAAATATTCATAACTCATTCAACAAATATTCATTAAGGCCTGCAAAGATAAAGTAAAAAAATAAAGTCTTTGACCTCAAAGATCTTAAAGTGTAGTAAATATGATAACCACATACATAAATAACTATTATAGCAAAATAACATGCTAAGTAATACTGATAGGGGGTTTCAGGAAAGAAGAAATCACTCCTGTCTTGAATGAGAGAAGCTTTCATGAGGCCTGAAGAATGTGTAGAATTCAAATATTGAGAGTTGTCATGAAAAGACCTTGTAAGATAGTCATTTTCATCCATATCAGACATTAGAATCAGCTGAGAATGTTTCTTGGAATATTCATGCTTGAATTAATATTGATTAAAAATACTGATGACTGAGATCCCACTACATATTCACTTGAATGGCTAAAGTTAAAAAGTCCAAAATCCCTAAATGTTGGTGAGGATGTGAAACAGCTGGACCTCTCACACATTGCTGGTGGGAATGTAAATGTACAGCCACTTGGAGAAGCAATATGGCAGTATCTACAAAGGTAAACATGTATTATATGATCCAGCAATCCCATTCTGGAAAAATGAAAATATATATCCATACAAAGACTTGTATGCAAATATCCATGGCAAAATTATTCATAATAACCAAATAACTGGAAACAGCTCAACGCTCCATCAACTGGTAAAAAAAGAAACAAATTGTGGCTTATCCCATACTATGGAATTCTACTCAGCAATAAAAAGGGACAATATGGTTGAGTCACAAAACATAAATATGTGCTAAGTAGAAAAAGTCAAACCTAAATGACTATATACTTTATGATTCCCTTTGTATGAAGTTCTAGAAAAGGCAAAATTATAGTGACAGAAAGCAAATCAGTGGTTGCCTGGGGTCAAGTGGAGGGGGAGGGGATCAACCACAAAGGGCAAAAGCGTAGGGAATCAACCATAAATGGGCACAAGGAAACTTAGGGAGATAGAAGTGTTCTAAATCTTGATTGTGCTGGTGGTTACATGACTGTATACAGTTAACACATTTTCAGACTATATAGTAAATGGAGGAATTTTCTTGTACATTAATTATATTTCAGTTAGCTGATACCATAACATAGACCAATTAAGTCAGAACCTCTGAGAGGTCTGGGCATTGGTATTTTTTAAACCTACCCAGGAACTTATAAGCAGCCAGAGTGAAGAGCCAGAGTGAAGAACTGCTGCTCTAGGAAAAAGAAAGGTGCCTCAAGTACATCTATAAAAATAAATAAATATTACTTTATAAATATTTTTTTAATTTTTAAAAAGAGTAAAAGTAATCATCTTCAGGGAACAATATGACCAGAACACAGAGTCTACAAATATGAATAGTGCAAACTGGTCTAGAAATATAACTTGGAAAAGATCATGGAAGGCCATATTTTTTCACAGTGAGTGAATGTTTTAGACTATCCATCAGAAAAGCAATTTTTTCCCTGAAAACCTGTAGAGAAAATACTTTCAATCCTTAGAAGTGCAAATATTGTTAATATTCATGACTCTTCAAATGATATCGTTATTGATATTGATAATAAATTGGACTATACTGTGTCTATGCTAAGAATTATAATCAAGAAGAGAAGTGATTGTTGTATCACTATGTGATCTTGAAAGAGTTTTATTTTTAATCTTAATAAACTTCTATTTACTAATCTGCAAAATCAGGTGTTAAGCTAACAGATTTCTCAGACTTCATCCAGCTCCACTTCTTCACATGCAAAGGAATTAAACCTAGGAGACAATGCCATATTGAAAATAATGGAGCAGGGTTTCAAGAGACCTCGATTCAGAAATCAGTCAAGACATGTGACTAATATTCTTCCCTCCTATTTTCTTCAGGGGCCACACGGTGCCTGTCTTCTGTCAATTTGTTTCTCCTTATTCTACAGACTTATTTTTCTGCTAACTTCTCTTGTACGTGCTCCAAAATGGCAGCTTCGGCTCCCAAGTCCACAGGATGTTTCAACTTAGTTTCCAAAAGAGACTGACTTGTATCTCTGCTTCCAAAGTAAAGAATGCCCCTACTCCTTTGTGTCTTGTGTCAATTCCTGATGAATTCAGCTCTGGTAGGTTTTTTTGCTTCTGGGGGTAGGGGTAAGTGTGGGGAGCAGGGGGAGTGTAATATATAGGACTGGTCCTTCCTGTGCAAAGCAGACAATGAAACTACCTTGTACACTAGCAATCTAGTTCTTTGGTTTTTTTTTTGTTTTTTTGTTTTTTTTTTACCTTGCAGTATTAATCATGGACTCTGCTATCCTTGGGGATTCTCTACTTTTATCATTTGAATATAACTCCTGGAGATTTGTGTGTATGCTTCAGGCAACATTATTCTACTGTTTATTGCAGTTTTTTCTGAAAATAAATCAAATTAAGGAACATCTTAGGAGTATTCAATTTTCCCAAATAGTAGATCTGTATTTCCTCAAAATAAGGTATTATTTTTACATCTGCCAAGAAAGGAAATTTTCTGCACCTGGCTGTCTGGCTATATCAGCAACTCTTTTTGATTTGGTGCAACAAAATCCCAAGAAAGCACTAATTACATCATCTAAACATAGTAAATAATGCTACAGGTGACATCTGATAGTTTAATACAAAAAATAGCCATAGCTTAAGAATGCCAAGAAAGGGAGACAGACTTTTCTAGGCGACACTATGCCAAGAGGGGGATTTTTTTTAAACCAAAAACCAAAGCATCATCATCATCACAAAGAAAACTTTCTCATTGCTGCAACAGAGATGTTTTATAACACCTCACCCAGTAGGATTTTTTGCAAGTCATGCATTGGATTAGAATTTCAACTCATGAAGGTCTTGTAAATACATAGATTGATATAGTAGCAAATGGGAACAAAAAAGTCTTGCACTACGAAAATACAGGTGCCTAAGACTATAAACTTTATTCTGAGCAGAGAGACTAAGTATTTTCCAAAATTACTTATGAGACATGGATGTGAACATAGAACTGGGACTAAGAAAGAAAAGGATACAGATTAAGACAAAAAAAAGACACAGATCTCTCATGATTTTTACTCTACAGTGAAGTTTCAAAAATCAGAACCACATCTTAGTTCTGCTACTGTGTGTGTATCACATATGGTAATTGCATGTGCATATATGCATAGACATATAGGTACATGTGTGCAGTTAACCATGTTAGATCATTTCAGAGTATATTCTTGGTCTTTTAGCTAACCCTTTTTACTGTCTTTATACAGTTAGAAAACTCTTTCTAGCACCAAGAAGAGAATTGAGTGTGCTATCTATTGTGTACAAATGTTGGTCTGTGTCCGCTTCTCCGTCTGTCTCCTTCTTTTTCTTTTTTTAAAAGATTTTATTTATTTATTTCACACAGAGAGAGAGGGAGAGAGAGCTCACAAGCAGTGGGGAGCAGCAGATAGAGGGAGAAGCAGGCTCCCCGCTGAGTAGGGAGCCCACTGTGGGGACTCTATCCTAGGACCCTGGGATCATGACCTGAGCCGAAGGCAGATGCTTAACCGACTGAGCCACCCAGGTGTCCCAAGTCTCCTTCTCTTTCTGTTTCTTTCAGGAGTAATGCAAAAATATTCCCTGGTATTTCCATGCTAAAGAAATTTCCCATGACAATATTTAAGCTTTCATCGTGGGTAGATTATGCTCCCATGTGAAACCTCATATCAAATCTCTTGAGCCATTAACCCTTCTTCAGGCTGTGATGTAGAACTGCCGGTATGAAATATAAAACTGCTCATTAGAAGCTGGCAAGAAAAAAAAATCCCCCAGTAGATGGAAGTAAGACCCTGGCATCTCCAGCTTCTGTGCTTCCCCACAGCATCAGCAGCTGCTTCCTTAGGCCCTGGCAGAACAGGGAATCTGAGAGTGTAGCTCTTCATCTACAGTATGGCTAGGAAGAGGCCAGAGAAGAACAGAATGACATAGGGTGAAAAACGAGTGGCTGATCAGCTAAGGTTACTGTTCAACTCCAGAGTTTATGGCAACATGATCATCCTCTGTCGATCTACAAGAGAAACTCAGTATTGCTTTGATTACTTTGCTATTGTTATCCATTGTATTCCAAATTCAACATTATATCCAACAAATGAGTAAACAGACCATTCACTTATTATGTACATGAATTTATATTCTCTAAGACGGCACCTATACTTTTTTAAAATTTTTTTATTGTTATGTTAATCCCCATACATTACATCATTAGTTTTAGATGTAGTGTTCCATGATTCATTGTTTGTGCATAACACCCAGTGCTCCATGCAGAACGGACGGCACCTATACTTTGATCTTATAAAGAGACTACAGGAATTAAGAAGTTGTTCATCGAAGTCTCAGAGGCCTGGCCCAGAACACAGGGGTAAGCCATTACTCTTAAAATCGGCTTTGACTATTCCAGTGCGGACAAAAGATATAAATTCTAAATACTATTCCCCAAAATCTTCAGCCAGTGGAATGTTGATTCATCAGAGAAAGAATTGACTAACTTGATATCGAGATGATACTTCTTCTAGGAAGGATCTTTCAGGAATTTCCAAAGCCTGGCCCCTAGAATTTTGCAATAGGCACCACTTTATCTTATAGATTTATATCCTTTACCATATGGTCCCAAATGTTTTTGCTCATTTAGGTTCATAACAATTGCCAGCCTGAAATATTCTGCACTAGTCCATTTTAACTGACAAGAATAATTATGCTTTACTTTATCTTGATTTGATGATAATGAGATAAAGGAAAAAAAGTAGTAGTCATTCTTTAACCTTGATAGAACCAGAAGGAAGCCGCTGGGTCAGTTAAAGACTGATGAATTAGAACTGGAGCCCTGGTGGCCCATTCAGTATTTCCCTTTTGAAAAACACCATTTAATCTTATTCATTAATGAACATTTTGATAATTAAAATAGATAAGATCTCCTAATAATACCAGTAAACAGAGATAACATTATTAATATGTTAGGATATCCATGCACACACACACACACACACACACACACATATATTGTTTATATATACACACACACACATATATATTATTGGTTCTTGGCAGCTGGTTTGGGAATATTAATATATAGACACTGAGTACATGCAAATGAATGAGGAACTCAGCATCTCTGCCCTCTTGGCTGGTAACACCATTTCAGGCCAGAGCAACACATGGATATGAGTCACCTTTGTCCCCACTTCAAAAGTATGAACTCCATCTTCCAAGCTTGGAAACCCCATACCTTTTCTGGTAAAAGTTGGCACTCTGAAAGGTAAAAATAAAGAACAAATCCAAAACAATACAAAACAAAAAGGTAGGCAGAGGCTTAGGGAATACTTTTCTTCACCTAAAACTATCAATCAAGATGTTAAGCACTCATACCACATTTCTATCAAACTCATGTGAAACTTGGCACTTCTGAGCCCTGCTCGTCTCACCATCATATGCTCCTGTTCCCCGGCAGTCTTCAGCTTCATGGGAGTGACATCTGTACCTCCAGATGTTGATGTTTTGTCAGACCCTTCTCAGCCATTTTGATCAGGGTACATGTACACAAATTATAAATCTTCTCACACTTCATCTGCTACATCAAATAAGAAAAACCACCAAATTTACACTGAGCCTAGGAAATGTAACTTGAGATTTAACACACTATTCATAAGGATGTGCTATTATTCTTAATCCCTCGATTAATATGAGCTAACACTACTGTACAGATTTATTACGGACCATATGCTCTTTAATTATCATCACCTCCCAAAGTCACCACTTCACACATCTGCAGCTGGTGTTGGCCACTCTTCCTCTGTCCCTGCCTCAGCAGGATCCGATAACCATTCTTCAGCTGGACACCTTGATGAAGAGTCAACCCCAACAATGTCTCAGAAGAGTGATTAACATAAAATAAAAGGATAGGGAAACAAATAGTGTTTCAGGGAGAGTGCTGGGGCTGGGGGAGATACACTGTCAATGATGTACCTCATATGTTCGAGTTCATTATTAGCTGAAATGCCTTTTAACTGTAGATCGTTAATAGTCAGCCTCCAAAATCCAGCTGTTGCCAGTGGAATGAAGGAGGAGTCTTCTTTTCTTGAAGCAAATGAGAATGCAGAGTGCACAAACACTAACATTGTTCTCAGGTCAAGATGTGCCTTGCTGATTTAAAATCTTTTGGACTGCACAATCAGGGGAAACATAATTCATGGGGACTTGGGTTAATTTTTAAAAGATTTACACTACAATTTTCCATGAAGTTCTAGTTAATTAAGCATCTCTCTACATCACAAAGGAACAGTTCTTATAAACTGTTTTCCCCTTTATTGAAGTTTAACATTCTTAAGGTCACACATCCCTTTCCTCCAGTAGATGCAAGAGATATATGTATGGAGACAAGTGTTTCCTGAAATACTGTAGGCTTGATTAAAAGATGGCAAGATTTAGCAGAAAGAAAACTGGCTTATGAATCGAAAGGCAGACGTTGGGGAAATCACCTAAACTTTTTCATTTGTTATGAAGAGCTTGAGCTAGATAATCCTCGAGGTTCCTTCCATCCCTAAATTAACGACCCTAATTCATTACTATTGAATTTAATTTACAGATTTATAGTCATTTGTGGTTTAGCCATACAGCATCCAAGGAGTTTGATGGGTAGTTTTTAGTCCTGTTCTGATGGAAATTGAGATCTCAAGAATCCATTCATTCACCAAATATCTTCCAATCACAACTAGCTTGAGAGGAGGTCTCTTGCTTTGGAAAACTTCTTATTAATTCTCCGAAATCTCTTTAAAAATCTTTCAAAAGTAATGCTTTCAAATATCTATTTACAGAAATAGAGAGAGCCTCAAATAGTCAAGAGAACCTAGAAGATGAAGAACAACAGAGTTGTAGGACTTGCTCCCAGAGTGCAAGATTTAACATAAAACAAAGATAACTAAGACAGTGAGCTTTAAGCCCAAGGGTAGATAAGTTAACTGAAGAGACAGGATAGAGAGCCAAGAAACACACCCACCCAGACACAGTCACCTGACTTATAATAAAAATACCACTGCAATCCAGTGGGGACAGGATGGTCTTTTCAATAAATGGGGGAAAAATGAATCTTGACCTCTACCTTACACGGTGCACAAAAATTAATTTAATATGGAGCAAAGACCTGTATGAAAGATATACAATAAACTTTCTGGAAGAAAACATAGTATATCTTCAAGATCTTGAGATAGGCAAATATTTCTTAAATTGGAGAAGACAAAGAGTTAGCCATAAGAAAAAGATAAATAAATTGCTCTGTATGAAATTTAAAATTTCTATTCTCTGAAAGACACCATTTAAAACATGAAAAGTCATGCTACAGACTGGAAAAAATAATATCAATACATATATCCAACAAATGATTCATATTTAGAATAAAAAGAACTATCAATCAATTAGAAAACACAGACAACCTACATTTTTTTAAAACAGGGAAAAGACCTGATTAGGCACTTCATAAAAGTGACCAATAAACATAAAAAGAAGCTCAACATGCTTAGCCAGCTGAAGAAAAGCAAATTAAAACCTCAATGAAATACAACCATACACCATTCAAAATGGTGAAAAGTGAAAAAATCTAGTCCTGTAATATCAAATGTTAGTGACAATGTGGAATTCTCTTATATTGTTGATGGGAATATAAACTGGAGTAGCCCCTTTGGGAAACTTTTGGCCCATATACTAAATCTAAACATGTGTTTATCCTGTGACTCAGCAATCCCACTCCTAGGGCTATGTACTCCAAAAACACAACAATTTTCATAGCAGCATTATTTATAATAGCTAAAACCTGGAAACACCCCAAATTTCTATCAACAATAAATTGTTAATATAGTTATACAGTGAAATAACCCATAGCAGTGAAAAAGAACACTAATGCTCCATATACAACATGACCAAAATTCTTTTATTTGTTGTTGTTTTTATTTAAATTCAACTAGCCAACATATAGTACATCATTAGTTTCAGATGTAGTGTTCAGTAATTTATCAGTTGCATATAACACCCAGTGCTCATCACATCACATGCCCTCCTTAATGCCCATCATCCAATTACCCCATTCCCTCCACCTACCTCCCCTCCAGCAATCCTCAGTTTGTTTTCTATAGTTAAGAGTCTGTCATGGTTTTTCTCCCTCTCTGATGACTTCCCAGTTTTCCCTCTTATATTCCACATATGAGTGAAACCATATGATAATTGTCTTTCTCTGATTGACTTATTTTGCTCAGCATAATACCCATCCACGTCGATGTAAATGGTAAATATTCATCCTTTCTGATGGCTGAGTAATATTTCATTGCATGTATATATATCTAGATATATAGATATATAGATACCACATCTTCTTTATCCATTCATCTGTCAGACATCTGGGGTCTTTCCACAGTTTGGCTATTGTGGACATTGCTGCTATGAACATTGGGGTGTGGGTGCCCCTTCAGATCACTACATTTGTATCTTTGGGGTAAATACCCAGTAGTGCAATGGCTGGGTCATAAGATAGCTCTATTTTTAACTTTTTGAAGAACCTCCATACTGTTTTCTAGAGTGGCTGCACCAGCTTGCATTCCCATGAACAGCATAAGAGGGTTCCCCTTTCTCTGCATCTTCACCAACATTTGTTGTTTCCTGTCTTGTTAATTTTTGCCATTCTGACTGGTGTGAGGTGGTATCTCATTGTGGTTTTGATTTGCATTTCCCTGATGATGAGTGATGTTGAGCACTTTTTCATGTGTCTGTTGGCCATTTGAATGCCTTCTTTGGAGAAATGTCTGTTCATGTCTTCTGCCCATTTCTTGACTGGATTATTTGTTTTTTGGGTGTTGAGTTTGAGAAGTTCTTTATAGATCATGGATACTAGCCCTTTATCTGATATGTCATTTGCAAATATCTTCTCCCATTCCATAGGTTGCCTTTTAGTTTTGTTGTCTGTTTCCTTTGTTGTGCAGAAGCTTTTTATCTTGATGAAGTCCCAATAGTTCATTTTTATTTTGTTTCTCTTGCCTTTGGAGATGTGTCTAGCAAGAAGTTGCTTTAGCCGAGGTTGAAGAGGTTGCTGCCTGTGTTCTCCTCTAGGATTTTGATGGATTCCTGTGTCACATTTAGGTCTTTCATCCATTTTGAGTTTATCTTTGTGTAGGTACAAGAAAATGGTCCAATTTCATTCTTCTACATGTGGCTGTCCAATTTTCCCAACACCATTTATTGAAGAGACTGTCCTTTTTCTATTGGATATTCTTTCATGTTTCAACATGACTAAAATTCTCACTGAAATAATGTTGAGCAGAAAAGAAGCCTCACACAAGAGTATGTATTGTGTGATTATACTTATATGAAGCTCAAAAACAAGCAAAATCAATATATGGTGATACAGGACAAAATAGTGGTAACCTCTGGGATGGGGGTGGGAATAGGGGCTGTGAGGGGCTGGAAATCTTCTGGAAATCTCGGTGATGGTTACACATAGATATATGTGCAAAATTGTCCACTTGGGGTTTGTATACTTTATTATTTGTAAGTTACATCTCAATAGAAAAAATGTATATGTGTATATATATGTGTTCATCTTCCAGAAAACAGAAATGAGATTATATTCAATTGATGTCATGATTTTTATTCTTTGTTTTCAGTAAATCAAAAACATTTTTCTGGATGTAAATTAGAAACCTTCGATTTGTAAAAAAAAAAAAAAAAAAAGGATAATACATTGAGTTTCCTCCATAGATGGACATACTCTTCCTTGGACAGATTTACCTTCTCAAATGTAGTGTTAATGTAGGGTTCTCTTCTTCTTCTTCTTTTTTTTTTTTAAGATTTTACTTATTTATTTGTCAGAGAGAGAGAGAGAGAACAAGCAAGGAGAGTGGAAGGCAGAGGGAGAAGTAGGATCCCCTCTGAGCAAGGAACCTGATGCAGAACTCAATCACAGGACCCTGGGATTATGACCTTGAGCCAAAGGCAGACACTTAACCAACTGAGCCACCCAGGCGTCCCTGTAGGGTTCTCTTCTTATTTAAGCTGCTTAAAAAGTTGTGAGGTAAAGGGAAAATTGAGATAGAAGAATACAGGTAGGCATATGTCAAAGTGGAAATTTGTATCATTCTATGTCAAGTGAGCAATACATTTGTTGAAATGGAAGCATATGACCAATGAGACTAACAGTCAGTTTGAGATTATTCTTCTTTCCTGTGAACTGAAATGAATATGGGAATGAATTATAAAAGACCTAGACTTAAAGCTCTCCCCTGCTGCTCTCCAAAACAGAATTGAGGTCCACCAAACACCAGAAAGTGTAGTAGGCTCCACTGTCCTGAGGCTTTACATTCAGAAGAGATAGATACTGACCATCTACTACTGTAAAAAAAAAAAAAGAGCCTTAAAGAATTCACACTTTACTACTTCAGTTTTCTCTTCTAAATAACTGGTGTACACCCAAAATGGTAAGAAAATGTTTTCTTTTTGGAACTTAGACATTTCTTCTTAAGAAACTTACTTTGTGTCCCAGCCAGCAGATGGGAAATCATAAACAAGTGTTTAAATATGACAATTAACTTCTTGACTAAACAAAATAACACCTATTTCTAAAGAGAAACAACTGTCTTAAATTGGTAAGAAATACCATATAGTATATTTATTTATTCAATGCAAGCTAGTTGACTTAGCCAGAGATAGGTGTTATTGGAACAAAGTAATTACTTATATAAAGCTGGGAAGAGAGAATTTTGCCAGTTTCCCTCAATAAAATTTTTTTTTCTTAAAGATATAATTTATTTGAAAGAGAGAGAGCTGGGAGAGGGGCATAGAGGGGAGAATCTCAAGCAGACTCCCTGCTGACCGGGGAGCCTGACCTAGGGCCTGATCTCACTACCCATGAGATCATGACCTGAGCTGAAATCAAGAGTCAGACGCTTAACAGACTGGGCCACCCAGGCACTCCACTAAAATCTTTTTTTTTTTTTAATTAAATCCAGACCTTCATGAGCCTAATTGGTCCAGAGATATATAAACCCCCAGAGCATAAGATTTAAAATAGACCCAGATGACCTGATCCAATCCCCTCATTTTGTACAGGAAAACATGAGGTCCAGAAAAGTGATATGGCCAGGCTCACAGAACCCCAGTCCAAAGTCTTCTATTATGAATGTAATCTAACCAATCCAGAAATCATCCCTGTTTGATTTGTAGCTCTCTAGACTGACCCTGATAAACATTAGTTTTAGAAAATAACAGTTCTTTGTAAAGGTCAATGTTCAAACGTAAACAAAAGAAGTTCTGCCATACTCATATTGTTTCCTTTTTATAACCAAGATCCGAGCTCTTTGACTTGCTGCTAACTGTATGGATATTGCTACTGACAACTTTGAAGAAACTGGGGAACCAAATTGAAAACATCTTCACAATTCTAACATCCACTAGATGTTATCAGAGAATCATGCCAACTTTATTCCAATGGATAGCAATGCCTGCATTTATGTCATTTCTAATAGCAAAAAGCTTGGGTTCTGGAGGTAAGTCTGATTGTCTTTGCTAGCTGTGTGACCCAAGGCTAGTTACATAACTGTTCCTCAGTTTCCTCATCTGTTAAATGGATATAATAATAGCACTAACTCCATAGGTTAATATGTACATGTAAATACACATAAAACACATAGAATAGTGCCTAGGGACACACATTTTGGCTATTATCATTATCATTATGTTGGTAACAAGATGATGATAATGATGCATTGTTGCACATGTAAAAAAGAGACAATGAATAAGATTTATTTATCCATCCTTAGTCATTAATAAATTTCATTTTATTATTTTTAAAAAATTATTTTTAAAATTAATCTTTTCTTAAGTTCACCTAGGTATGCCATCTCCATTTGTAAATCCTAAACTCCGTGCCTTAGGTATCTTTATATATATATTATAGTGCCTGGCAGCTTGCCTTATACATATCAGCTGCTCAATAGGCATTTGTTGAATTAATGAATGAAAGTTTAAATAAACTGAGCTCGAAGGAAAAAGAGATTGCTGCCCACCCCCTTCCCCCAGCACACATCAACCCTGCCCAATTTATTGGAAGGCACCCAAATCACTGATGAAACATTTGGCTCAAGTCTTCAAAATAGTACACAAATAGATAAATGGTCTTTTTTTTTTTCTTATAGCTTTTAATATCCTGTTCTTTATAAATGACTTTCAGACTCATTTTATATTATGGTTATCTTTTGAAAATGTATTATATCCTAATAGCCAGGCTTCTTTCCCTACCTCCAACCCTAGCTTTTTGGTTTGGTGCTGATTTTTTACTTTGAGACATTAATTTAAGTATTCTGCTTGTCAGTGGATGAGTGAATGAATTATTCATTTTATTATGAAACATAAATTTTAAAGAACAGCATTATAACTTATTTTTATATGCCAAAAATAATAGATCATTCCAGAAGCCATTATGGCACTCTTTATCTAACAGAGGGTGCACTTTTGAAAGCTGTGCCAAACTAATATGTTTTAGTATAACTACAACTATGAAACCTTAAAAGAAGCCAGCTCAACTTCGTAGCTAAATAAAAATATAAGCTATAGCTAAAATCATAAACTAGTTAATATTGGAATTTCCTGATTACTACTAACATTAACTAGAACAAGTGATTAAGGCAAGACCAGTATGGCAATCACTACTTCCTATCTATACTGAAAACACTCACTTCCCTTATCAAGATGTTATCCTCATGTACATGTGATAGATATAAACTAACAAACAGGGTTGACATAAAGAATACTTAATTTCAACATTAGTTGCGATTTATTTTAACTAAAGACCCTACCATACTCTGTACATATGTATAAGCATGCATAACAAAACTGAATTACACCAAATAGCTATTATATAAAGCATTCCATCCAAAGTTTCTGATTTTTAGGATCACTGTTAGGCACTGATATTTCAAAGGTGTGTCTGCACAGCAAACATTTCTAACCCCTTATAGTAACTATTGTTTATCCCTATATGCTATAGCCTCTGCTCAACATAATGACAAAAATGAATTTTTATATGTTCTACATCCTACCTTTCCCAAACTCATCTCATTAGTTTCTAAGAGCAATGAGGCTTAGCTGATTGGCACCCTGTTAGACTCAACAGATAACACACATATTACTTTCTGGCCCATCTTTACCTTTAAATAGTAATAAAAAGGAACATGAAAGATAATCATTACAGACTAAGAAACAGTCATTACAGTGGAGGAGATAGATTTACTCAATGACAGAGAACTGAATGAACCGGGCAGTTAAGACTACTCAGGAGCATGAAAAGCCATACTGATTATTTTAATTTCCTAAACTCTTTAGTGTTCTGAAAGGCTCTTTAAAACTTCATATTCTTTCACATTTGTCTGTCGCTATTATCTTGTCCAAAGCTCTCACTCACCTTCACGCTACCCAGAAAGACCGCGAGCATCAAACTGGCAAGATTTAATCAGAGTTTATTGCTTCAGATAAAAACACTGCCACATTTTTTATCTTTTTATTAAATTTACAAACTTGGGCACCCACATTAGGGATCAAAAGGTGATTGCCCGTTTCCTCTACTGGAATGCAATGTTATTCTTCTCATATAATAAAAAGCCCTTTCCTTGGATTTGGTAAAGAGAAACCAGACTTTTTCTTATTGAAACAGGGCCCAAGAACTTTCTTGAGATTCTATTCAGGGATGATAATCTCTTTAATACTACCAGCAAAAAAGGTGAATTTAAACATCGGGATTTCGCAGATGGATTTATTACAAAAGCAAAGTAATCACACTATGTTCCTGGAGCCCAGCAGTAATGCTGCTGATTCAGAAATCAGACATTAGGAAAATCTTAGAGTGCTCACGTATACACAGACACATAACAAAACTTAGAACTTTCCTTACCAAGCTTTTATTTTAGCCCCATCTTAGCTCAAAGAAAAGTGCTAGATGTCCCTTCTCTAAGAAAATGAATTTTTTTCTTTATAATGACTAGCAACTGCCACTTTGGAGATCAGGCAGTCTCATATGTTATGATTTGGAAACCCATGGATTCCAAAACTACTGGGAGGATCCTTTGTCCACCAGCACCTCTGTAGGCATTGGCGAAAAGAAAGCAAGTTACGGTTGTCTTTAAAATTCCATTTAGTAAGTCTTAACGAATGTTTTCTTAATTATAAGGAAATTATGAGTATGTAAAATGTAATTGCTGTTTTTCCATATCATCTCTTAATAACAACCACCATTTGTTGAGCCCAGGCACATTATACATAGTAGCCAAATAAGATGGGCATTATTATTATTATTATTATTTTTATTTTTTAGGGAGAGAGTGAGTGTGAGCAGGGGTGGGAGGGAATGGGGGGAGAGTCAGAGGGAGAGGAAGAGAGAGCATCTTAAGCAGGCTCCATGCCCAGCACAGAGCTCAATGCAGGATTCAATCTCATGACCCTGAGATCATGACCTGAATTGAAATCAAGAGTCCGACGCTTAACCGACTGAGTCACCCAGGTGCCCCAAGATGGACATTATATATATAAAACAAGAACAAAAAACTGTTTGAGGCCACGGAGAGTTAGCTTTTGGTAAAGTAGGATTCAAACTTACATTTCTCTAGCTCCAAGGCCAATGCCATTTAGTTTTATCATTTGCTTCTAATGAATCAAATATTAATTCAGCCTGAGATAGCTATTTAAGGTTAGTCGAATGCTCATTATGTATAATTCACCAGTGCCCTGTCTTACTTCCAAAATTTTGTATATAACTCTGATATTTTTTTTAATAAAAAGCTATTTTATATATAAAGTTTCAAAACTGCTAGCCGTAAGTGCCTTAAGAAAATATTCTATATTTTAGAATTGAATCATAGCACATTCTCAATCTGAAAGCAACATGTCTAGATAAGCTGTTTTCACATCGGAAATAAAAATATCTACAAAGCAATACAGTGCCTTCATTTTATAAGCTGTTGTATGTGCATAATAGGCATTGTGCTACCAAATAAACTATTAGACAATGCATATTTTTTGGAACTTTATTTTTGTTGCCTTCTTATAATTCCCTCTAGTAAGGCAGATTTTTAGTAAATATATAAAAACTTATATTCAAGTGGTTGTGGTTTTTCAACAATCTTAGAGAACGATTCATGAATAATCTTGCATACCAAATGATTTCTGGAGCTACTCTTTAAAAATTATCTCCAGAGCTGGTTAACCACTGACCCACCCTCCTGACTATAATTATAACTGGTTTGGAACAGCAACAAACACATTCCCTCAAATAGTAGTACCCTATCTTATTCAATAGACCCGGATTTTAAATATGTTGGCTGATTTCAAGAAGTGAATCTTTCCTGCACAAGGAAAAATGTTCTACCACTCAGAATATTCAAAAGAATATGTGATAGATTTGGAAAGGAAATCCAAAGCTATATTCATTGGAAAGAGCAAGAAAAAAATCACCTGGAAGCCATTTTCCAATTAGTTATGAAATGAATTATCATTAATTTCTAGATGTTTTGCCATCATACCTATAGCTTTAATAAACAAAAATCAAATGTATATAGACTTTGTGAACCCTGGACCTGGTTGGAGGAGGGGTGACCTAAGAGATAACATGCCTGGGAAACAGCAGCTTCTGATTAGAAATTGTGGATAATCAAGAGTTACCTGAGGTTGAGAACACAACCTTGACCTCTAGCTTGTCCTGTTCTAATGAATTTCACTGACCCTCAGCATATGGCTTTGATAAATCTAAATGCCAAGGAAGTCTAAACACGCACGCTTATTCATGATTATTTGGGCTTTGAACCCTAATGATCATGCTAATCCTCTGTACATATTTCCTAGTTTTACACTTAGGATACTATTTTCTAGGGCAGTAATGGTGAGACCCGTGTAATATGCTTGCATAGTGTGCTATACATTATAGGATCTCACACAATTTGGGTAATTACTTATTTAACAAGCCCCAATTCCCATGAGTGCAAAAGCCAGGTCTGTCTGGCTTTGCATTATATCCCCAATGCCTAGCAAGGTTCCTGGCAAGCAGCAGGTGACTATCAGGAGGAATAAAGGAATGAAGAAAAACGCAAGGAGTTCGTGATTTTGTTT
The DNA here is from genome assembly GCF_004348235.1 of Phoca vitulina. Classification (NCBI taxonomy): domain Eukaryota; kingdom Metazoa; phylum Chordata; class Mammalia; order Carnivora; family Phocidae; genus Phoca; species Phoca vitulina. Next base: position 62,455,152 of record NW_022589706.1, on the reverse strand, counting down.
CTTTGTAGAGTAGACCTTGATACATAGTGCAAGTGAATGAATGTCTTTAAACAGTACAATTTCTTTATTAATGAGTATAGTAATTAATTTTTGAGTATTTTGCTGATAATTTATTAAATATATATTTCACTACTTTCTTTTTTCATACTGTTATTCCTTCTTCTACAAATAATGAAAACAAAGTCTCAATCACAGTCCCTTTTATTAATAAGAAACTCATACACTTATACACACACACATTTAAACAAAAGTCTTTAAGAAAGAAAGGTCTGTCAGAAAATCTCATATGCTCTGGGGAAATAACACATTTCAACAAATCTTTTCACTCAATGAAGGATAATTACTTTGAAAGGGACAGTCTGCCTCTGTAAATAGATCTTAACACTAATGAACCCACAAGAAAGAGTGAGGAATGCATTGTACTTGAAAAAGATCGAGAGAAATATTGTCACATTGAGAAACCACACTAAGAGCTCATTAAATGGCCTGACTTAAAATGCTACATGAACCTAAACAAAGGAGCATTTCTACTACTGTATATCTTTCTGCTTCTTGACCTGCCTCTGTATCAGGTAATATGATGAAGTATTCTCCTATAAAGGGCTAGATAAATGCCATATCTCCTTCATATGAATGGAGCAGCTATTACTCATCTCCAGCTACTGTTGCTAGAAAATTTAGGCCTCCTCTTTCTTGCTAGAGCTTCTCTTATCAAGAGAAGCCAGAAATAAGATTGTTATGGAAATCTCTCAACATTTTAGTGTTGGTAAGTAACTAATCTCAGTTTTTTGAACACTGGAGAAGACTTCTGCTTCTCGTTAGGACATTAGAAATTCACAAGACAGCATTGTCCCTGCCCTTAATAACGAACAAAATGGCTAAGCTACAAGATCATAGTTTGTTGTTGTTGTTGTTGTTGTTGTTTTAACCCCTCGCAGAGTTGAGAACCTCAAGAAACCTAAATAAGGTAATGTGCCCTTCCTAGGACAAAAGAGATGATGCACAGTTACTTTCATTCCTGATAAAGTATCAGGAAAAGGAACCATCTGCCATAGACAGCAGTAAGGAAAATTAAGTCAAACTTTTCACAAACTCTTAATAGTTGTATGCAGGTAAAGATTATGGATTCGATTTCCAAGGACCGCCAGCCACAGAACAAATTTGCACCCATCCCACCAGCTGTGTCTTCAGCAAGGGCATGCAAGTAGTACAAGGAAGGCTGGGGTAGAATAAGAGAAGTAAGAGTGGTTGCTGGAGACATTGAGGCCTTTCCCAAATACAAAGGGGCAAACCACTGAGACTGGAGATAGGAGAGGAATGCCAAGAAAAGTCCTTTTGAGGCCTTCATCCTTCACTGGTTCTTGGAAGCAGAACTCCAAAGGTGGGATCAGATCAGCGATAGGTTGAGAGATTTCCCAAAGATGCAAAAGCTGAACATGGGACTAGTGGAAAAAGGCATATGGCTTAGCACACATATGTATGGGTTGGGGTCCCAAAATAAGAGAGCGAGAAAAAATGTCCTCGAACTTCCCAAATTTGATGAAAAAGGTGAAGGCAAATAAAGATATTTTCAGGCAAACAAATAGACAAACCAAAACACCCACTGTGAATGCCAAATAAAATACCTATAGGCCAGTAATGACTCCCAGTTTGCAGATCTTTCCTCTAAACCAAATATTGTCTATAATTCTCAAAATAGCTTAATACCAATCCTATCACTAATCAACAAGCAGCCAATAAATCATTTAGCTCAAATTTACTAGTCTCATCTTCAAATAAGATTATCTGGAGACAAGCTAACCTTAGTGTCTGGAGATGAGAAGCAGTCACAGAGCATGATTAGACTGAGAATTCTTTGATGGAAAGGTTCCTGTTTCTTTGATCTTTAAAGCCCCAGTCCCTGGTGCACAGAAGTTCCAAACAAATATTTACTGATCAGAAGAAAGTAACATGTTTTTATGAGCATTATAGAGTCAATAAACTAACAAAATGCTGTTTTTATTAACTAGCTCAGTTCCTCTTGCATCATTTATATTTTTTTATAACCTCTATCATACATAGAGAAAACCATATACTAAGACACAATTACATTGGTTACAATGTCAGTGGGACATGGTGTCATTTCTTATCAATTTAATGTCATCATGTAGATTTAGGGTAGGCACACACTACTGGTGCTTCATTGCTTTAGGGAGTTTAGGCAAAACTTTCCTACATTTAGTCTCTAAACAAAGTTTACAAGGATGATATCTATTTGTAAAATTAGAAGTGAGTTGAAAATATTACCCATTTTTAGCTAGAAAGAATCCAGAGTATCCAACAACCAGAAGACCAAACTCCTTAAGACAGGACACTGAAAGGAGAACATACTTCACTGAAGGCCTCTTTAAAGCACCTGCCACCCCATAGTATATTTTGGCCAAGTAAAGGACAGCCCAGATACATTGTGGGTTGGTAAAACTTACATTGGAGAAGCATAATGGTTAACTGGCAGTACAAATAAAGCTGTAAATGCATAAATGAGATAAAATCTCAGTATTTCCTAACTATTAGAACCTACATGTCAGAGTGAGTTTTAATTAATAGAATGCTATTAAGGTTTCTCAGAAACAATTATAAAATATAAATAAATTGTGAAACTTTGGTTGGTGAAGATAATTTTTTGCCAATGCTGTTGAAAATCTAGCTTAATATTTATAGTATTGATGGCAATTATATCTGCTCTATCTGATTTAGCAAGAAATAGAATAAAAGCCCCAGGAACACTCTGTTGCAAAGATGTTGTCATAAATAAGTCAAGCCTCAAACATTTTTACACTAACTTTAAAAAAACAGGGAATTAAATGAAGCAAAGAAAAATCAACCTACGAGATCATTGTGAATGCAGTGTTTGTTAATCCTCCTACAAAATGAATCTTTCATAATCCTCAGGGAATATACTATGATAAAAATCCATGTCAAAACTTGTCATACAGAATTTCTAAGATTCTAAAAGTCCTTCTAAGAGAAAAAAAATAGGCATACATCTCTACTACATAGAGTATTTACTAGAAAGCATCAAAATAAATACAGCTGAGCACTGTTGACAAGGATGGAGGAGGAAGAGAGCATCACTGTAAAGTAAAAGTCAGAATTACAGAAAAGATCACAGAGTTATATGCCTTGGAATTACTATAATCTCTAAAATGTGAGCTCCACTGATTGCACGAATAAGGCTGCAGAAGGAAAATTATGTCTGGCACATAAGGTGGCATTGGAAAATGACAAATTAGCATATTTCTCTCAGGAGTCCACAGAACTGGCTTTGCTGCGAACAGGTTCTCTGAGCACAGGCATTCTTGGGGGGTTCCTCCAGACCCTATCCTAGGGTAACAGAGGGGCTATACTCTGGAGGTTTTGTGCTTCCATTTGGAGGGTAATTATACAGGAAGCATTCAAGTAGGCTGTCCTGAGTTCTATTCCTCCCTAGAGGGGAGTCTGCTTGGAGAATAAACTGATGCCCCATTCAGCCCCAAAACAGCTGGCTCAGTGGTTGGACTAGGACTTCCTCCAAATATGATCCTAAAGTTATTTTAAAATTCAACAATCCTAAGAGTTTTACAAGGATTTTTGTTTTCCATTTATGTTCTTACGTTTTTTATGTCTGTTTTTAATTGAAAATAGGGCCAAATGCCAGCTCTGACATTTACCTGCTGTGATTTTAGACAAGTATCTTAACTTCTCTGTGCCTTGGTTTCTCCAACTATAAGGTGATAATAATAGTACTTATAGGTTTCTTGTGAGAATTAGCAGTGTCTGGCACATAATACTCGTGATACAAGCATTTGCTATTTTATTGGAAATTTCCAAGTCAAGTCTTATTACTTGAACCAATTCTGAGCCAGATGACAGAAAAAAAAGGACATACTAGAGGTTTTTATCCAGTGAGGGATATAAGAACTTTATGTAAGGAAATTGTCTAGAAGGCAAATGATAATTAATAGGTGAATCCACTTGAACAAAACTATCTTTAAAGTTCAATAGGTATAAATGAACACCTACGTAGTGTGATTTCTAAAGACATCAAGAGGTTTCCTTCTCCCTATTTTTTCTCCCCACCAACTTCATTTATACCCCCAAGTTCATTTATACTTTAAATGCCAATGTTTACCGAATTAATATTTTTATTGAAAGATGCACCTATTCCTGAGAATGTTGGAAGGGAGTATAGAGATGGTCACACATCAAGCATTATCAGTACTTTATTCCTGAGAATACATGAGTGTCAGTATTTCCTGAGAACCAATGTTGGTAAGATAAAGAAAGATAAAGAATGGAAAGAGTGGATTAAAACCACCAACGACGAAATTCATCTTCTTCACATTGTTGCCCTAGGCTAGCTAAGGCATCTTATAAATTCTAATGAATTAGAGAACAGCATTCCGTAGAAGACTTCTTACCTGAGCTCCACATAGCAACATCATCAGACCGACCAATACCTACCCCTGCGCCATTGTAAAGCAGATTTCCCATGCAAAAAGCAGGGCATGCTGACTGCTAGAGGCTGGTAGGCTCCTCTGTTACCTCAGCTCCCAGTAATTACAGTGGATATTTACCAAGGGCAGTTGGGTTTGTTCTCAAACCTGTTTATGTCAGTTGCACTTGTTATAAATGTGCAATAAAATTAAATATTCGGTAAAATAATACGTTTTAAAAACAGAGGTGTTGCTTCCATGTGTCTTAGTTTGACTCACATCTTGGAAAATCAGATCTCAGATATGGATTTGCACGCAGGCAGTTAATCTGATTCCAAGAATGAAGAATCAGAAAGAGCAGAAAACCAACAGAAGTGTGTGTTATTGAGCAGGTAATTGGTGTTAGCACCTGGGGCTGAATTCACCCGGAACCCCCTGAGAAGCCACGTAAAATGTACCTACAAGGTCCCATCCCCCTTGATCAAAGGTCTCCCACGGGGCATAACTCCCTTGCACATGTGTGACGTTGCTACGCCCATGTGTTCAGAGAGTTTCCCTAAGGCATACCAAAGGCATCTCGTGTTTGCGGCATTAGAAAGCCCTGGAAAACAGGGAGCCGAGACTAATACTGGCCGTTTACATCTGCAAAATGCTTGTGGCTGCAACCAGGCCTGAGTAAAAGGTGTACCAAGATGATGTGAGGTGTCCGTACACCGTTAAGAAATAATAATAAGGTGATTGCTTTAGAAAACCAAAAAGGCAAGTAGCTAATAAAATAACGCTATTAAATCTAATGTGGACAAACCAAAGTTTGGAAAAACAATTGTAAAAAATTTCAAATTGCTTCAGAAGGGTTTGTAATTTCTCACTCTACCTGAACAAAAATGAATTTGGATATCACAGAAATGCATTACGTTTGTCATGTGTGCAGAAGAAGAATACAGATAACTCCAATGAAAAGATCTATGCTCAAAAAAAAAAAAAAAAGGCTTCTGGCTCTAGATTGAAAGGTTGGTAAATGAATGTGTACTTAGAGTTTTCAGTGAGTTAAAATATTTAAGATATGTATGTGTCGTGTTTTAATCATGCCCCACACAGTATCCAACTTTTCATAATGGTTCCAATTTCATCAGACAAATTAGCTCTTACTGTACTTTCCGGAAAACCCTAATGTCACAATACTGCCAGGTAGCATGGTAAAAGCACTCCCGAGATTATCTGATGCACATAGCACAAATTATTGCCACAGAGTTATATGAACTATTTTAATTCATATAAAATGCTTAAAAACCCCAAATTCCAAAGATTAATTGAGTAGCTACTATCTTTACTCAGGCCACCAACAAAAATCTCCTAAGTAGCCTCCCGTTTTTCAGCTTAAATCCATTCACCACAGTGCAAATCTTTCTGAAGTGCAGATTTGATTTTGTCATCCTTTGCTGGATATGCATTGGCCTGGGATAACATTCAAACTCCTTCATTCTGGCTCATAAGGCCATTCATCCATTCATTGTTAATTGAGCATCTACTATATACCAGACCTTGCTTAATTCTCTATCCTATTCACCTGCCACTACTTCTTCACAATCCAAACTCCAGCCGTGTAAACATTTAATCTTTTCCCCAGGGGTTGGCTAGATGATGGGAGAGCCCTCCAGCTCTGTTAAGGCTCTGCTGAACTTGGTACTCCTTTGCCAAGCATTCCTCCCGAGTAATGCCAATCAAATGGCCATCCCCTGTGCACTGGTTCTACTCCAGCTTTGTGGAAGAGGTCCCTGCCAACCTTCCAGAAGGCTGCATGCTACATTTAAACCATCCTGTCTCTGGTCCATTTTCCTTCTCACTCCAGTAAAATACTGCTCTGAAACCCTCTCCAGTACCAGTGGAAAGAAAGCGTTCAGCAGCCCCAGTTGTAGTGTTTCTCTGTTTCACATAGTTGTTTTAGTTTAGACAGGAGCATCACAGGTCACTCTTACTGGTTGTTGGCAAGAACTGCTCTGTCTCTAAGTCTTCCAGCCCCACCTGTGCCTATAGCACCTCAGTTTCACTGTCTTGTTACATTCATTATTGAACAAAAATTAAAATATGTCTCTATGACATTAAAATGTATCATAAAAATGAAAGCATAGTAATAGGAGAATAAATTACTAGTAGTTGAAGACAAGTTGATTGAACTGTTAATACTAGATTTTTATTTTTTTATTTTTTAAGCAACTTATTTTAAACCAAATTGACATTACTTACAATGTGAGAGAGGAAGTAATTTTTTTAAATCACAGAATCTGCGTTACTTCTAAATTAGTAGAGTTAATTCTAAATTAAAAGAATTTGAACTAAAGAAGCTTCATTTTTGCTATTTATCACAAGAATATTCTCACCTCTGTCCTTAGGACTGGATCAATCACCAGAGCTAGTCAAGTGTAGGAATGTTTTATCTGCATAATACCTATAATTAATACAAAATTAACTCTCACTAAATATTTGGGAGGATAATGTCCATAATTCAATTTTAAATTCTAGAACTACTTATAAATTTTAAATAGAGCCTTGAGTCCTGAGCACTGTGGAAGTGAAGATGGTATTGAGAAAAACAATAGAGCAAGCCTTGGCTATATGATCTTCAGTGAGTCATTTATCCGTTTTGGGTCAGAATTTCCTCATCTGTAAAATAAAATGGTCAGACTGGATTGTATCAAAGATTGTTTTTTGTTTTTATTTTTACTTTTTTAAGATTTTATTTATTTATTTATTTGAGAGAGAGCATGCATGAGAGCGTGGTGGTGGGGGGGGGGCAGATGGAGAGGGAGAGGCAGAGAATCTCAAGCAGACTCCCCACCCAGTATGGGACCTATCATGGGGCTCGATCCCACAACTCTGAGATCATGACCTGAGCCAAAACCCAGAGTTGGATGATCAACTGAATGAACCCCCAGGTGCCCTTCAAAGATTGTTTTTTAAATCTGATTCTCCTTCAACGCTAATTTGGATTCTTGTTTTCAGTCTTCTTCTTCATGCTTGTTGACACATGACATTGAGATGTCTTTTTTTTTTTTTTTTTACATAGAGCTATGCAATTACTTATTTTCGACATTGGGTTTTGTCTTCTGCCACAGTCTTCCTTTTATTCATTCCAAAACATTTCTCCTATTCTCTAAGGTGGGTGTTGACAAGTAATGATGCAGATGCCCAACGTGTCAGACCTCACTTGTCAAGGTCACTCATTAGCACTGCCAGGAACTAGTTGCCTCCTTGGAAAGCTGCAGAATCTCTCTTCAAAGGTCCGAAAAGACCCAGCTCTCTCCCTGATGTCCAAGGCGCCAAGGAAAAGGCGATGGAAGCTCTGCACACTGCTGGTAAATATCTCCCCAGTCTAGCCGGGCAGCCTGACCCCTGTGCACGTGGCAGAGCTGCATGGAGCAAAGATTGCTGGGAGCAGTGACTGCAGAGGAACAGGCTTTGGTCTCCCCCAACGTGGTGAGCTGTGTCCATTTCATCGGTACGTGCTGTTTTCTACCTTTTGATAAATACTTGCTGTTCTTTTCAACGGAAGGGGAGTTTGAAAATTTCTGACATTTTAGCGCCCCCCACTGACACGTATCGCAGTAGGTTTTAGGAACAACATTAACGACACCTCAATAGTTTTGCTATAGTGTCCACTCGTTTATCCACCCTACGAGTACTTCTTTGAATGTCTACCAGGTGCCAGGCTCTCTACTTGGCACTGGACATACAGAGATACAAGACAATCTCTGCCTTTAGGGGTTCATCATCCAGTGGGAAACCAAGCAGGTAAAGAGTCAGAGGATGCAGAGAGATACTCAAATAAATCTTGTCTATTAACTTGAAACTTGTCACTAGTTTTATGGGCTTACTAGTAAAAGGCCTCTGAACTGAAATGAACCAAGCAACAGTAAAAGATCATTACTGAATACACTGCTATGCTATTGATTAGCTCCTATTTTTCATACACATTAATGATGAAAAGCAACATGTAAGTGCTAAGTATGAGTATTTTCACCATCCAGTTAATAACTTAATTGTGACATTTGGGTTATATGTCAAGCTTCAAGCAACATTCAGACTATCACTAAAATGCAACAGCATGGTGTCATCAAATATAGCGATCCAAAGATGATAAAATTTTATGTATGTTTTTATGCATTGCCTATATACAAGTCAGCAAATCTTTAACAGTAATTTGTAATAGACATAAATTGATATTAATATAATAGCTGTATATGTAAGGTAACTGTTCATTTTGTCTCAGTCCACAAAATATGGGTAATCATGAGATGCAGAAAGTCTCCCTATGGGAGCCAGGAACCTGGGTCAAAGAGGCACCCAACCCATGGGAATTCAGCAGGGATGGAGCAGGAGAAAAAATTCCATGATTTCACTCCTCTTCCTCCCTCCTATCTCTAGTCAGCACCCCATGGGCTGAACCCAATTAGAAGCCAGAGAGCTAGGTAGACATTTAGGTGGTCCATATAGGCCAGCCTCCCAGGATACAAAGTAGGGTGGAGAAGGATAAGGTGTGGAGGGACAATTGGAAGATATGCAGCACAATTGTAGTAGAGAGAAATGTGGGTTGGATACTAGCACAAGTTAAATGTTTATTCAACCCCATGACCAAGGGTGTGAGTTTTGAGATTGAAATCAGAACGAGTATTAGTGCTGCTGTGGACCATGTTCTATTAGTGATGGAGGAACTCTAAGCTAGGAAGATAATCAATTATGTCCATAATGTAATACATATCCAAAAAGATGTTAACAATTAATTATACACATAATATAACACATAGCCAAAAAGATGCTAATAAATTGGGATGATAGGGTGCAATCAACAAGATAACATCTATTTGGGGAAAATAAATGTTACATTGCACATGTTACAAAATAATCAATCACACCCACAAAAAAAGAACAGAAGTAGATATGATAAAAGCTTGAGAGTTTTAATTGACCAGAAACACAATGGAATATTGACTTCAACCTATGAATAGAAATACAGAATCAAAACCATTGAAGGGATGAGGCCTATCGTCAGAATAAAATCAGAAGATAGGGACTGATTAACAGGGTGATGATCAGAAATACCCAAACAGTCCTGCTGAGCCATAGCCTGTGAGCCCTGAGGCAGGCATTTGTCTCCACCAGAGAGGCTGAGTTGGCTTTGTGTTAATAATCAGTTAGAGCTTTTGGTCATTCCACTTTTAGATACAGTTTGAATCATTTCTTTATGTAACTTCAATTTTTCCCAGGTGAGAAATGTGAGATATTTCAGACGACTGGCAATATCCCAGTAATTTTCCATTTAAATCATATGCATAAAAAATATCTGACACAACTCATTTATCCTGAAACTCTTTTTTCTTTTCAATTTAAGATTTTAAAATGGAACATTTGAAAGCAGAGATTGACATGAAAAATGTTCTCACTGATTCTTTAAACATGTGGGGGGAAAGAATAGAAAGCTAACAAGCTTTGAGCATTTATTATGCAGTAAGTACTTTACATATATACTATATTGAATCCACAACACTATCCTATAATGTTTACAGAACTTACTTCCATTTTATAGGTGTTAAAATCCTTGGTTTAAAGAGGCAAATAAATTAACCTATCTGTAAATGGCAGGATTCAAACCCAAGATGAATAATTTCTTTGTTTTGATCTGTGATGTGTCAAACTTTCTCTTTGTAAACCTCCATTATGATTTTGCTCTAATTAGCTTGCATGAACCATAACTAGGAGACAAAACACAGAAGATATTCAGAAATGTACAGTTGAGTAATAATCAATAGTGGAGAATAGCAATGAAGTTCATAAGACCCTAGGCTGACCAAACCTCTCATCAAGCTAGCATTTGTCAATGCCAAGTTACTCAACTCATACATTTCTATTTCCAATCCAGGTGTTTACATAACTGGCTAGCAGATCATATCATATAATCTCTAGTCAAATGTCTTCACCCATCCATACAGACTATTCTAAATTGCTAAGTAAATCCTAAGGGGAAAATGGAATGACTCTTAGCATAAGCCATATTAATGAGTTATTATTTATGATCATATATGAGCTATGCCGAATCTTTTTTGGATCACCAGTGAAAAACTATTGTGCTACATTACAATAGCTCAGATCTATTTGAAAAATATACTTCTTTTATTTTTTAAAGTGTTTGGGCAACATTAAAGCAATTGATAAACCCATTATAAATCACACACTTAAAGAAATAATAACTTCCACCAGATGGATGCTTGGCCAACCAAATTCAAACATCTGAGGAAGTCACCAACTGCATTTTTAAAGGATGTGTATCATGGCTTGCACTATTTCAGATCCTGTGTTTTTGACCAGTTTGAATTTTGAGCCTTTTGGAGATGCCCACTGACTTACCGAGTTCCATTCAGATTTCTCTGAAGCCCTAGGCCAGGCCAAGAACACAGTCTTCCTGCACAGGAAGCCAAATTCACTCCCTGGGGACACCAAGAATTTTTTTTCCCCCAGGGCAGCACTTAGCCCCAGCCGGACTGACTGGCTGCAATGCTTTTCAGTCATCAAGATACAACACTAAGTTACTCTATTGTCGTGAACCTCTTGTGCCTTTGGGAGAGAATTACAGTCTGCCTTCCAACCACATGACCCAGAGCTTCAGTCACATAGCTGCTAATGTTGATCATATGACAGATAACTCAACCACCCTGTTAAATGCCTCAGAGGAGTCCATTCAGAAGATAGAGCCAAAAAGAAGAGAGATGAGCAGTGAGTGCTCCCACCTGCTTCTACCCCTTGCCGCTCACAGCTCCTTGGTGTGCAGGAGGCAGCCCTCAGTCACTCCAGACTGTCTTGATGAGGGAGATACGGTGTTTGACTTTATTACAGCCGAGCCAAAGCAAATGCACAGGCACCGCTTCCTTACATGTCTATATTTCACTTAAACTGGGATAAAGCAAAGAAACTGGAATATTGTCTCATCATGCATTCTAAATCAGCCAGGGTAGAAAATAATGGGGAGTTAATCAGATCACTGAAACTCTAATTCACTTGGTATTGATCGGGCCGATTCCTAATGGGACGGCAGACCAATTTCAAATTACAGTAAGCTGACTTGTCCTGGAATACCAATGACCAGGCTGGAGGATGAGCCAAGAGGACCGTGAGCTCTGCTCTCCCAGATGCTACCGCCTGGCTGGCAGGCATGAATGCATAATCCGGTGCAGCATTTAGCTAATTAATAGGGGATTGATGAAAGGTTTCGTTTTGAAAGCAGCCATCTCACTTGGACAAACGTGGGACCAGAGCCCCACAGGCTTGGGTAGTCAGGTCCTTGGAAGGTAGGTATACAATGAAAGCTAATGGAAGGTAATGCAATTAACTCAGGCTTTTAATTATATTAATCAGTGACTTCATAGGAGCCCACTGCATACAGAATGCACTCCTTAACCCACTGCTAGCACTTTTTGATTCATGTCTGAACCGAACTTAAACAGCAATTTGGAGAAAGAGATGCAGGCATGTTTTATATTAGTTCATTTTCCCCAGGGCTAGAAGTTATTCTGCTACGGAAGAATAAAAAGGAGAAAAGGGTGAAGAAGAAAGAAGAGGGGGAAAGAAGCCAGTGAGTGATAATGAGCACTTTAGAAAGGAGAAGTGAGCTGGAAGCCAGTGAGTGATAATGAGCACTTTAGAAAGGAGAAGTGAGCTGGAAACTGCTTTATTAAGATTGGTTGTTCCTTTATACTTTCTTCCACTTTTAGATTATTATTTGGCCGGAGTGTGTGACTAAATGACCATTGTGTTCACATGTGGTAAGAGCAGCCTGAAGACCTGATTAATTTTCGCACTTTAGAAACAACCTGCTATACTATTAGGTAAAATACTCAGACTGATGAATTTGTTGTCACTAACAATAACTTCTTGGCTTAGTTCCCTTCTTTAATCATCTTTCCCTCTCTCCTTTGTGCATCTGTGTATAGTGTGTGTGTGTGTGTGTGTCTGTGTGTGTGCACGCATGTGTGTGTACGTGCACGCGGTACCTGGCTGTGAGGCAGGAATCCCAGAAGTCATAGCTCCAGGCAGACATGTGATAGAGGGAACCATGGTGAACACCTTCCATCCAGTGAGCCATGGACTCTACGCTTGATGCAGATAGATGGACCCCAGACTCCTTGCAAAGAAAACAAAGTCATATTGTTCTGCCTTATTTTTCAATCTCCCAACACAGCCCTCAGGTAACTTGCTTTAGGAAGTAAAACCAGACTTTTAAAAACCAGAGCTTTACTGCTTAACCAGAGCTAACTCCTGTTGTCTTATTTAAGGATTTTTCCAAGTATTAACTGTCTTATTAATGTCTTATTACCCCCATTTCACAGAAGAGAAAACTGAGACACAAGGAGGATCACTAATTTTCCAAGTTCATGGATCTCACAAGCCAAGGAGCCTGTACTCAAACCCACTCTGAAGTCCAGATGTGTTACTACTCTAACAACCAGAGTTCTAGGCTGAGTTGCAGAGCATGAATGAGCAGAAAAAGGGGAGCAGGGACTACTGTTAATGATAATAGCTGAGATATGGCCTATTTTAAGTCAATCTGAGCATTATAGACATAAACTCTGCATGATAATATCACCTTGGTCAAATTCAGTCCTTAATTCTAACACGGATGTCATGTATGTACACATTTCTAAAATAAACACAATTCCCTGAGGAATTCAATAAGTAAATCATAGCATGTTGATATTATGTAATATTAATTGCTATTTAAATAATAAAATTACGGCGTATGTGATTATGTGGCATTAATGAAAGATCCAAGAAGACCAGTTTTTCTGTCTCTGTTCTCAGGAGATAGACTGGCCCATGGGAGTCATTAATTAAGCATTTATTGTGTCAAATGAATGAAATATTTATATGTAATTATGTTACGTAAAAAAATAGAATAAAAAGTCATGCATACCCATTGATTACAACTCTGAAAGAGTTTTTTGGACAGAATGAAAAGTAGATGGAGTAGAAATTATCAAAGCATAGGTGTTTCAAAGTAAATTTTTAATAAAATATAATAAAAATTTAGTTTGGTTACCTTTGGCTCTAAATTTTAAATGTACAATTTTTTAAAATTACAAATGCATAGGTCTTATAATACAGCAATGTTCACGTCTAGGTGCTATAACCTAAGGAAATTCTAATGCACCTATGTGATTCAACATTTTAGCTTAAAAAAAAAAGTTAGTACCTAATAATCATCAATAAGGGAAAGATAGGTTGTGATCTATAAAAGAGAATACTATATAGAAGTTGAAATAACTTAATTAGGTTTACATGGAGCAATATGAATATCAAAACCAATGTTGATTTTTAAAAATCTACAAAGGTATACATAGAGTATATACCACTTACATAAAATTTAAAAGTGCTGAAAGCAATACTATTTATTGTTTTAAGGTAAGACATATATGGTAAATGTTTTAAAAGATGGACATTAGGGGCACCTGGGTGGCTCAGTCGGTTAAGCGTCTGCCTTCGGCTCAGGTCATGATCCCAGGGTCCTGGGATTGAGCCCCGCATCGGGCTCCCTGCTCTGCAGGAAGCCTGCTTCTCCTTCTGCCTGCGGCTCCCCCTGCTTGTGCTCTCTCTCTCTGTCAAATAAATAAATAAAATTTTTTTAAAAAGGTGGACATTAAAGATTTTAAAGATTTTTTAAATGTGGTAAAATGTTAATACAGAGGTATGAACTTGTATGTGTCTGTTTTATATTATTCTCTGTACTTTTTGTGTTTGTGCACTGTATAATGTATATAGTTAAATAATCTTAATGAGTGCACATTCAATATTTTAATATAAATAAAATAAATACTTGCCAACTTGAATAGTACCTTGCAATTCTTTTTAAAAATTTATTTCATCTCCAGATATTTAACTCACATTTTTGAGTGTGCGTTTAAAAAAAATATCTGTGAGAAGGGAAAGTCTTTTATTCTTTGGTGGGAATTATGCTTAGAGTAGTTTGTACGTGTTTGTACCAGCTTGTATAAATGTAATATCTAATAGAATTGAATGGGGACACCAGAAGCAGTGATCATTAAAGAGCCCAAGGTAGTAGACAGAAGTAAGAACCAAAACCAAGAAAGTCAAATCAGTTTCCTAAGAATATAGTCCCATATCACCTACATCAAAATCACATGGGATGAGAGTTAAAAACAAATTCTTGGGCCTAACCCCAGATATATTTAATAGTAAAATTAACTAGGGTGGAGCCCAAGGATCTGCATTTTCTTTTTGTGGGTGGGATTTATTTATTCATTTGTTTTTATCCTTTCTTTTTTGTTATTGTTGTTGTAGTGATCAACGATTCATTAGTTGCGTATAACAGCCAGTGCTCATCCCAACACGTGCCCTCCTTAATACCCATCACCCGGTCACCCCACCCCCCACCCCCCTCCCTTCTGGAACCCTCAGTTTGTTTCCCAGAGTCCAGAGTCTCCCATGGTTTGTCTCCCTGTCTGATTTCTTCCCATTCAGTTTAACAAAAACTCTCCAAATGATTCACATGCATGCTGAAGTTTGAGAACCACTGAGCTAAATCACTCAATGGGGTCAGGGCATTTCTCTGAGGACCCTATGAACTGGTGGTTTCTCTTGAATTAGAAACCAAAACTCATTGAAAAGTCTAAGAAAATGTGTGAGCTTTTCTTTTTTTTTTAATTTAATTTTATTATGTTATGTTAGTCACCATACAATACATCACCAGTTTTCGATGCAGTGATTCATGATTCATTGTTTTCGTACAACACCCAGTGCTCCATGCAGTACGTGCCCTCCTTAATACCCATCACCGGGTTAACCCATCCCCCCACCCCCCTCCCCTCTAAAACCCTCAGTTTGTTTCTCAGAGTCCATAGTCTCTCATGGTTCATCTCTCCTTCCGATTTCCCCTCCTTCATTTTTCCCTTCTCCTAATGTCCTCCATGCTATTCCTTATGTTCCATAAATAAGTGAAACCATATGATAATTGACTTTCTCTGCTTGACTTATTTCACTTAGCATAATCTCCTCCAGTCCCATCCATGTTGATGTAAAAGTTGGGTATTCATCCTTTCTGATGGCTGAGTAATATCCCATTGTATATATGGACCACATCTTCTTTATCCATTCATCTGTTGAAGGGCATCTCAGCTCTTTCCACAGTTTGGCTATTGCGGACATTGCTGCTATGAACATTGGGGTGCACATGGCTCTTCTTTTCACTATATCTGTGTCTTTGGGGTAAATACCCAGTAGTGAAATTGCTGGGTCATAGGGTAGCTCTATTTTTAATTTTCTGAGGCACCTCCACACTGTTTTCCAAAGTGGCTGTACCAACCTGCATTCCCACCAATGGTGTAAGAGGGTTCCCTTTTCTTCATAACCTCTCCAACATTTGTTGTGTCTTGCTTTGTCCATTTTTGCCATTCTAACTGGTGTAAGGTGGTGTCTCAATGTGGTTTTGATTTGAATTTCTAGCCCTGATGGCTAATGATGATGAATATTTTTTCATGTGTCTGTTAGCCATTTGTCTTCTTCAGAGAAGTGTCTGTTCATGTCTTCTGCCCATTTTTTGACTTGATTATTTGTTTTTTTAATTTTATTTTATTATGTTATGTTAATCACCATACATTACATCGTTAGTTTTTGATGTAGTGTTCCATGATTCATTGTTTGCATATAACACCCAGTGCTCCATTCAATACGTGCCCTCTTTAATACCCAATACCAGGCTAACTCCTCCCCCCACCCCCATCCCCTCTAGAACCCTCAGTTTGTTTCTCAGAGTCCATAGTCTTTCATGGTTCATCTCCCCCTCCGATTCCCCCCAACCTTCATTTTTCCCTTCTTACTATCTTCTTTTTTTTGGGGGGGGGGTTGAGTTTGAGAAGTTCTTTATAGATCTTGGATACCAGCCCTTTATCTGTAGTGTCATTTGCAAATATCTTCTCCCATTCTGTGGGTTGCCTTTTTGTTTTGTTGACTGTTTCCTTTGCTGTGCAGAAGTTTTTATCTTGATGAAGTCCCAAAAGTTCATTTTTGCTTTTGTTTCACTAGCCTTTGGAGATGTATCTTGAAAGAAGACACAAAAAGATGGAAAAACATTCCATGCTCATGGATCAGAAGAATAAACATTGTTAAAATGTCTATGCTGCCCAGAACCATCTATACCTTCAATGCCATCCCGATCAAAATTCCAATGACATTTTTCAAAGTGCTGGAACAAACAATCCTAAAATTTGTATGGAATCAGAAAAGACCCCAAATCGCCAAGTAAATGTGGAAAAAGAAAAACAAAGCTGGAGGCATCATGTTGCCCGATTTCAAGCTATATTACAAAGCAGTGATCACCAAGACAGCATGGTACTGGCACAAAAACAGACATATAGACCAATGGAACAGAATAGAGAGCCCAGATATAGACCCTCAACTCTATTGTCAAATAATCTTCGACAAAGCAGGAAAAAATATGCAATGGGAAAAAGACAGTCTCTTCAGTAAATGGTGATGGGAAAATTGGACAACTATATACAGAAGAATGAAACTCGACCATTCACTAACACCATACACAAAGATAAACTCAAAATGGATGAAAGACCTCAATGTGAGACAGGAATCCATCAAAATCCTAGAGGAGAACATAGGCAGTAACCTCTTTGACATCGCCCACAGCAACTTCTTTCAATGTGTGAGCTTTTTGAATGAGGAAAGGGACAAATCTGCTAGCATTATGAAAATGAGAAAATATGAAGCAAGCACAAAGCCTATAAAACTGATTTTAGGATCACATAGCCAATCCAAAGATGACACTCAGATGTTTGTTTGGAATAATAGACGGGGCAAGTCTGCTTATACTTAAGGGTACCATCAGCCTTATCAACGAACAGCTGGATATACAGCAAGCAAAATCAAAAGGACATTCTAACTGATGTAAAGCACCTAGCCTAATGCTTGATTTACACTACCTGGTCAATACATTATGCTGTGGTGATGGCCAGTCAGAGTCAGGCAAAAGAAAATGATGCTATGGAGGCTTAGTAAAAAAAAAATTTCTGGACCAATGCAGGATGGTCTGAAACATAGGAGAAGAATTTCTAAAGGTAAGAGAGATGTGCAAAAGATTAAGGGCTTTCGTCAGCTCTCAGCTAGGGGAATCCCCCAGAGGGGCAAGAAGGCATTGCCAAGGGCTGCAAGAATGGCTGACTTCATTAGAAGCCAACCCCGCAAGGGCCTTTGTCACAGAGCAGAGCAGAGGAACCTAGTGGGTGGGAAAAGTGGGATGCAGATTCTGGAAAGGACCGAAGTGGCTCTGGAGTGATACCAACCCACAGCTTGCTAGGGCTAAATGGACATTCCTCCTAGTTGGGCAGATTTGGAAGACCATCAAGAGGCTTCCCACACTAGATGCTTCTGCAGTTGCAGCAAAGAAATCACGGATAGGACTACGGACCAGGAATAAGCAGTACAAAGACTTGGTAAGATTATCATAATACTGTGTTTTGTCCATGTTTGTATGTCTATTTCTTCATCGTGATTAAAAGTAAAACTTTAAAATGAAAAAGTCCAGGATACTTACCATGGAGTATGACAAGGAGAGAGAAAAGAATTCTCCCATTTTGTGGTCAACCTGAACTATGGGTGGGAACAGCTTGTCACAGGGAAGAGATGTGTATTAAAAGCCCGTGGCCACAGGAAAAAAGCAACAAGTGTGTAAGAAGCTGCCTCAGAACTAGTTGACCAAAAGAGGCTTCATGGTTTTCTGATCCTGAATGATAGATCCCTTTCTTTTATTAGACTAAGAACAAGTTGCTGTTTTCCAGGCTGATTAAAATCCCAAGCTAATTCAAAATTATAGCACAATAGGTAAAAGATGCGTCTAAAACTCTGCAAATAAGGCTTCCCAAAATATCCTGAAACTCAAAATATGTGCTTTACTCTATGGCTTTAGGGAAAATGAGTGTCTCTCTCCCAACACAAAGGTTAGGAGAAGCTCTTGTTGGAAGAATTCAGCTGATCAAATTAAGACCTTCTTAGAAAAATCAGACTGAGGAACCGAGGCTCTGAGTTGTTAAAAGATAGACTGAGGCACATTAAGAAATTGAAGAGTTTATTTGAGCAAAAATCCATTTGAATCAGGCAGCGCCAGATGGGAACTGGTTAGGAGGGCTCCACCAACACGAGCTGGGAGCAAGACTTTCACGGAGAAGAAGTGGAAGCAAAGCAAGGACATTATTTGATTGAAGTGGTTGCATTCTTTGGGAAAGGCTAATTGGCGATTTGTGATGGGTTCTTTTTTTTTTTTTTTAATTTTTTATTGTTATGTTAATCCCCATACATTACATCATTAGTTTTAGATGTAGTGTTCCATGATTCATTGTTTGTGCATAACACCCAGTGCTCCATGCAGAACGTGCCCTCTTCAATACCTGTGATGGGTTGTTCTTAGGTTTCAATTTCTTAACTTTGAGGCATTTAGAGGCTTTGGCTTGGCCTGGTTATGTAGGCTGCTAAAGCATTAAAGGTTTCAATTTCTTAACTTTGAGGCATTTAGAGGCTTTGGTTTGGCCTGGTTATGTAGGCTGCTAAAGCATTAAAGCCACCTCAGTCTAATGGCCTCTTTGTTTAATTAATTCAACAAGGAAAACCTAGAAACCCCTCCACAACTTTTGCTAAATGTACCTAACTAAAATGGTAAAGACAGTATACTTTAAAACACATTGATTGCTTGTTTTCAAGCTTAGGTGATTAATTATTTATATTTATCCCAAATCTGATTTCTCTTACCTTGAAGCTTTCCAGGATCTCTCTCCCAAATTACAATAAAATATTGAAAATTAGTTTTTGATCTTGTTTGTCTGTTGGCAGCCTGTATTCTTATTATACTGCTGGAGGGAGGCCTTCTTGCACCCTCTCCTGCCACCCCCCTACTCCTCCCACTCACACTCCTACCTGTCAAACACTATAGATCTTTACCTACTTTTCACAACCAGGCCCTAATGAGATTCTCACTTTTTTCTTTGTTCTATGAATTATAGATTGATTAACAAAAAACAAACTCCTGGGGTACCTGGGTAGCTCAGTCCGATGAGCGTCTGCCTTCAGCTCAGGTCATGATCCCAGGGGCCTGGGATGGAGCCCCACGTCATACTCCCTGCTCAGTGGAAAGTCTGCTTCTCCCTCTCCCTCGGCTGCTCCCCCCCTCTGCTCTTGCTCTCTCTCTCGCTCTCTCTCCCTCTCAAATAAATTTTTTAAAAATCTTAAAAAAGGAAAAAACAAAACCTTCTGGCTCAACTTTGAGGAAGAACCTACAATGACCACCCTCCTTGTTCTCCCAACCAAAGCACAATTCACACTCACCCTAGAGTATACTATACTTAAGATCCGTACAACTTTAGCCTAATTTATGTGTTTACAGTTTGTTTTTATGGGGTAGTATGTAATATTAGTAATATGATGTTAAAGCAACAAGAGAGCAACTCTAACTCAGTGATTGTTGTAAATGTGTTTCAGTGAGACTTAGCACAAGGTAACCACTTGAATAGGGAGCAACACCAGAAGAATAAGTTAAAGCAAGAGTCCCAGAGGTCTATGAACTCTAGTGCATTCCAATTCCTTATTTCAAGATCCTGCATGAGCAGAAGGAATATGGGAACAAATGCACACACTGCAATGTCCTGGGTCTCTGTCACGGGGAGGGGGTAGAAAGGAAGATAACTGCACCACTTCCTGCCGTCTTTCTCCTGTTCCAGACAATGGCTTCAGCTTTTCAGCACAGGAAGTCTTAATTGCCATGGGCTCTCTTAATCACGTAGTATTCAGTGTCTCACCCATAATGGAAAGGGATTCTGGGAAAAAGGAAAAAATTTCTCCTCCATCTCCTTTCCTGCTTCTCTTTGTGAGACAAAAACAGAACGATTACCACTGCATAGTGTGTTTCTTTATGAACAGCATGAACCTATAACACTGTCTTCTCACTCATTAGAAAAGTATTTTTCTCCACTTGATTGCCTCTGACTTTATCCTTTTCCATTCTTCTGTTGCAGGGAAACCCACTACATACTTCTCCATGCCCCTCTGGTAAATACACTCTTTTACTGGGTCTACTGTGAGTTACTACTACTAGTGATTTGCCAAACTGGTTCTTTAGTTACATTTCCACATGGCCAGGGCCTCTTCCAAAATAAATTATTTTAAAACATCTGAATATTTGCTGATAGCAATGTGGGTTTTAATAGTACAAAAGAGACTTCACTAGCTGACACAGAAATTCTGGAGTAAACAATCAGGCACTGATTCAACAGGGCCAAGAATTCATTTTTTTAGTAAGAAACTGGACCCTGTCTGTTAAAAATAACGTAAAATGGTAAAAGGTAACAAAGTAGTGGTAAAAGTATGATTTGTAGAACACAGAGAGGGCAAAAAAAGGACAAACAAGCAGCTTCAACTTGAATCCTAGGTCAGTCGATAAATTCTCTGCTGTCTTATATATTCTGTGTTATTAAGGGAACACTCATAGTTTTATATTTTAATCTGGAATTCAAGGATCTTCAAGTGAATTCTGTCTCTGATGAAGCTATCAATAGGTAATCTCACCATGTCCCAGGGCACCCAGATAGTAAGAACATAACAGGAATTCATTCATAACATTCAGGTTACTATTGCCCGGTCTCTGTCTTCTCCAGTGTGAATTACCAAGTAGAAAGTCATCACCTGAGTTCCTCTTTATCAACCATGCCTACTGGAATAGTGTGTTTATCAAAATCCATACTCTCCAGTGAGGCATCCTTTCAATGGATCCATAACCATTAAACTCTGAGGATTTTTTTTTTTTGAGGATTTTGAAATCATGGCAATATATTGCATTAGTCAGCACAAGCTGTGTTATACTGTAGTAACAAATAAGCCCCCCAATCTCAGTAGATTAACACAACAGAAGTTCAAATTTTGCTTGTGTACATGTCTAAAGCAGTTTGGCAAAGGGGTTCCATCCTAAGTAGTCACAGAGTGTCCCTGGCTGAGAGCGGCTCCATCTTCTTGTGACACTGCCATCTCAACATGTGGCTTCCTATATTGCTGAGGCAGAAAGCAAGAGAGCTAGAGGGTCGTGTAGGGGCTTTTTCCTGTGCACATGTCAATTCTGCTACCAGTTCCCTGGAGTTAAGCAGTTATAAGGCCCCAGCTAATTGCAAAGGACCCAAGAAGGGTAGACTTCTGAGTGCCCAGAAAAGACTAATAATTCTATCATCCATGTATGATATTGGATTCACCTAACAATATCTCATAAGGAAAACCCTCATCTACTTATAGATTTTTTTTAAATGTCCTCTATGGTAATTGGTTTTCCAACGTCATCATTGTTTAGCTCACTCTAGATATTGCAATAAAAATTTTTGAATTTTTACATTAACTTTTTAATTAAGATATTAACATATAATAAAATCATTCATATTAAGTGTACAGTTTGATGACTTTTGGTAATTACACATACTCGTGCAGCCACCACCGCAATCAAGGCACGGAACAGTTCCTTTACCCTTCATGCTACCCCTTTGCAGTCAATCCCAACCCCTACGTCACCTCTGACCCCAGGTAACCATTAATCTCTTTTTAGTCAATGTAATTTGGAATGCTTTGAATTTAATTTGTTGAATTTGTTTTACTATCCAAAAGAGAAAATTAGAAGCCTTTTGTTACCTTTTGGAATTCAGATAGGTTATTCGATAAATGTGCAATGCTACTCATTATTCAGTGTTTCCACTATACCATTCCATAGCAGTCCCTTGCATCCAAATAATTAAAAATGTACAGCCCAACACACTTTCTTTTTTTTTTCTTTTAAGATTTTATTTATTAATTTGAAGGGGGGGAGAGAGAGCAAACAAGCATGAGCGGGGGAGGGGCAGAGGGAGAAGCAGACCCCCACCCCACCCCTGAGCAGGGAGCCCAACATGAGGCTCGATCCCAGGATCCTGAGATCATGACCTGAGCTGAAGGCAGACGCTTAACCAATTGAGCCACCCAGGCGCCCCCAGCCCAACACACTTTCAGAAGGCAACATCCTGGGGACTTATTTAGAATATGCCCATTGGCTTCTCCTATCACATGCTTCTGTCATGGTATTGAATAGACGTGTTCCTTCTTCTTTGTGTCTAAAACACAATCAAAATTGAGCTAAGAGAAATAAATAGGGGAACTTGGGGGAAGATCTTCCAAATTTGCTTTTGGACGTATAGAAAAACTGTTGTCTATATTGATGACAATAGTTAGGGATGGATCAACACATGTGATTCTGTGTGTGTGTGTGTGTGTGTGTGTGTTGGAGGGTCACTACAGGGAGCTATGACAAGGATTCATTGCACTGATAAAAATTCCCTTTCCTCCTTCCTCATCACAGAGCTGTGACAGGGGATCACAGTAAATCCAGCCTTGGGAAATGAGCTGTGTCAGCCCTCCAGTCAGTGGGCACGGCAACAGGAGGCTGTCAAAGCCCCTGAGACCAGGTAAGTTACCCATCCCTTTCAAACCCAATTGCAATTTGTTCTTCCCATCTTGTAGGGAGAGGAAAAGTTGTCAGGAAGGGATTTGCCACAGGGCTTTGGACATGCACAGTAGTGGCTGGTGGCTTTGTATGAGGACACCGTAATGGCAGTCGACAGGGAAATTGCTGAACCAGCACAAGTGCAAAGGGCGCAAGTAATATAATGCCACTGTATGCTTCCTTGAAAGAGAGAGAAGGCAGCTGTTTATGTTCCCAGGGAACCCAATAACGTGGGGCAGAGTTTAGACGGTGTTGGTAAAGGAGTAAGGCATGAGAGCAAGTGTCTTCTGGCTTTAAGTGAAGGTCAGTGTGTGGAGATTCAGTAATACTCCCAGCACTGTCTCCCAGAAGTCTTCATGGAAATCCTACCTTTCTGTCAGCAGCATTGACAGTCTGAACGACATTCCATCCTGATTGAAGTATTCATCTTTTCCTTCAATGGTTCAACAAATATTTAGTGAGTACCTGCTCTCTGCAAGGCAAAATAGAGGGGTCAAGAGATGAGAGCCACATCCAGTAGTTGGCTTGTGCCAGGAACCACTATAATAATATTATAATAATATAAAATAGTAACATATAATAATATTATTTGCCTTCACCTCCCCCTTCCCTTTTCCTCCCCTCACCTGCTGCAACATTACTCCACTTACTTTCTTCCATCTTTACCTTTCCTGAGAACCTCCACCACAGCTCCTACTCATGATGTGTTCTAGACCAGCACTGTCCAAAAGGACTTTGTGCAAGGTTGGAAATGTTCTATTTCTGCACTATCCAACAGAATAGCCATTACCCACATATGACTATTGAGTGATACTGAAACACTGAATTTTTAATTTTATTTCATTTTAATTCATTCAAATTTAAATAGTCACAGGGGACTAGTGGCTACTGCATTGAACATCACTGTTCTGGACATTTTCTATTTCCCCATCTTTGCTATCCCCCCACCCCCCGTACTTACCTTGTCTATTTTCTTCTACATAGCAACAAGTTAATATGTTAACTTGATGCATTAAGAAGTGTTTCAATGAAGGGCCATAATACCCCCCTAGGTACTATACTGGGTTAGATGGCATCATCTCCCAAATTTATGCCTTTCCTGGAACCTCAGATTGTTATCTTATTTAGAAATAATTTCTTGAAGATGTAATTAAGATGAGGTTATACTGGAGTGGAGAGAGCCCTCAATCCAATCTGACTAGTGTCCTTAAAAGAAGAGGAGAAAACATAAAAAGACAAAGAGCAAACACCATGTGATGACTGAGGTTGAGATTGGAGTGATGGGTCTACAAGCCAAGGAACACCAAAGATTGTGGGCAATACCAGAAGCTGAGAGAAAGGTACGGAGCATATTCTCCCCTAGAGCCTTCAGGAAGACCGTGGCCCTGCTGACACCTTGATTTCGTTCTTCTCTCCTCCAGAGACAATGAATGTTTGTTGTTTTAAGCCACCTAATCTGTGGCAATTTGTGACAGCAGCTCCAGGAATCTAATTGGGTACTTAGGCTGGCTCACCTGTCTTCACCCTGATGTCATTTAATAAGGGCTTTATGGTCTTAAATTTGACACCGAAATTATTAATAGTGAAAGTAGAAGACTGACCCATGGTAGAGTGACCCTGGGTCACTCAGGATACTTAAGAATAGTAAAGGCCAGATGGTGCCTTGATAAAATGAAAGCTTCCCATTTCTTCCCACCTAGGTTTTCTTTCTAACCAGACTTTACCCCAGAAGTCTGCTTTGCGTAAGTGTAAGACTTCTTTTTGTATCAAACATGTGACTTAAGTCTTAGAAGGAAGCCTGGCTTCTGTCTGCAGCCCATTACTGAGCTAAGGCTGTGATGACCACATTAAGAAAATAAAGCATTATTCATCCAGAGAAAAAGAATGACAAGTAATGATGTATTAATCCTAAAATGTAACATTCCTATAGCATCTTTCCTAAAATTCATGGAAATACATGCACACGTATGTGTGTGGATATTAAGTGCAAGCACAAATGCGTGCCTAATTGTGAATATGTGTGAGTGTATGTGTGCATCATGGAAGTGAAAGCTATTTTCCCTTAATGACTGAGTGTTCTTTTGAGGAAGCTGGAATCCCATAACAACTCCCCAAGAGTGAGCCACAGACCTACCTCTCAAAGAGACAGCCTTTGATAAGTCAAGTACATATTGAAGTCAACTTTGAGGACACCATCAAGATGAACTAAAATTGATCTGAAGGAGAGGCATATGTCCGAAGACCCACAGTTCTGCACCCCACCCCCTCCCTTGTTGAGGAGACCAACAATTTAGAGCAAATCCATATCCAGCATACCACAGAATACTCCTCTCCTACAGAGCCTTGGATTGCTTCCATAAACATGTTTCACTGCCATACTATTCGATCACATATATCCCTTTTATGGGTTTTCAACATGCAGGAAATATAGAATGTTTTACAGACAAGTTTTTTGGTTTTGTTTTTTATTTGTTTGTTTTTACCTCGGAGAGATCTCAAGAGCTAGTGATGGGCCCTTTAGGTTCACTTGAGCAAACAGACCCAGTGAGGGAAATCAGAGATTTACTGGAACCCAGATAAGTAGGTTGAGGAAGACACTAGACCCCTCTCTGAGGGGGCCACACTTAGGATAAAGAAACAGCTGTTTTTATTTATACAGAGAGAAGCAGTGAAGGAATGAAAACCTTTTCCTATGGCAGGAAAGACCTTATTAGACCATAATTGATGGGATCCAAGAAAGGTTGCAGAGAATGCCACTGCATTTCAGAGGGTTTCATGGCGCTTCCATAAATTTCACTGATGACATTGATCCCAGTCCTGGAGCAAACCTTTGTGGGAGCTGCATTGTTAGGCTTCAGTGGATTCCTACTCTTTTCCAGAAAGCTATATATCAGCTATAAAGTGTTACTGATAAATGTTGGAGGCCATTTCTAGTGTTTTCAAAGCTTGTACAGTCTGAAAACATCCCACATTGTGCCAAAGACTGAAAAAAAACAGACAACCTGATGAGTTTGTTCACATCTACTGGGAGCTTGACAAGCAGCAGGGTATTCAGCCTCCCAGAATAAAAGATCATCTATCCACACATTGGCTGATACACATTGGCCCCGTGCAGTGCTTTTATTTCAACCCTCTGATAACCATCAGCATGCTCTACAAGGGAACTTGGGCATTGTTACTTGTCTGCTTTGGGTGAGTTTCAGAGCCTTGCAGCGGCGGGGGGGGGGGGGGGGGGGGGGGGTGTGTTCAGTGCCGAACCGTTCTGCTCGTATCAGAGTACTATTTCTGATCTGCCACTGACCTGAAAAGAGATTTTCAAGAGAGCAATTGTACTGTAGACTGAGAAATACCTATAATTTTAGTTGGAGGTGCAGGGATTTGATGAAGAATGATATGAAGAAAGTGAATGCAGGGTAGAAAATTTTATGTCCTGGAAGGCCCTGATTTTTATTCAGAAGACAATGTCTATTGATTCTTTATAAAGGCAGGACAACTTGTCTTTTATTGTGTGTGACTAAGATATATAAGGCTCTTTTAATGTGTATTTCAACACTATGATTGCATGGTTCAAAGAACTGATGCACTCCCAATAGATGGATCTCAATACCATGCAGAGAGGATGGTGGAAGGTCTGCACGTGTATGTGTGTTTATTTAACAGGACCCTGGTCAACATTCTGCTTTAATAGCTTTTCTTTACCTACTGAGGGTTTAGCTATGAGTTAGGCATTTGGCCTATGAAGTCCTATTTTCCAACAAATACGCCCTTATCTCTCAAATCCACAGGAGGGGCACATTTTTAAGTAACTAAATTAAAAAATTCCCTGTTTTCATGACTTGGATTTATTTAACTTATCACTCTTCCCTAAGACCGTTTAACTTCTCTCATTGAAAATCTAAATCACATACTTGAAAATGATGGGATCATATCATATATACAACTGAGCTACTTTATACCAAAAATGGGGTAAGGTGCACAACCACTATATTCCAATGTATATTAAAGTGTATTTGCTTTTTAAAATCTTTTTACTGGAGGGCACCTGGGTGGTTCAGTCAGTTAAGCGTCTGCCTTCAGCTCTGGTCATGATCCCAGAATCCCAGGATCGACTTCGGGCTCCCCGCTCAGTGGGGAGTCTGCTTCTCCCTCTGACCCTCCCCCCCTCGTGGTTTCTCTCTCTCTCACTCTCTCTCTCTCAAATAAATAAATAAAACCTGTAAAAAACAACCTTTTTATTGGAGAGAATCATATATATTATAAGCAACAACAGAAGGAATTTCGAATTTCCTATTTGCTGAGGAAAATACTAGTAATTGTAATTTTGCACCTTAAAATACGTGAATGTTTTGTAATTGGAATGTGACTTCCAGAATGTTTTCATATATCATATAATGTTCTACTACTCTTAGCTTGACATTTCAAAAAGTTATAGGGTATCTAAGATTGTTTAATAAGCATCTCAATTATTTATTAAGATTAATGGAGATGCATGCACAGTTTAAGAACAAATTGCAATTACTTATTATGCCTGAATTTATGATTGCACCAGATTTGAAGGCAGAATAATCACAAGTCAAGCACCACAACTTGAAAGTGTAGGGAATAATGTATTAACAGCTGATCGTACAAATAACCAAGAAGTAGTAGAAACAGTCCTTAAGAGCAAGAATCCGTGACACCAGAGATAACCAGATCTGAGCCCTTGTTTTGCCACTTAGTGGCCATGTGAGCTAGAGTCTCAGTTTTCTGATGCATAAAATGGGGATAGCACTTCCCAGAGGTTGTAGTTTTTGTGTGTGTGTGTCAAATAAAATAAGCTATGTGATGTACTTATCATTGTATATAACACAGAGCAAATACTCAGTATTTTGTAGCTAGCATTTATAAATAATATTCATGACAAAAATATAACATACAAAGAGTATCTCTAGGTATAGGAACTAAACTTCAGGGACTGATAGGTAATGAAACAAACAGCTTAGCCTGAATCACTGGAAGCTACGGGAGGGAGGAATGACCAACTACAGAGGGGTGCATGCAGACTGGAGCAGTTGGAGGGCCGGGG
This sequence comes from Phoca vitulina, assembly GCF_004348235.1. NCBI lineage: Eukaryota > Metazoa > Chordata > Mammalia > Carnivora > Phocidae > Phoca > Phoca vitulina. Next base: position 62,427,068 of record NW_022589706.1, on the reverse strand, counting down.
CTAAACTGATAAATCGTCCATGGAATACCACACCCATGTTCCAAACTTTTCCTTCTCAAGCCACTTCGATTTTAGCGGGCAAGGTTTTCAAAATTCAGTGAAGGTTTTTGTTGCAATTGCCAACATAAAGCATATCAATCTTTCTTACCTAATTCTTCCCTTCACTCTTAATAAAGGGAACATGATTTCACCGCCCCTCTCCAAAAGTGCACTAACTTTGGAGGAATGTTGGAAAAGTTGGATAAGGTATATTTTAGCTGAAAATGTTGATTGACTTTCAAAGGAGTCACTTTGGTAAAGAAAGTTACAGTTCAAAAAGCTGCCATCTTTTAAGAATACCCAGGCAGACTTACAATTACCTAGCCTTGGAGACTGTTTCATACAAGGATTACCAATTACCTCCTGAGGCCAACCCAGTGGACATTTTTAATCCTAACCTTGCCTGATTCAATGTGGCATTTAGTGCATGCTATTTCTATAACACTGCTACTTGCTCCAACACCACTTTCTTGGTCTTCTTCTTTAAATCCCCTTATTGTTACTATACCTGTTATGTCTCAAGATTTTGTCCCCTGCCTCAATTTTATTACTAATACTCTCCTAAGGAAATCTTAACCATGCCAGTCACTTTGACTCATATGTTGACAGGTCCCAAATATGTAATTCCTTTTCCTGAATTCCAAATACATATTCCTGGTTTTCTTTGGACTTCTATATCTAGCACACTGGCATCATGTGGGAAAAAAGTATTCTCCTGTTATTCTTTATGTTAACTTTATTCTCTAGTGTATTGTCATGGAATAATCATACTTTGAGGAAAGAGGGTCAATAACCATAGTCCTAACAACCAGCCATGAGTGAGGCAAGTCTCCCAGACAAGAAACCAGAATTCCAGGGTGAAGAGTCAGTTTGAAATTTTTTTCTGGCCTTTGGACCAGAAAAGAAAAAGTGTTACCAAGAACCAGTTCTTGGGGGATGGAAATCACAATGGGGCCTGCCAGGTGAAAATAAGTTAGCAGCTGGAAAAACAAGATGTCAGGAAAATTTTAAGTGAAGATGCACCTGCTCTCTATGACCAGAGGTAGTTGTCTTAGAAGACAAAGTATATATTGAAACAAAATCTACAACTTGGGAACAAGTTAGGGATGATGGGATAAAAACCCCTTCTTTTTAACATCAACTTTCTGAATTCTCTTTATTTTCCTTTAGTCTTTAGTATTTAGTTACCCTCATTTTTAAAACCAAGACTTTCTCATCTTGGTTAGAAGTAACCAAGAATAAGAGTTTGTTTATGCTTGGGTAGCAGATTTTACAGGGGCTCTTGGCCTAGAGGTGGCAGAGAGGTTCAACATGAGAAAGCTCCATGATAAGGTCACATCAGCTCTATAAGTCAGGTCAACTCCATGAGAAGGTAAAACTCAAGGTGAAGTCAGAACTATTTGGTAAGCAGCCACTCTGTGCCTAAAATTCTTTCACTTCTCATACCTGCTACAACATGGGAGGTTCTGGGTTTGAGTTACATTAAAGTGCTTGTTCTTTTATATCTAACATTCAAAAAATCCAAAAAGAGGACCTACTTGCTGTTCCTGGTTACCAATTCCCCAAATCTGTATTTCATGTCTTCATTAATATAGCTTCTCTGAACTTGCTTTCTCATTTGTAAAATTTCAGTGTCAATACTTGACCTAACTACTTCTCAGGAATTACTCTATGCAGGTAAGGACTTAATCTGCACTCTGTCAACCATGTCACCCCAGTATTTTCAAAAGCAACAATCCAGTTCAAATATATTTTTTCATTGGGTTTTTCAAGGGTCTCTAAAAATATTCCAGCTCCACCTGTCTACTCTCTTTTACCATTATATAACATTGAACAGTCTTATTTTTATTCTTTTTACACGTATTCTGTCCTTATAGATTTCTATTCAGCTGTCATAAATTCATGGAACAGAAAACACATCCTTTCCTTTATATATAATTTCCTGTTTACATGGTCTTGATAAATTAGTGCTGATTGACTCTCAACCTGCTTTTGCTTAATTTTAAAGTATTTAAAGACAGGGCCCATATTACCTTATATGCATTACCAGCCAACCTCTTATTCACCCAAAATAAACTTAAAATTTCATAACGTTTCCATATTTGTGCCTTCATAGACCTCAGATATATCCTAATTTTCTAATAAATTGCTAAAAGGGAGTTAGCAAGGATTAGTGAGAGTCCCTTCATGAGCTCTAGAGAAGGAGGAGATAGCCTATAAATGTAAATACTACAAAGGATTTTCTTGTTGTGATTATGGCTAAATTAGCCTTTGTATCTGTGCTCATAATGTCACATAAAACATTCAAAGAAAGAAAAGTAGCTCCCTTACGTGAGTGCATAATATAATTTGCTTATTAAAAGAGAACTCGGCAAGTAGAGCAAGTTTCCTTATCCCTCCCAAACCTTTAAACCTACACTGTGTCCAGAATACTCAGACACACACACACACACAAACAGTATTGATTTCCAGAATTTCTCCATGGAATGCCAAAAATAATAAACAAAAAATAAATCAAAAGCAACAGCCTCCTTCCATTATGTATTAAATATCCTCCCCGTGAAGTTAGGACAAATAGACATGTATATAGAGAGCAATGGAAACATAAATCTAGTGTCGTAGTAATCGATTTCTGCCTTGTTCCTTTATTTCTAGTAAATAATGATCTTCAGATCTTTCATGGTGGCACTACAGTAAAAGTCAGCCCCAAGATCCCTGGAAGTGTTTCATCTTTGATAGAGCCAATTGATGCTGCTTCCTCTCCAAAATCATTACACTCACTCATTTTTTGTTGTGGAGTAGAAGCAATATTTATTAGAATCAGAAAAAATTGACAAATGATATTCATTTTAAGAGCTTTCTGTCCAGTCATGTATATGATTACTAAAACACTTTACATTGTTTTATGTCAAACCAAAAAGACTTTTCTAGAAAATGTGGTCCCTGCATGTTACCATTAAGTTACTAAAAATAAAAAATAAAACATTGAAATTACTAGAAAAAAATGAAGTCTTAAATAGTAAGTAGACCTGACTAGACCTGAGACTCAGTGCAAGCTGAAAGTCTCATCTAACTAGATAAAAAGAGAAATAATTTAATCTGCTTAGATATGTGAATTCACTAAGCAAAGACCACTACTGCAATTTTATACAGACCTCCGTGTTCCTTCCCATTGCTCATTTCTTAGCAAAATTCATAGGATGATGCATGATCAAGACAGATCATTAGATTTTAGAGCACGGAGGAAGATGTCGATTTATTTATAAGATGAACAATTGAGGTTGAATTCTGAATCTGGCACTTAATTATCTATATGCTTTGAAAAAACATCATGTAGCCTTTCTATATAATTAAGTAGCACAAAGATAATAGGTGGAAAGTAATAGATAACTGTCAAGCACCTATTTAAAGTATGCAATTTGTATATCTTAGTTTGAAACCAAGATGCTTTCTGGGACCTAGGAGAAGGGATTCCAAGAGGAGGGAGAGAAAGTAGCATGGTGCAAAAGTTAAGAGTTGATCCCGAGGAAAATTTGATAGTGCAAAAGTAAGTCCTGTAACTTGAGCCTTTTCTCTTTATTTTATTATTATTATTAATTATTATTATTATTTGCTGCTGCTGCTCTTGCTGTTATTTCCAAAGGCAAGAGTCTCATGAGACTGACACCATGTCCTCAGTGGCCTAGTCTCCAAAGCTCGTATGTATCTTACTAAATCCAATTATATCGGTGAATCATTCTAAGTAACACTGATGCTTTGTTTCAGCCCCTCAGCTCAGGATACACACCTTTTATAAAGAGCTATATTTCTCTGACACAGAGATGTAGGAACTGAGTTTCTGCGGGACCTTGTAGGTGGATGTCAAAAATAAAATAAATGCTGAATGAATCTTATAGAGAAATCAATTGTGTCAACCACAGATTTTCTGGGTCAGCAGGTTGGATATAATAGAAGTAGTGACAGATGCCTGTGATGATGACTCGTGTAGTCACCAATCAAGCCAGTTAAAAACACAGCATTTAAAAGAAACTGGTACCCTACAACTGAAAAGATCAGAAGAAACTATGTATTTCATGCAATCAATTAAGTGTGGTGCCATTAATGAAGAGCCCTCACAGTCCTCCAACAGTCTTCCCCTGCAAAACTACACCCATCACCTTTGGGTAACCGTACCCTAAAGTCTACTGAAACCCATGGACTCAAGGATATATTAATACAACTTTACAGTTCTTATGGTGAAGTGTTTTTTTTTTTTTAATGAAATCTTGATATCTGTGCCCCACACTCCCACTTTAACCCAATGGTCATTATGTGAAAGAGATGCTGCCAGTGACAATTCAATTTGCTTTTTCAAGAATTTGCAAATGTAGGCAAAGTCAACTGGGAGTGATGCATCCTTTACGCAACTTTTACATTAGGAAGAAGTGAGCTCTATTGGATTACCATCGTAGAGACAAGAACAGTAAAAACTAAAAATGACATGTTACCTAATCATTACTTTGACAATAATTGTCACGAACAGAATTTCTTTATAGATTTTGGATGTAGCCTTTGAAGCAAAAAAGACTGTCGGCCTGAGCTAAAAGGATTTTAAAAAATTTAATCTTTAAGAGAAGCTCCTGAGACACAGGCTAAAAGAGTTTATAAAGGTCATAAAAAAATTAACTTATCTTGCTGACTGAAGCTTTTTTAATGCACTCTAAGTTACAAAGGAATCGCATCTGGAGCCTTTAGGCCAATGGTCTACTATATTTTTCTCTCATTAGTAAGGACAGCAAAAATCTGCATTTGGATTTTTACCACCGCAATCATCTCTGATTCATTAGTCTTCATGATGGAATATGAGGAGAGCATGGAGCCAGTGGTGGAGGAATATTTTGTACTTACCTCATTTGCTCACATTGCAGTTCAGGAGGCAGCCGGAATCGTGAGTGGAAATGGCCCTGCTATTGGGGCTAAACACGGTTAAGAGACAAACTTCTGTCAGGTCTGTCTGGAAGAAATAAATACAATAAAAGGTCTTTAAGGCAAAGACTATTACTTATGTCAAGCAAAAGTCATACCTCTCTTCATATGTAGTATCAGAAACAAAACGGGAGAGACCTCTGCAGACATCACTGCGGTGGGCTGGAGCTCATTCAGGAGAGTTGGACCCAGGATACCCATGTGAGGGGAATTCCACCTTGTGAATATCAGCTCCCTCGACCATAAAAAGGGGGTAAAAAATTGGCCCTGCCCACCTCATAGGGAATTATAAGACACAGATGAAATAATGTATTTGAAAAAGTTTTATTATGATCAACCTCTATATAAATGTTGGGCATTATCATTATAATGATCATGAAGACCATGATTATGCCAAAAAGAGAGATCTATAAATATTGTTGTATCTTAGTTTAAATTAACCCAGTGGACATAGAGAGGATTTTCTGAAGTCAGGGTCCACATTTTATCCTTTATCTCCTTAACATCAACAGTACCAGGCACATAGCAGATGCTTAATAAATACCTTTTTTGGAAAAGATTTTATTTATTTATTTATTTATTTATTTATTTATTTATTTTAGAGAGCGTGAGAACACGTGAGCAGGGAGAGGGGCAAAGGGAGAGGGAGAGAAAGAATCTCAAGCAGGCTCCATGCTGAGCACAGAGCCCCTCACAACACAAGACTCTATCTCATGACCTTGAGATCATTACCTGAGCCGAAATCAAGAGTCAGCTGCCCAACCGACTGAGCCACCCAGGTGCCCCTTAATAAATACTTTTTAAATGAATAGGTAATAATCATTTTATAAGCAGATTAACTTTAAGAATCTCTTAAGTAAAAAAAAAAAGTATCTCTCACAATGAAAAAAACAAGATGCAATTTTTTAAATCTTCTACATGATTTACATTATAGCATTAACAGATAGGAAAACAATAATAAAGACTGCTGGAGTTTGGCACCCAAATCCTCCACATATTAGCCAATGCATATGACTTTTTTTCCTCTTCTGTAATACAGAGATAATAATAACATCAACCTCAGTTGTTGACGTTAGCAGTAAAAGAGATTGTCCATGCAAAGGGTCTAACATAGAGCCTGGGTCATGGTAGATTCTGAATAAAATCTGTGATTGATCTTTTAACTGCAGTTGTCCTTCTTGTTGCTGTCGTCATTCCAGTCACCATTGTTAAAATGTGGGCTTCAGCAGAGGGAATTTCTCCGACAATTCCGTGAATGAGTGGGCCGACGGGATGTCTGGCATCACAGTGACGCTCAGGCTCTCGGAGCCTGGCTTTAATTGCTGTCTTTTGGTTCCTTCTTAGGACTGAGCCAATGAACACTTGTCAGGCTTGTTTAAAAAAAAAAAAAAGAGGCCTATAAGATTTTTTAACCCAGCTGCACTACAGTTGAGGCATTTCTTCTCATGTTGAAGTCTTCTCTCTGCTGGAATTTTGACTGGACTGCCTCGCTCAACTTAAATTATTTTTCAAATTAAAAAACTTCCAATAAGCCAACCTTGAACAAGGAGGTCATGTGGGGTGCTTCTCTGAAGTAAACTGCATTCTTCTCATTTGTATTCATAACAACATCCCCTAACAATTGAAGATATGGTATAGCTGGACGACAGAAAGTACTTTTTGTTAACAAGAAAATCTAGCGTCATTTGCTTAGCAACTTTTTTGGTTAGAGATCTTGCTAGGGCTTTTATTCACTTTGCCTAAACTCTGATTGGATTACAGGTTCATGGCATCCTTATTATTTATTACAACTCATCCTACATAGAGGTCACTCCCTTCTACCCTTTTTAATCATGATGATGACAGTTGAGAATTGACATCGTGCACTATTGTGTACTGTCAAATGCATAACAAATACCTTAATCAGGCTTAAATAGCTCAAGAACCACAACTATTTATTGCAGGTCAGAGGCAAATTTCTGGAGCTGGCAAGTGGAGATGTGAGGACACAGATTTCAATATGCCCTGCCCCAAATGATATTACCTAATTTGATCAAACAGTTGCTTCATTTTATTGGAAACCATGTCTCTTTTACAGTAGCAATAACCAATCATCTAGGCAGAGGCATTAACTAGAATTAACGACCAGATTATACTAGCTATTTCATTGGTTTAATAAATTTACAAAATCAGAAACTTGGCAGACAAATGAAATATAGCCCATTTCCTTAACAGGCTGAGGAACCTTAAGAGAGAACAAGGGCATCTATAGCACTTGTTTAGCAATAAATAGACTCAACTACAACATCTACTTTTCTTCTTTCTCTGATTTCTAAGAGCAGAGAAGAAATGTTCAAAATGGAGTTTTCATTCCTTCCATAGTCCCTATTTCTAGAGTTCCTACGATTTCTCCCAAACTAGAAGTAACTCTCTTTAGGGCTGGTGCATGTCAAATGTTAGAAAATGACATCCTAAGGACACTAAAGAATCACTTTCTGTTTCCCATTAACATAGACTTATTTCAAATTCAGAAGGCAGTGATAATAAGCAGCACATTCCACATTGCCTGACAGGTAGGATTAACTACACGAGACTCTATTTCAAAAACTAAAAGGGTGTTTGTTGCTCCCTAACGCTCTCAAAGCAAATTCTTTGTGTCTGCTCTAAGCATGCCAAGGTGGGAGGGCATTTATGTCCACAGCAGGTGTCCTGTGGCAACACTCAATCGCTCCAACTTCACATTTATTACGCTAAATGACCGATGCACAGTTAATCACTTGGCCTGAGAGCTGGTGTGGGGGAGGGGAGGTGCACTGGTTTTCTCTGTATGAGTATTGACAGGCTGGCTTAGAGATCAGCCTGCTTAGTGTTTCAGTCAATTAGAAAACACCTTATCCATGAAGTGGACTGACTGTACTTTCAAAATAAACTTGGATTGGACTATATGCTGTTCTCTTCCAATACGAATCTTTAAATCATGATCAACGAGGTCAATGTACCTGAAATTATCCATTTTCTCTATTTGGGACATGCTAAACTCTGGCTCTCTGTAATGATTTCTAAAAATATTAGTGGAATAACCGGAATGATAAGTGCCAAAAATGTTTATGCTGATTTTATAACCACAGCAGCCATTTAGAAACATTTTATTTCTCTTCTTTCTCTCAACTCAGAAGAAGTCATTCAACTCTTCCCAAATTACCATGTGAAATGGGTAGCCTACAATAGCAGGTGCCTTTAAATTACATTTTGAGCTCAGGTAAGAGATATGAAGAAACTACATTATATTCTGTTTTACGAAAGCATTGATCTTTTTAAGATAAAGGAAAAAATAATGTCAAATTTTTGAGTTTTTATTAATGCCTATGATTTTTCTATTTACCCAGTCAAAACCTCAGCAAGTTTTCCTTGACTCTTGTAGGATCCCTGGATGGGCCTAAAAAGTGCACTCGACAAAGACAGATTAACAGGAGAACCACATATATATGTATTTAATATAAATTTTATGTTGCATGGGAGCCTTCACAAAAAAAAAATGAAGACCCAAGAGACAGACCTGAGTTATCCTATCCTGAGTTTGATGAAGAGTGGAAGAATACAATAGGTTAAAGAGTATGGGGTGATGGTAGTCATCAGGGAAACTTAGCAAGGCCTGTTTGTTCAGATTCTTCTTGGTAGTCCTTTGTCTTCAGAGATAAGGATGCACCTTACCTCAGGTTTAGGGAGGACACATCTCACATGAGGGTCTTATGGACTATTTGATGGGAAAAGTGAGGAAAGGTCACTGTGACCTTCTGCATTTCGTCGAACTCTCTCAGCTTAAATATTCAATATGGTCAAGTATCATATTTTGGGGTACCTTGTCCTGAACCCCATCAACCTTCTCCTCTTGCTCACCAATCTGCCAAGTCTTGTGGATTCTACTTGTATAATATCCCGTCCCTTCTAGTCTATTCCCACTGCTACTGTCCTGGTTTAGGCCTTCATTACTTCTCTCCAGGGCCAACTGGTCTCCTTAATACCAGTCTTTCTGCTCTTTAATCTACTTTACATGCTATGATCACATTAATCTTCTGAGAGCATAGATTAGATCATGTCATTTCCTTGCTCAAAAATCTTTAATGGTTCCATATTGCTTAATTTTGAAAGTCTAAACTGCTTAGTCCAGTGTTCCGTGGCCATCCCCCACCCCATCTACCTTTTCCAATCTTACTTCCTTCTACTTGTCTTCATTCACTCACTAGTTCAGTAACGTGGAATTATTCACTATTCATGACTCATGGTCTCTATGTGGAATTTCCCCTTTCCAAGTGTTTAACCATACCCACCCTGCCACCCCCCACACTGGCTTTCCCTTTCCTGCCCCTGTTTATTTTGCATGGTTAAGTCCTGCCTGCTCAGCTTTCCCTAATTTCCTACAATTAAAAATAATGTATCCTTCTAATGCCACATGGGACTGTATCTATATACCTTATGACACTTTTACCTTGTACAATAGTCCTATATATCTCATATGCTTTTTAAAAATATTTATATACATTCCTTGAAAGTAGAATCTAAGTCTAATTCATTTTTACATCCCCTCATAGTACCTATCACAGTGACTGGCATACTGCATCCGTTTAATAAATATTTATTGATGTATTCCATTCACAAATAAGTGGATGAATCCTAATTTACTGTCCTTAAACCATCATAAATTTATTTTTTCAGACACCTGCTTTCACCTACTCAGATCTTGAAGCATTCCAAATTCTAACAGATGTTTGTGGACAGCTGGGAGAAATTACACTGCAGACACCAAATCATCAGCTTAGCTCTCAGGCTCACATCTTCACCTGGTTATGTGTTCCAGACAGCTGTGCCTTCTTGGAAATGCACTTGGCTTTAGGAGCAAGCTCTGTTTGTAATACCTCTACAGCATTCCAGAATAAACATGACAGGCCTTGATGTAGAGTAGAATATGTGCGAGTCTGTGATCTATTTATGTTCTTCGGGGACTTACAGTGGACTCATTTTGCATTTGTAAAAATGCTTCTTATGGCCTCCCTCAATTTCAGATCACAGGCATTTTACTTTCAGTAAAGATGGTTCAGATACCCTGGGATGGGGAAAATATGAGTAAGGAAAATGTATAACTCAGCATATGCTGGAGGCCAGAAACAAGACCAAATGATGCATATTTAGACTCACTCTTCCTGAACTGGATGCATGTCCTGCACCTGAATGTGCATTAACTTGGGCTATTCAGTCATTTTTAAACTTGTCTGCCCTGAAGCTGTTCTTTGCATTCTCTTGGGACTATGGCCAGAGGTAGAACATTAGTGAATACCCATGTTACCTAATCTCCCATGGTGTATTTTATTGCACGCCCTTTGTTTCGTTTCTTTCCACCTGATTACTCATATGTACCCCTTCCTGTACTCTCTGTTGGGTAAGTGTAGATGGAGAAAAAAACAAATATGCCCATGGTTGTCACTAGTACACACCAGTTTATAAATAGTACTGGTTTGACTGTGCACTGGTTTTCTGAATACAGGAAGGTCAAGAAAAACATTTTCTTTTGAAATGAAAAAAGGAGGTTAAAACAAGAGTTTTAATAACAGGCTTGACACAGAGCAGTGTAATACCAGCATGAATTACACTTGGTACCAGACTTTTATTGGAAGTCCTAGATTGCTTTGTTCCAGTCCCTGACATAATATTCGGAGTTGGGTTTATATTTATCCAAAAGAGAGCTGCTTGCTATAGTCCATGCAAATCAAATGCTTGATTTATGCACCATTCTACTGGAGGGTGTAACATTAAATTTAATTTTGTGAGGAAAGTCTGAGGTATTTCAATGCCTGGGCTTGACATTGTGAACTAGGCAGAGAGGTGCACAAGAATTCATTATGGTTTCCAATATGCGAAATGCAGCATTTGAATGAAACATTTGTCTCTTGTCAAAAAGGCGTAATGTCTCTTCTTGGTAAAATATTTCCGCCCCCACCCCTCAGTACACACCGGCACATTTGTGGCCTTCATCATAGATCTTGATGAAAGATGAGTGACTACAGGCATTTGAGGGACTGGAAAGACATCAAACAACATGTGTCTGAGAAATGATCAATTATCAATAATATCAACCCAACTGCCTTCACCTTGACTATCAAATGTCACCACAGTTTATATGAACTGTGTTAATTGGCTATATGACAAATGTGTGATTTTTCATCTTTAGCTGGATGTTATTTACCAATCCTCTTGCTCATTACTGGTCAGCTTCCTTTTGCATCCCCTACAGCATCTACTCAACATTTAACTACACTGTCCCCAGTATCTCAACCTCTGTGCCAAATCCTCGGCGCAGCAGAAATCCTGCCGTTTGCTTCCTCAGGAGACTCGGGGCTGTCAGGAATCAACACCATTGGCATTCCTTCTGTGCACTCGACACTATTCTATTGTCATCATCATCATCATCACTGCTCCCCAGCTGTCCATGGAAGAGAGTCTGCACCCTTGGACGTGCAGGTAAGGCCTACAGTAACCTGCCCTGCCCTCACCTTCCCCCTCATCTCCTTCCAATCCTACCACATGCTCTAAGCCGTCTGAGGTGTACCGTGGCTCCCAATGCTTCCCCTGCCTGGAATGACCTTCCGCTGCTTCACCACCAGCAAGTCCCATTTCTTTGTGAAGCTTTTCTCTGTCAAGAGAGACTTGCTTTCCCCATTCATAGCATTAGTATAAAAACAAATTACATTTAGCTATGCTGGGCTTGTCTTGCCACCAGTTTTAAACGCATCCTATTTGATTTTGAATCAATCAGAGCACCTGGCACAGAATATGGTACATAGTAGCTACTCTAAATGTGTCTAGAATTAAGTTGAATTAAATGATAGCAGGAGGAAAATAAATGTGTGTGAGGCAAAGACAATTGATAGCCATATCATCTCAATTTTTTTTCTGCATTTTGCCAAACCAATGAGTCAAATCATTGACCCAAACTTTTATCTTTAAAAATTCTAGATTTGGGCCCTAGCAGTAACATAAATCAGCTCTACTTTGAACTTTTTCTTTAATTATTATACATGCATGTGCCTAATCTATGAAATAAATACAGATGTACAGAGTCTTAAGCATATTTTAATTCACCAGTTTCTTGAAAGTTTGCATAAAAAGAGGATTTGTTCTCTGCAAGTCTCCTGAAGAATTTCTCCCTATAGGCATGCCTCCTCAAACATTCTCATCTGAACAGTCAGAAACAGTAATATTCATTTTTTAATACTAAAGTATTAATTACAAATTTAAATGATATTAAGTATTTAAACACTATATGTCTGTTAGACTCAATTATGTCAGTAGATAGAGGTCAGTTAAAAACAACCACGTCCTTGTATGAACTATACCTAAATGCTCTGCCTTTCAGAATTCCACTGAAGTATGTTTATTTATATTCTTATTGCCTGTTACTGTGAAATCTGGGAGGCATGCTTTTAATTTTAAGCTGAAAATGGAAGTGAGAACACATTAGCTTCCAATCCTTGTCTCTGTTCAATGCAAACAGGTAAGAGAGAAGACAAAGCCCTTTTCCTTCAACATGCCAGTCAGAAGTGATAAAAATCACCGTTCCAAACCATGGGGCCACTGGCCAAAAGTGACAGAAGGATACTGATGCGGTGTGCTAGTGTGTGGACTGAAGAAACCAGTCAAAAGGGAAAGTTTTACTGAAATGCTATATCCTCAAATACTCAAAACAAAACTACCTCTGTCAATTAAATACTGCCCTTAGCTTTATTCTCCACCCTGACTCCCCCAGTGGGAGCCTGCGCGCTTGCATACGCACACAAACACACACACACACACACACACACACACACAACTTGACTTGCATTGAAACTTAAGATTTTGTTTGTTTCAAGATTTATTTATTTATTTGAGAGAGAGAGAGCATGAGCTGGAGGGAGGGAGAGAATCTCAAGCGGACTCTGCACTGAGTGTGGAGCCCAAGGCAGGGCTCCATCTCACCACTGTGAGATCATGACCTGAGCTGAAACCAAGAGTCAGTCGCTTAACTGACTGAGGCACCCAGGTGCCCCATTTCCAAGAGTTTTCAAGGTCTCTTGCCTATTGGGAGGTAAGTAAAAAGCAGGTCCCAGTTATAGAAAAACGTGTGAAGGCAGGGAAATGAGCTACCTCTGCATTCTGAAACTTAATTGCAACAGTTCCTCAGAATAAAGTCCCTAGACTAGAACTCAGAATTCTAGGATCAGTTCTGCCATGGAGCAAGCAAGCTAAACATGTCCACGCAGACAAGTCATCCCACTTTCTGAGTCTCAGTTTCTTCCTCTGATCCTAGCACTGTTAGAGAAATTCTCCCCTGCACTAAGGGAAACAGGTACGAGTAGTAAAAAGAAATAAAGGCTCTGGAGAAAGAATGAGGAGATACAGTAAGGGTACTGCCTTAATGGATAAGTAAAGGGAAATACGGTGAAGTGGTAGGGAAGCTAGATTCTGGAAGCTGTTAAAAGCTGAGCTAGAATTAAGAAGCTAAAGCCAAGGGAACTCCTTTGACACAAATTTTCAACCTGTTAACCCTACTGGTTACCTTCATTGTGATAGGTTCTTGAACAGAAGCAGGAGAGGATTTAAATAATTGGAATACTGGTGTCGGCATGAATTGCTAGGCAGCAAGTTCAGGGAAATCAAATATTTTCCATAATGCAAATCTGTTAAGGGCTTCCACTTGCGTGGTGGCAAAGAATAATTCAAGCCCTTAAAAAGGACCAGCTTCCCTCAGACTCAAGTCAGTCCTTATAATTGGGTTGCTTCCGTGGATTTTCCTGTGTAATTAAAGGTACTTATCATGTGAATTCAGACACAGTCTGTCTCCTGTCAACATTTAGAATGATGTATAGATGGTGAAGCACTTTTTAAAAATACCAAAAATGGGATAAATCCAGCTTTTGCTTAAACTAGAATTAGATTAGTCTAAGAAATAAGTTTTTTATGACATTCGCTTAAACCCCTAAAGGAACTGCCTTTGTTGATTTGCACATTTCTATCCTGCCCTTAATGTCCATTATACAAGAGTGTATTCCAGGTACCAGGCACAGTTTTAGGCACTTTATATGCACCATCTCATTTAATCATCACAAAATCTCTGAGGCAGTTACTTTTATTACTGTTGCTTTACAGAGGAGAATACATGGCACAGAGAGACTCCATAACTTGCCCATTTGTATCATACATCAGTGACAGACCTGGGAATCTGATGCTGGGACTGAATAGAGTCCTTACTTCTCACTTGTAAACACACTGCCTCTGGTCCGTAGGGGCCACACAAGCTTTCCCTCACACCCATCCCACCTGAAAGAAAACAAGTGCTAATGATGGGTCACTTTGCTTCAGACCAAGAATGTTATCCAGGACAGAAGGTGAAGATTTTTGTTACCCTTGTAGCAGGATGCTTTTTGGTGATGAAACTTATCATACCACAACTCAGATCAGTCTGCCTCAACTAAAAACCTGTTCCCAGTGGCATATCAGCGGTGGGATGGTGACGATGGTTCACCCCAGTCAACAACAAATATTCCTCTCAGAAAATTGTTCTGTTGCTCTGAGTTTAGAACAATTGCTACAGAGAGGGTTGAGTTTTAATAATACATTTTAACTTCAAATCATTGCATGTGTATTTCTTATTCTTTGACAAGATATTTTATATTCTACATGGAAGTTAATTCAGAGAACTCCAATGATACAGTCCATTCAAGCTTGCTTTGGCTATAATTTGTGTCTCTACTGCGGTGGTATTACATATGGTTTTTAAACAGTAGATTCTAAATAAACAATAGCAGCACCGTGGTTGTGAAACAAAGAAATAGAACTGGAGTTAGTTCAATTATGTAGTTCATTCTAAAGCAATGGGTTAAATCATGCCAATGTTCTCTATCACTCAGCCAATTTCTGATTTTTGCAGAAGATGAAAAACCTCAGAAGTTTTTACAGTATATATAACAGAAATGTATGATAAACTTTTTGCTGAAGATATTTCAGTGGAAATTTTTTGACCACAGAGACATTTGCAAGCTTCTAAAGGAACAACAAAATGGACAGTATTGAAATTTTTGAAACTTTTTTGTAAAGTGGGATTATTTAGGAATTTCTGATAAATGTATTCTTCTAATTACACCTTTTCCCATTTTAAATATTCATTGCTTCATAGGAAAAAAATGTTTCAAATTTCAAAGGAATAAAAATATTCTTCATTAAACTATGATCAAAGATGGTTTAACATATATGACTATACTGAATATAAATATGCAAAGATCTATTTAACAATGTCATTGACAAATTTGCAGGCTTCAAAACACACAAAAACTGTAATACTATTATTTATTACTATAACAAATAAGTTTTTCTTTTTTCAAATAAACATGTTAACACAATTAATCTATAGTTTTGTCTCCTTTTGTACTATAATATTTATAGTATATATATATACATATATATATATATACTATATAACATATATATAATATAAAATTCCTTAAATTTTTAATGTTGTTTTTTATTGGCATGATTATTTATACCAACTTCAATTTTTAAAGGGTCAACATCCACATTTCTTTTCTGGCTCTTATTATTTTTTGTTTCATTTCATAATTGTTAAAAATACTTCTATAGAGGAAGTGGAAGAAGATTATTAAAAAATGACCCTCGGGGAAATCGGAGGGGGAGACGAACCATGAGAGACTATGGACTCTGAGAAACAAACTGAGGGTTCTAGGGGGTTGGGGGATGGGTTAGCCTGGTGATGGGTATTAAAGAGGGCACGTATTGAATGGAGTACTGGGTGTTATACGCAAACAATGAATCATGGAACACTACATCAAAAACTAATGATGTGATGTATGGTGATTAACATAACATAATAAAAAAAATGACCCTCTCTTGGTATCAGATATGATAGGTACTACCTCACCTATCTGAGCTCTAAATGTGGGAATAAAGTGTGTGTGTGTGTGTGTGTGTGTGTGTGTGTATGTGTTGGATGACAATATAAAATATATTTCTAACTTGGGAACATGGTCAAAAATGTTTGCAAGTCATTAATGTGGAGGGTTGACACTAGAGGGTAGGCTCAGGGAATGAGAAAATCTTTCTCCTGCTCTTTGAAGGCCCCAACCTTTTACCTGCCTTTGCAAAGGAGACCTTTTAGCTCCTCATGGTTTCAACCAGGTTTCCAAGGCCCTGTCCTTTGATCTCTCCTTCAGAAACCTAAGAGGATCGAAGGAGACTGATGGAGGAACATTCCTGGTCACACCCAACCCTGACAAAATTCTGTGTTTGTTCTAAAGATATTAGTAAGGAATTGTCCATTATACTATTTCCTGTTCCCTATTGACTGTCCAATATGAAGAATTTCTTTAAGAAATTCGATGAAAGAAAACCCTCTCCTCTATAAATTGGTAGGTGTCCTCCCTTTGACCCTGAGTATTGGAAAGCTCCGAAGCTTCTAGAGTGTTTGACCCTTGTCACTGTGATGTGGTTCAGCCTCCTCCGTTCCTTAGTCCTGGCTTTCTTTCATGGGTTTGCATTGTGTTTACCCCATTCTAATGACAGATGCCCGAATTTCTTTTGAGAAGAGAAAGAATGTATGTAGAAAATACAAATGTCACTCCATTGGGCAGGGAGGTTTTCTATGGCGGGACTGGGTCTTTTCTCCATATGCCCCTAGTGCCTGCCTTACTGAGTTTGGTGAATAAGTCACAGGTCAATTCAATATTACAGACATACAAAATGCAGGAAAAAGCAAGCCAAGAAAGAAAGAAGGCTTAATTTTAATATAGACTTTAAATGTCTACTTACTTCTAAATAATTCTTCTCTTCCCTTCTCTTTTCATTTCTTTTCTTTTTCACTCTCAAATCCATTCCATGTTGATGACTACTTACTCTGTCCATACCAGATGCAATCTGCAAAGCCTGTTCTTGCCTGAAAAAAAAGGAGGAAAGCATTGGAAAAGGAGAATCAAGACAGCAAAAGAATTAGAAGTTGACACATTGGAATGTTGGATCATGAAAACTGACCACGGGCTGAAGAAGAGGGATTAATAGCATCCCTGTCCCTTTCCCTGACTGATTTTTGTCCACAGCACAAACAACCTTCTAATATACTGTATCATTTACTTATTTATTTTATCTTTTATTTGCCTCTTCCCCCTAAAATGTAAGCTCCATGAAAGTAGGGATTTTTTCCCCACTGCTATATCCCCCATACCCTGCACATAATAGGTACTCAATTAGCTTCAGAAACCACACTTAGCCAATATTCTACTCTACTTCTTCTTCTTTTTTTTAAGATTTTATTTATTTATTTGAGGGAGAGACAGAGAGAGAGAGAGAGATTGAGAGAACAAGTGGGAGGAGGGGCAAAGGGAGAAGCAGGCTCCCTGCTGAGCAGGGAGCCTGATGCAGGACTCCATCCCAAGACCCTGGGATCATGACCTGAGCCAAAAGCAGCCGCTTAATGGGCTGAGCCACCCAGGGTGCCTTCTGTCTTGAAAGAATCAATAGTTTCTGCCACCCCATCTTCCCCAGCCCCACCAAAGCAAACCTACCTGCTGGAGTCTATCAGGCATGAACTTCTGTCTAATATAGGGAAAGGGGGAGACGGATATGGTTTAGGTTTAAGAATCCTAAATTGAGTAGGACTTCTGTGTATCTTCTAAATTCCAACAAGTCCTTAAACGCTCGCAAGAGAAGCTGTGGTGTTCTTAGGACCTATGTACTTAGTGACCATGAGACCAGCTCTTAGGCAGCAAACCGGGTCTCCCTGCATATCAACAGCTACAAACACAAACACAGCTGTCAGGCTTAATGGGCTCTTTCCCCATTCCTCTTCTTTATTCCACCCACAAACAAATTGCGGAAATCAAAAAAATAACTTAAGTGTACCGGCATAAAAGCCACTCAGTAAGCTAGGATTCCAATCTCCTTTCCTTTGTGTTTCACCAAAAAGAACGGGGATGCAGAGGTAAAAAAATGTTCTGGCTCATTTTAGAAGTCCTGATCACTGAGAAGGCAACAGGACAGAGGTCAAAGCCTATCAGATTTTAAGTCAGGAGATCTTGGTTCTAGTCATACTTTGGTTACTGCTATAACTCTAGGGAAATCAAATTTCTATCTGGGACTGAGGCTTCTGGTCTGCAAAATGTGGATGATAGCATTAATAACCTCAGATGGTTGCTATGAGGCAAAATTAAACAGTGTGTTGTAGAAATAAGGAATCATATTAATATAAAAAATAATATCAGGTGTTACCCTCCTCTGAAATTAATATATATTAATATAATACATCTCTATATAATATATATGATAATATAGTATAATATATCTCTATATATAATATATATAACATAATATATGTGTGTATATGTATATGTATATATAGAGAGAGATAATTTAAAAGATTAGAAGTATGTCTTTTGGTTTGGTTGACTGTTTCTTTTGCTGTGCAAAAGCTTTTTATCTTGATGAAGTTCCAATAGTTCATTTTTGCCCTTGCTTCCCTTGCCTTTGGCGATGTTTCTAGGAAGAAGTTGCTGCGACTGAGGCCGAAGAGGTTGCTGTCTGTGTTCTCCTTTAGGATTTTGATGCACTCCTGTCTCACATTTAGGTCTTTCAACCATTTTGAGTCTATTTTTGTGTGTGGTGTAAGGAAATGGTCCAGTTTCATTTTTCTGCATGTGGCTGTCCCATTTTCCCAACACCATTTGTTGAAGAGACTGTCTTTTTTCCATTGGACATTCTTTCTTGCTTTGTCAAAAATTAGTTGACCATAGAGTTGAGGGTCCATTTCTGGGCTCTATATAAAGAATTTACCAAACTCAACACCCAAAGAACAAATGATCCAATCAAGAAATGGGCAGAAGACATGAACAGACATTTTTCCAAAGAAGACATCCAAATGACCAACAGGCACATGAAAAAGTGCTCAACATCGCTCAGCATCAGGGAAATCCAAATCAAAACCTCAATGAGATACCACCTCACACCAGTCAGAATGGCTAAAATTAACAAGTCAGGAAACGACAGATGTTGGCGGGGATGCAGAGAAAGGGGAACCCTCCTACACTGTTGGTGGGAATGCAAGCTGGTGCAGCCACTCTGGAAAACAGTATGGAGGTTCCTCAAAAAGTTGAAAATAGAGTTACCATATGACCCAGCAATTGCACTACTGGGTATTTACCTCAAAGATACAAATGTAGGAATTCGAAGGGGTATGTGCACCCCGATGTTTATAGCAGCAATGTCTACAATAGCCAAACTATGGAAAGAGCCAAGATGTCCATCAACAGATGAACGGATAAAGAGGATTTGGTATATATATATAATTGAATATTATGCAGCCATCAAAAGGAATGAGATCTTGCCATTTGCAATGAAGTGGATGGAACTGGAGGGTATTATGCTGAGTGAAATAAGTCAATCAGAGAAAGACATGTATCATATGATCTCACTGATATGAGGAATTCTTAATCTCAGGAAACAAACTGAGGGTTGCTGGAGTGGTGAGGGGTGGGAGGGATGGGGTGGCTGGGTGATAGACATTGGGGACCATATGTGCTATGGTGAGCGCTGTGAATTGTGTAAGACTGTTGCATCATAGACCTGTACCTCTGAAACAAATAATACATTATATGTTAAAAAAGAAGAAGAGGATAGGAGGAGGGGAAGAATGAAGGGGGGGAAATCGGAGGGGGAGATGAACCATGAGAGACTATGGACTCTGAGAAACAAACTGAGGGCTCTAGAGGGGAGGGGGGTGGGAGGATGGGTTAGCCTGGTGATGGGTATTAAAGAAGGCACGTACTGAATGGAGCACTGGGTCTTATACGCAAACAATGAAACATGGAACACTACATCAAAAACTAATGATGTGATGTATGGTGATTAACATAACATAATAAAAAAAAGATTACAAGTATGTAGAAAGGGCAGTAAAAAATGACAGGTGAATATCCAAAAGTATGTTTGTAAGACATCAAAATAATTTTCTACTTTCCGAGTTGTCCAGGTAGGGTATTTAACAGCACTGCTAGATACCTATTATTTTCCCATTTTAGGGATAATAAAAATGAGGTTTAGAGATCATTAACTCATTCAACATACATTTATTGAACATCTCCAGTTTAGGCACTGAAAGTTACTTTCCCAAGGCAACACTACCACCAGGCAGCAAAATCAGGATTCATACCCAGGTCTGTCTGAGTTTAAAACTCACTTTAACAAAAATGATACGAAGTCTCTAGAACCTGTAAGAAATGCCAGAGCTCACTCATTCTCAACCCTCTACTCCATGAAGGATTAAATTCCATGGAAGAATCTCTGCATCATTAATAACTAAGATGAGAGCACTGACTGGTATTCCCAGCTGACAGCACCAGCATACTGGATGATGAAGCAGAATCCAGGAATTCAGTTTAACAACTATTTACTTGTCACCAAGGATGAGCCAGGTAATATGGCAGGTGATTGTGGAAACACAAACATGAGTAAGTATGTCCCTTTCCTAGAGAAGCTCAAAAGCTAGTAGGGGAAGTGGACATGGGAAAGGACAAAGGCATTGAAGGACAGCTGGAGATCATGTTTGACAAATGTGTTTTTGAGAACAACAGACAGCTCCCTGGTTTAACACTGTCATTTTTCAGGTGCCTGGGTGGCTCAGTCGTTAAGCAGCTGCCTTTGGCTCAGGTCATGATCCCAAGGTCCTGGGATCGAGTCCTGCATCGGACTCCCTGCTTGGCGGGAAGCCTGCTTCTCCCTCTCCCACTCCCGCTGCTTGTGTTCCTGCTCTTGTTATCTCTGTCTCTGTCAAATAAATAAATTAAATCTTAAAAAAAAAAAACACTGTCGTTTTTCATGTGTGTGTGTGGAGGGTGGGAGGACACTGAAGTTTTAGGGAACTGAAGCAGGTAAATGTTATGTACGTCATAGGTATGTTAGGTGAGATCTGGGCAAAACTCAAGTTTTATTAAATAATCAATCTTTGGCTGTAAGTACTAACGTTTGTTTGGCACTTCATGACTCCCAAAACACTTCCTCAAAAAGATTATCCCTTCCAAGTGAAAACATTATGATTTACCAAAAAGCCTTGATAACTTTCCTTTCAGGAAATGAAGATGCAGATCTTCACTTTTCTTCTCCATACAAAATTAACCCTCATTAATCCATCCCCTCAAGTTCATCAGTATTAGGAGTTTTATATTAAACTGGTTTTCATTACAAGTGGGGGGGTGCCAGGGAAAAATATATGCCCTCTTTTTTTTTAATATTCTGAAACATATATGGCAGGCATCTCAGAAAAGTAAGTCACATTTCTATATGAAGATTCAGGATTATCAATAAACCTGATGAAAGCTAAATTCTCTTTCCCAGACATAATTGCCATACAGGAGCATTTCTCTCTCCCCTATTCTCAATCTTCATCATTATGCATGCAGCAGTGAGCACACTGCAGAGCAGGAAGGCATAGTTAATCTCTGAAGTTTAAAGTTTGTTAAAATGCACATAACTGTACATATTAAAAATCTAAGCTTCTTCTGTCTCCCAAATGCATAGGGGAACTAGGTTTGAAATTAAAGATAAAAAAGGAAAGTGCAGAAAATTGTTCTGTTTCTCTCTCTGTCATATATTCATCGGGATAGAGCTGCATGACAAATTCAATGAAATAAAATTAGTTTTTATAACTCAATGGGAGTTCTAGAAGAGCACCTGAACACAGTATTTGCAATGAACATTTGGAAAGACTTAGTCTCTCAGCCCCAAAGCACTGATGCAGGTTCTATGAATATTAATGAAGAGTAACCACACCAACAGGAAAATGGTTCTCTAATGTTCATTTCCCCCCACCCCCCCGCTTCCCCAAAATGTTCCTTTCAATGCCTCCTGAACAATTCAAGCAAATGTCTCATGCTTTGTGCCCTACAGTTGGAATCATACTTGCTAGCCTAATTTCATATGGAAGGCTTTAGAATTGGAGTTGTCTCAGAAGCCACTGATTTTTCAATGGATACTTCCATTCCCCGGGGCTGGAGTGACCTGATCCAGGCCTAGCAAGAATAGTTGGTGAAGATTTCATTTCAAAGTAAATGTCCGTCACAAGTGGGTGTCAAGGATGGGTACGTGAACTGCAGGAGTTTGTTCAGGAAAGAGAAGGGAATGAGCACTCATGGGATGTCCACACAGGGTCTGGTGTTTGCTGCATTATCTCATTCAGTTTTTACAATTCTTTGAGGTGAACATTATTATACTCCCTTGATATATTAATTCATTCAACAAATACTATTCAAGCATCTATTACATACCATGCATTGTTTACAAGTAAATGAGACTATAAAGTCCTTTCTCTTATGGAGCTTCGTTGGATGATATATATTTGAAGAGCTTTAAGTCTATAGAGCATTCATGCATAAATATTAATAAAAGGCTACCAAATCAGTTATTAGGCATCCCTGATACAATATCTTTGAAGTGATCTGTCAAATGTAAAGCAGATATGAGAGCTTCACCTACAGGATATTATATATGCATGTGTATATATGTATATTAGAATATTCCTGATCTGAAAAATTGTGATAAGAATACCTACTCCTAGAGTTGCTTTAAGAGCTAAAGGAGATAGCATATATACAATTTTGGGCTCAAAAATGTTATTTGCCCCTCTATTTCACTTCCTTTCCCTCCAACTTATTCAAACATAATTTACCTCTAATTAAAATGCAATTTAAGGAACACTTATACTGGATTTCCATGAGGGGAGAGTGATTAATTTCTAAAGTAATGAAAAGGTGTCTTTTTTTTAATATTTTTTATTTAAATTTAATTAATTAACATATAATGTATTATTGGTTTCAGAGGTAGAGATCAGCGATTCATCAGTCTTATATAATACCCAGTGCTCATTACATCACATGCCCTCCTTTATGTCCATCACCCAGTTACCCCATCCCTCCACCCCTCTCTCCTCCAGCAACTCTCTGTTTCCTATGATTAAGAGTCTCTTATGGTTTGCCCCCCTCTCTGGTTTCTTCTTGTTTTATTTTTTCCCTCTCTTCCCCTATGATCTTCTGTTTTGTTTCTTAAATTCCACATATCAGTGAGATCATATGATAATTGTGAAAAGGTGTCTTTTAAATGGAACTTACCTATGACACAATCCCATTGCCTGACATCTATGGGTAGCATTAGAGAGTTTTGTTGAATCTAAAAAAAAAGAAAGAAAAAAACCACACAAAACCCCCATAGTTTTTGTGCATCTATACCGTTCTATAACCTGTAACAAATATATATGTGTGTGTGAGTGTGTGTGTGTATAAAATTACAGTCCAGCTTAATTGCAGCAAACTTTTATGAAAGTCTTCTCCACATTCTTCTTCTAGTGTATCTAAAACTTATAGTTTTGCAAAAGATATGAGAAGGAAAACAGCAATACTTGATAAAACATCAAAAGAGTCATTGATGCCACCATGAAGAAATATTTAGTAATAAACCTATGCTGAACTTGCTAATGTACATTGTGTTTTCATTGCTCTCCCTCATTCTCTCTCTTTCTCATTTCTGTCAAATTTCCCAAATACAAAATTTGGAACAATATATTGTCAAAAGTCTCTAGCAGATGGTGATAAAGGCATTACCAGATTGGATTTAGGATTCTTCCCACCAGTTAAAAAGATGTTGGTAGCACACTTTTTTCTTCTTCCTGAAAATCTCAAAGAAGATTCCAAAAAAAAAAAAAAAAAAAAGAGGCAGTCTCAAAATAATCCTCTTACTAGAAGTCAACAAACCCAAAGGATCCTATTATCCAAACAACTATTTTCCAAATTTCCCTCAAAGTCCAAAGACATGCCTAGAGTGTTTTAGTCTTCATTTCAAGAGCCAACACTGAACACTGTTTCATCTTATGATAAATATCCATAACAGAAGTGGTCTAAACAATATTTTGGTCCAAAAAATGTCTTTATCCTAATTTCCAAAATCTTGTATTTATTTTTTTTTCAAAATCTTTTAAATTCTCAGTTTCAAAGATGAACCATAATTAAGCATAATTATGTTTTGTGATGATGTCCTCCAGGAGAATCTAGAAAACAGTTTTGACATAGCCATGTGACTTTATATAAATGTCTGTTCCTCTCTCTGCCTGTTCTTCAGCTGTAAAGTAAGAGAACTATTACACCTGTGGTTCTCAACAGGGGGCAATCCTCACCCCTACCCCCAGCCCCCTTCTCTCTATCTCTGGAGATATTTTTGGTTTAACAACTGGGGGGTGCTACTGACATCTAGTGGGTAGAGGCCAAGGATGCTACTAAACATCCTCCAGTGCACGGGATGGCCCCCACAACAATCAATTATCTAGCACAAAATGTCAATAGTGCCTAGTGAGAAACTCTATGTTAAAGGATCTGTGAAGATGCTTTCAACTTTGAATTTTACAACCTTAGTAGGTATATTATATGAGATGGGATTATCAGCAACTAGCTAAATAAGCAACGTGTATTACGTGTCCACAGTAGACATATAGCCCCTGGGCTGGAAAAGATTTTAAGATGTATTTCCAAATGAAATGAAAAGCTGACCATTGTGTGTTGCACCCAGAATAAACCGGCTGGAGTACTGCTGGATGACCTGCATGGTCTATTAACAACTTTTTACTTCAAGCCAAATCCTGATTGAAGCCCAGATACTTGGCTCAAACTAAAACCAGACAGTTGTGAAGAGAGTTGTGAAGACAGTCGTGAAGAGACAGTTCTCTCCCTTGGAGCAGGGAAGTTTACAATGACTTTCAAATGATTTATTCTTCAAAGGAATTGCTGGGGAGTGGATTGGCAGGGGTGGCAACGGCATTAGTAGCAGATACTTAGAATATGCTCAATTCTCCCATGACCATAGAGCAACTAGAGAGCCAAATTAAAAACTTAGGGACCACGCTTACAACAAAATGAGGTCATATGAATCCAAAATACAAGCAAGTGGGGACAAACCACCACCAGCCACAAAATCTGCATGCTATCATTACTGCAAGAAGCAGAAGATAACAGAAGTCTGTGGACTGAGAACAGGAGAGCCTCAAAATAGCCAACTGGTATTATTGGAAATCCTGGAAGGCCAACTCAAGAGTAGGGACTGATAATGAGCTGGTTTTGCTCAATCTAATAACGCATATGTAGAAAGCTTAAGGAACAACCCAAAAGGGCTGGAGCAGTTCAGCCACTGTGCACACATGAAACCGGCCAGCATGGGATCCCTTCCAGGACAGGGTCTTGTAATGAGGAGAAACTGCTGAGAGTGGAATCAAAATAAAGAAGGATGAGGACAGTAGAGACAAAGAAAGGAAATGGTGCAGATAAAAGTGGATTCAGGGAAAACTGTCAAGAAATCTTAGAAATCAAGCTAGGAATACTTTTAAAATGGTGCTTTTTAGTACTACGTGAAAATAAGCAAACAATAAAAGAAGAGAAGAGGGAGTTCTGTGAATTTGGGAAAGCTGTCTGAACCAAATCTCCTTCTAATATTTCTGAAACATTAAATTCATATCAAGATGAGTAGCAGAAAAGTTTTGAGGTCTACATCTTAGATAGTTAGTATAAAAGAAAAAATAATAAGGAGCAGAGTAACATCTCTACAGTCCAGGGCTGTCCAATAAAACTTTCCCCAATGATAGAATTGTTCTATATCTGTGCTGTCCAGTACAGTAACTATTAAACACATGTGGCTATTGACTAGTGAGCTTGAGGAAACAAATGTTTAATTTTATTACATTTTAATTAACTTAACTCTAAATAGCTACATGAGGCTAGAAGGGACTATACTGGACAGCACAGCTACAAACAATAAAAGTCCGCCAAAAGACTCACTCAAAAACAGATCAAAACTGAAATAAAATATTTCAAAATATACTAAAGGCACTAAGAACATCATGCAATATGAAACATAAATCCTATTTAGAATAACTCAGAATTGATATAATAACATTCAAGAAGTAATTAAAAATGAAGAGAAATTATTTTAGAAATTAAGACTAAATGAAAAGAAAACAAGAATAAATAAGCACCACAAATGATACATTAAGAGAATAGAAGATAAAAAAAAGGAAAAAAAATTAAAAATAAAAAACAAATGAAAAATAGATGAAAGTGATTTGGGAAAGAAAACAGATATTGAAGACTGACTAAGAGGACCCAATATACAGATAATAGGAATACTTGAGGAAGAAAAACCAATGTTAATAAGTGCTAAAACAAATTCTAGAGAGTATAATTCAAGAACAAATTACTGAAATAAAAGAGTTGAAATGTTGAAAATGCACACCATTTCCTGAAAATATAAACCCAGAATGACCCAAAACAAGAAATTCATATTCTAATAAAAAAAAAAAAAGGAATTTAAAGAAAAAGAAAAAATTCTTTTGGAATCTAAACTAAAAGAGCACATAACTTATGTAATAGATTGGACTATTAGATTGTCATCACATTTTTCAACAACACTGAATGCCAAAGGTCAACTGAGTAACTAAATTAAGATACTTAAGAAAAAAAAGGGTGGGGCAAAGATTCCATGTTCAGGAAAACTGAACTTCAAGTAGAAAGGAGAGACAGCAAGCAATAATTCAATTCCTGTTGTCCTTATGAGTGCTTCTCAAAGAATCTACCAGGGAACAAGTTTCAAATAAGCCAGATGACTAGAAGTTGGTGGCAAGTATTCAATATATAGCTACCTATAAAATTAAGATTTAGTGAAGATTAAGAGGGGCAGATTGTAGTATGTAATGACTAAGTGATCTGACAATGTAGATTCAGTACACCATTAAAATGTAGGGAGTATGAAACTAAGCACATGCAAATAATAATTATTATATTTAATTATTAACTAATAAAATAATTAACTAATTATTTTTATTTTTTTCAAATTATCAGTAGTAGTTTTAGTATTGTTGTTCTGGCACTAGTGTATGTATAAAGAGGGATAACAAATAATGATGAGAATTTTCTAATTCTATTACCCCAGTGTCCTTGAGAACTAAGATTCTTGATGTGGAATTAAGAGGATAAGGATATAATATAGATTGCATTGCAGTTAAATAAAACCACTTTAATCCTAAATATAAATTGGAAATATTGGTATAAATTTATAAGCATTTTGTGGTTATATATGAGAAATTTTATTTCAGTTTTATTTTACATCTTTACATTTATATAATAAAACATATAATGCATATTATATATTATTCATACTATAAATCATTTACATAATGTAATATATTACATACACATATCATATATAATATATATCATATATACATGTGGTGTATATCCTAGATGTTTCTAATAAAAGACCTGCAAAAATAATCACTCAAGTAGAAATAAGAATCTCTAGCAAGACAGACGGTCTTGAAAAATCATCTCCATCAAAAGAAACCAGAGCTTTTAAAAATATAGCTGATTCAGGTCAGGATTAGGAAATGTACAAGATGACCTTGCAACATCTTGACATATCAAATGGATAGCAAGGAATCTATGACTACCAGGATCATGTCAAAAAGACTCAGAAACTAATTTATGAGGACCCCGTTGGCCAAAGATGAAACTATTTAAACTCCAATAAGGATAAGCATTGCAATGTACTGAAAACCATCAAATATACTGAAATTATCTTTGAAACCCATGAGTTCAAAAGACCCAATTTGTTTTGGAATATTGGGTAAATAAAAAGACAGCATTATCACCAGATAACCAAATGATATGTAAGGGGAATCTTTCCTTTTTAAACTTTTTCTAAACTTTTCCAGGTAATAAATAAAAACTGAATCATAGGATTTGATAAAATGAAGGAATCAGAATACCACCACTTTATAACCCCCAGTGAATAAATAGATCTAAGTATAGAGCATCAATAGCTGCTGACATCACAAGGAACAAAAACTAGATTTGCTCTATCTCCTGGTGAAATAACACAATGCCAAAAGAATGGAACCTATGTTCTATAATTGTGGAATCGATGGATGGATATATAAACCAACCAGACCACATAATAGGGATTCTAAAATTCATGAAGGAAGTCTAAAGGACTCTAAGCTTTAAAATTGTGCGATTCTCTTTTTTTTAATTTTATTTTATTATGTTATGTTAATCACCATACATTACATCATTAGTTTTTGATGTAGTGTTCCATGATTCATTGTTTGCGTATAACACCCAGTGCTCCATGCAGAACGTGCCCTCTTTAATACCCATCACCAGGCTAAACCCTCCCCCCACCCCCTCCCCTCTAGAACCCTCAGTTTGTTTCTCAGAGTCCATAGTCTCTCATGGTTCGTCTCCCCCTCCGATTTCCCCCCCTTCATTCTTCCCCTCCTGCTATCTTCTTCTTTTTTTTTAACATATAATGTATTATTTGTTTCAGAGGTACAGGTCTGTGATTCAACAGTCTTACACAATTGTGCGATTCTCTTTTAACATTAGTTAATTCGCAGGGCCTTTGGTGAAGTGCGTCTCTCCCAGGACGTATAAATTAGTATGGAGAAAAGATCTCAGTGCTCGTGACTCCCCTGAGGAACTGGGACACTTCCTCCTTAGGGACAGTGCAACTGCGAGCGCTTCCCTTTGGGGCCTTATCATCGCACAGCGACAACTTTATTCTTCTTCTGTGTGTGTGTCTAACCTGTGCCACTGGGGCTTCCTTCTCTGCTTCATGAGCATCGTGACCCACTGAGGATAGAGAATGAAAGATCAGAAAGGAGGCAAAGGATGAAACCCAAGCCTGGACTGACCTCATAGATACAGTGTTAATCTTCATACTGTGAAGAAATGAAGTTGAGGAGGAAAATGCAGAGAATGGGAGACTGGAGCTCATTTACATTTACAAGCATTGCCTGTACCAGTCACCGGGTCTTAGCTTCTCCCCGCCTACTTATCCAAATGCAGTGATGCATAAATATCCTTCCATGAAAAATACTGCCAGTTTTACGTAACTAGCTTCATTCAAAGGACCTGTAATTGGTGCCTGTCGGAGCCCGCTATATTTAGTAGGAATCATACTATTTAGACAAGAAAAATATAACATTTTGATGTGGATAAAGACCAGATTTCCTTCAATAAGAAATAATAGTATTCCCTCTGCTACACAGAAACTACATTTTAAAATTCTTCTGCTGCTGAGGTATAGTATATCACATGAACCTTATAATTTATATAGCATTTCAATTGTTTCCTTATTTCTCTGGCTTTTTCTTGATACTCGTTTAAAAATCTCTTTGCATTGGCCTCCTGAGCCTGTTAGAGTAATATTATGAAGCAAATGACCAGACATAATGACTTTCCAAGGTCCTTGTGCTTCCTTATTAACATTCAGTTAGCATAAGTCCTGACTTTATTATTGACTACATTGAATACACAAGACACTGACCTCTGCCATCTGTGACTAAATCTCTTCCTGCAGATCTATCAGGATGGTTTCATATATGGAGGAAGCAAGAGAAAACAAAGCAGCAGCCACTTATCTTTTCTGTCCCTAGAAACTTTAACACACTCACATCTGCAATCCAAAAACGAAAAGAAAGCCCCCTTTGCATTAATTACTGTAAAATCTGGAGTGAGGGTTGGAGCATAACCAAGAAGAAAAATTCAAGATGGCAATCCCCAACTTATCTTTTACAACTAAGGCAAGACCACTGGATAAAAGGAATCAGATATATCCACCCACTACAAAGGAAAATGACTGGCATATATAATTTGTTACTGACATCGACGGATAGGGATGCTTTGATTGGATAATGATGACTTTATCCTGTGTGGATATTGGAAAATCTGTCAATTGTTTCACATTCCAATTTATTCCACACACAATCATACTCACAGAAAGCCTGATGACATTTTCTAAGTAGAAGATGGCAAATTTTGTTCCCTGGTCTTGAAGTTTTTGGTGAGTCCCAGGAATGGAGGCCAGGGGAAAACTGTGATATAACGTACTGAGCTTTGTTCTGAAGACCTGGCTTTGAGTCTTGATTCTGCTACAAACTTTGTGATAGAAAGTGACTCCAACTGCCTGAAACTCCATTTCTTTATTTGACAAATAAGAGGACTGTAGATGATCTCATGCCAACATGAGGCATTTATGTAGAAATTTATCACCATTCCTTTCTTTCCTTGCCTCTACTACATTGGATTATGCCTTTCTGGCATTACAGGACAGTAGAGTCCCATATATCTCTGCTACCAGTGGTGAGATGATTTGGTCACATGTTAATTTTCAGAGATGGTGAAAAAGAAAACTGTGCCAATATGGGCTATTTAAAAAGTGAAAACTTCTTAGCATATTTGAGTTTTTAATGGGGAGGAAGATAGAAGGAAGGATAAAGGCAGAAGAAGTGAATAAGAAGCAGGATGTGAGCAATTGGTATCCAGTAGTCCCCCTTACCTGCAGGGGATACATTCCAAGACTCCCAGGGGATACCTGAAACCATGTATAGGTACCAAACTCTATATGTACTATGTTTTTTCCTATGTATATACCTATGATAAGGTTTAATTGATAAATTAGGCATAGTAAGAAATTAACAACAATAACTAATAATGAAGTAGAACAAGTATAACAATAGACTATAACAAAAGTTATGTGAATGTGGTCTCTCTTTCTCAAAGCATCTTACTGTACTCTCCCTTCTTCTTGTGATGATGTGAAATGATATAATGCCTATGTGATGAGATGAAGTAAGGTGAATGACATAGGCATTGTAATGTACTGTTAGGCTACTTTGGCCTTCTGACAATTCCTGGAAAAGGGAGCATCTGCTTCCAGACCTTGGTTGACCGTGGGTAACAAACTGCAGAAAGTGAAACCGCAGACAAGGGGGTGACAACTGATTATTAACATCATGCATCCATAATTCTGGGTCTTCAGGAAAACTAAGGCTTCTCGGCTTTCCTGAAGCACCACCTTCTCCCCGTGCCTTTGCCAATTTGCTTGACAAGAGAACAAACACAATTCAGATGTGTTATATTAGGATACTTTGGGGTTTTCAAAGTTTCCTCAATATGTCATCTCATTTAGCCATTAACAAAGCCCTTTGACTTCAATTAAGGATAGATGGATGGATGGATGGATGGATGATTATTACCTTTTACAGATAAGAAATATAAGTTTGTGGAAGGTTAAAGATTCCTAAAAAGCTTATATAACTAAGAAAAGACTGAACTGGATCTTAAACCAGGTATTCAGAATCTAAGTTCCTGATGTCTTTTTATGCCACTGATTACCCCAACCTCAGTGCACAATAGAAACTGTAGTTTAGGAAAAGAATCTTATCTCCTTCCTAAATTTGTGTCAAAGAAAACCAAAAGGTGAGAAAGAGAGGTTAATGACTTCAGAAGTAAGTTTTGGGTACATAATACAATAAATACCAAAAGAGAATCAATGAAGCCAAGTAAGATGTAAATTGGGGGAAAAAATAAGAAATTTGCATTCACTGCATACAAGAGGGAACTTTAAAAAGATCATAAATTATGTCAATGTTCTATATGGAAGATGGCCATCAGCTATACTCCATTTCATTAAAACGTAGAAAAGCAAGAGGAACTGACATCAGATATAAACATAATTATCCCAACTTGTTTCTTTTTTTTAATTTTTTATTTAAAATTAGATTTAATTAGCATATAGTGTATTATTAGTTTCAGAAGTAGAGTTTAGTGATTCATCAGTTGCATAAAACACCCAGTGCTCATTACATCAAGTTTCTTATTACAAAATTAATGCATGTTTACTCTTTGAGTGTTAAAAAAACACAAATAAACAAAAAATAAAATTACAAGATTTACTATCTCTTTACCCAAAGATAACTACTATTATCATGTTGGTATACATCCTCTCTGGCTTTGTTTTCTATGCATAATTTTTTTTCCTGTCCTCTACACATAATTTTACAAGTTTTCTTTTTTCATAGCAATTTAATGTGACATTTTTAAATTATATTTTGAATATTCTACAACAATATGTGAAAGACTCATAGTATCCCTTACATGAATATGCTAAAATTTAGTTAGCCAATTCCATAATTGCATTGTCTCCAATTTTTGGTATTTATAAATAATGCTTGATTAGCACCCTTGCAAATATATGTTTACACTTTTGATAACTGGGGGTAGGAGTGCACCATGGAAGGAATTTCTAAAAACAAAACTGATTAGTGTAGGTATGCATTTATAAGACTTGTTTTTACCTATTACCCATTGCCTCCCAGAAAGCTTAAACCAAGTTACTCCCACTAGCAACACATGAGCATACTACTCACTCACCAGCACTAGCTATTATTCTATTTACTAATCGTAATGTGATGCATTAAGAATGATATTTCACTGTGGTTTTAATTTGCATTTCTTTAACTATCAGTTAGCATGAAATTTTTTCCTACATGTTCATTGCTTATTTGTATGTCTTCTTTTATGAATTGCTCATCTATATCCAAGAAAGCAATTTTTGACAACTTATTGCAGTAAGTCTGAATTGTAGGAATTCTTTTCTCTGGAGTTCTTTGTTATAATCATCCAAACTAGTTCTAGGAAATCCCTTCTTGAAAACAGGAGGAATGAACTAGATGAATTCTTAAGATCCCTACCACTCCTAAGCTTCATTCATTCATTTACATATTTAATTCTTTGTTGAATGCTATCTTGCTTCATATAATATTTTAGAAGTTTATGTAGAGCTTTCCCATGCAATATTTTATCAGATATATATATCTGATATACATTAATTACTATTGATATATAATATAATATATTATTAATATTTTTTTAATGTCACAGCAACTTTAAGAAAGGGATTATTAACCTCAGTCCATGAATGACTTCAAGAAGTGTAGGAGTGCCTGGGTGGCATAGCTGGTTAAGTGATCGACTCTTAGTCTCTGTTCAGGTCTTGATCTCAGAGTCATTAGATCGAGCCCTGCCTTGGTTCCGTGCTGAGTGTGGAGTCTGCTTAAGACTCTCTCTCCCTCTCCCTCTGCCCCTCCTCCCCCTGCCTCTCTCTCTCTAAAATAAATAAATAAATCTTTAAAAAACAAAACAAAAAAAAGAAGTGTAGAAATCCCAGGGTGTCTGGGTAGCTCAGCTGGTTAAGTGTCCAACTCTTGATCTCAGCTTAGGTCTCGATCTCAGGGTTATGAGTTCAAATTCCACATTGGGCTCCATGCTGGGTGTTAAACAAGTTAAGAAAAAATACTGTATTCCAATATGAGTTTTCATAATACCAATTGCCAGATGATAAATGAATTTCTGAAATTTTTCTGCAAAGTTCAAACTACCTTTCATAAAGGAGAAAACATCTGGACTGAGACTTGAAACTTAGTAAGATGAATAGAGGGAAAGGGAATTCATGAAGAGGAGAGAGAAAATGTAAAAGCATTGGTCCAAGAGTGAGAATGTGCATGCTCCAGAGACACTGAATGGACCACTGTGACTGTGAGAGAGAATTTCTCAGTGTTGGAACCACTGAGTATAGGTTTGTGTCCTGGCTCTACCATTAGTTTGCTATTTTACGTTGGAAAAGCTATTTAACTTACCTAAGTGGCCATTTGCTCACTTGGAAAATAGGTATAATAGTATTTACCTTGAAGGACTGCTAAGATTTAAGGAAACTACCAGTCAAGCATATAAGACAGTGCCTCTCATATAGTAAATTATCTACAAATTACCCACCCACCCCCCTGAAGGAGATAAATTTGAAAAGATAGGTTGAGACAATATTTTAAAGAACACTGAATGTGAGGCTAAGAATTTAGAAAAATCATTTAAGATTTGTTGCACTTACTAGTAGTGATATGATAAAAACAGTACTTTATGAAAATAAATTTGACATTTGGGGCATGATTGATTAAAGAGTAGAGAGAAATAGAGTTGAGAATGGCCAAGAGACTAGAGGCATACCTTGTTTTATTGTGCTTCACTTTACCGTATTTCACAGTTATTGTGTTTTTGTTGTTGTTGTTGTTTCACAAATTGAGTATTTATGGTAACTGTGTTGAGCAAGTCAATTGGTGCCATTTTTCCAACATTTGCTCACTTCATGTCACTGTGTCACATTTTGCTAATTCTCACATTTCAAACTTTATTATTTATTTGCTATGGTGATCTGTGATCAGTGATTATGATTGGTTGAAAGCTCAAGTAACGGTTACCATTTTTTAGTAATAAAGTATTTTTTAATTAAGGCATATATGTTGGTTTTTAAAGCATAATGCTATTGCACACTTAACAGACTAAAGTATAGTGTAAACATAACTTTTATATGCACTGGGAAACCAAAAAGTTCATTTGACTTGCTTTATTGTGATATTTGCTTTATTGTGGTAGTCTGGAACTGAGCCCACATTATCTCTGAGGTAGGCCTGTATTTAAATATTCCAGGCCTGAGAGGTGGTAATGTCTAGTCTTGATGCCAGTATGAGAACAAAAAAGAAGGGTACACATAAAAAGAGACATTTTGAAGGATTTGACTGGCTATGAAAGAGAGAGAAGAGGGAGAAAAAATTAATTGTGGGTGACAATACTTAGGATGTCAGGAGTAAGAGTTAGTTAGGAGAGGTGACTACTGTTTCATTTGAAATAAATTGAGTTTGAAGTGACAATGAATGTTGTATCAGTCATGTTTCAGCCAAAAAACACTTGAGTTAATTTAAGGAGGAAAAAAAAATTATAACAGGGAATTAGATGCTTACAACTAATTGGAAGCACTAGAGGAGAGGATTCCTGGATGATCCTCCAGAAATAACTGCCAGAGAAATCCTGCTGAGCTGGTCGGCCAAGGGAGGTGTTACCTTTGCCACTATCAAGATGATGACGGTTAGGTGACCACCATGGGAATTCCTGAAGGCAAGAACCCACTGCAATCCAGAATCGTGAAGCTCATGCTGTCACTACAACTGCTCTCCATAGCCACAGCGAGGGACTGGACTGCAAAAAAGCCCAACATCTCCATGACCTGCCTTGGTTGTAGCACAAGCCAGAGCAGCCAGACCTTGGCCTTGCGTCATTTCTGCCTTCCCAGTCTTACAAGAATGCATCTAGTAGGTAGAACCTATTTTGAACCCAGAAGCCTGGCTACAAGGGAGTCTGGGAAATGCCATGTTGCATTTGCTTTGAATTTTGTTTGTTTGCTTTCCAGACCCTGCACTTGAGGAAAGCCCAATAGAAGGTGGTTGAAATGGGGACAGTGCCACACTAGCGCATCCACCATGAATGTTGCTGCAGGAATGTCCAGTAGGTAATTGGATAAGCATGGCCAAAGCTCACAAGAAAGATGAGAGCTAGAGATAAAGGTTTTAGAGTGATTAGGAGAGAGATTATATTTGACTTCATTAATTTTCTGTTTAAATACCGTTCCAAAGGAATATCAAAGCCAGAAAGACTTTAATTGAAGTTTGCACACCAATTATTGCACACCAATTATTGGGCTTGTGATACAATGAGTGCCTTTAGGAGTCCATCAGGACAGAACTAACAGGGCAAGGGCTAGGGGCACCTAATGCGTCCGCAGACAACTGACAGGCTGCATGATTTCATAAGCACTGGAGTGGTCCTGATGGTTAACTCCCTAACTTCCCTTCCACCTCCATGTGATTAATCCAAGCCAATTAAGCTAGTATTGTTCTCCTTGCAATGATTGGTTGAAGAACGGACATGTGAGCTAATTCTGGCCAGTGAGACATGAATGGTGATTTGCTTGGCAGTGTCAGGGAAAAGTTTTCTCGCTCAGAAAGGAAGAGAGAAAGACAGTTTCTTCTGCTTATTCTGGACATTGTCTTCTTCAGATGTGCCCCCTCCCCCCACCCCGGAACAGATGCTGGGATCTTGCCTGAGAATAAAACCAACAAATGGCAGAGGAAGGAGCCAAGAGAAGAAAGAAACAGAAGAAAATCTAGCATGCTAAAGAACTACTAGAACTGGAACTCCATTCTCCTTATACTCCTTGTTAAGTTGGGCAATTTGAGTCAGTTTTCTGTTAACTTGCAGCCAAAGACATCATCACTGACACCAGCACCAAGCTTCCCATTAGATTTTCAAGGAAAAACAACCTTTATTCTTTTCTATCCTGAAATTTCCTCTACAAATAATAATCAATTTTAATGGTAGAAACAAATTATATATGTGGAGCAACATTTGAAGACTCTGTGTATTCTTCAAGATTATTCAATTCACTCAATTCGACTGAATCGAAAGACTCACATTTATTCTTCAAGATGTAACTGGTTCTCACTTTGAGCATAAGCTGGGTTCATTGTGGGGGCTCTGACATGTGTGGGAATATGTGTGAACTGTTGGTGGGGGTGCCTCAAACGAAGGTTTGAATGAGCTTATTTTTAAGCGGAACTTGAGGAAGGTGTCTGTTTCAGAGGAGGGGAAAGGGCATGCATGTCTCCTGACCCAGTGCCATGAATCACCAATGTCCTCTACGGAAAGAGTCTGAAGGAAGAGAATAAAGGAGGTGTTTCTGCTACGGACTCTAAGGTAGGTCACCAGCAGGCCCAACTGGTACCTCTGTGAGGAAGTGTGACTAACAATAGATGAGAGAGACACTCCCTACTTGACCAGAGTTAAACTCAGAGCTTCAGCACACTGAGGATTTCAGCGACTAGAGTCATTTACAGTCTTTTGGTGCTTGGCCTCTTAGGAAACACTGACTCATCATGGCATGTGGGGAGCACTCTGAGCCACAACACTATTAAATTCATGCAAAGCACTGGCTGTCATGGCTGCAGTACCAACTCTCAAGTAGTTTTGAGGTCAAAGTCTTGGGAAGAGAGGCCAGAGCAAGAGAGGAAGAACTCAGCAGATGGGCAGGTATTAGAGCTCACCAGCTTACATGTGAATACAGGTGAGAGTGACCTGTGCTTCAAGTCCTAAGTGAGGAGACTTTGTAAGAGACTGGCTCCAGTACGATCAGGAAGGCTCCAAGAACAAGTCACTAGCGGTTATTACTTTCATGTGACATCAGTAGGAGAAACTCAGTCTGCATTTTGTATTCTAGGTTTTGTCTTTAAGTGAAATCTTTTCATCAAAAAGGTAAGCCACCAGAGCACTAGAACATGTTCTGACCCCGAACAGAACTGAGATTCTTGCCTTCACATGTGTGAAGACATATGATAAACATCCAGAAGCCCACCACTGCTTAATTGTACAAATCTGTTAAGAACAGAATCTGTGTGACTCCCATGAGAAGACTCGTATAAGAAATTTCCTTCAGACCTAATTATTAGGAAAAGCTTTCTTTCCTGAAGAATGTGTTTTCTTCCTCAAAGACAATGAGGACATTTTATCTAATCAGGTTTCTCTCCTTCCTTTTGCCCAGCCTCATACTAACTTCTCCCTTATTGTTATTATCCTATTTGCTCTATAGTTTCTCTTATTCTGCTTTCTTCCCCCAGTTTTGTTGTATAGTGAACAACTGCACATCCTTTAAGGACCGCGGTGGGGGGGTGAGGGTGAAGAATGAGAAACATCGAAGGGCTAGAAGAAGGGAGGAAAGTTGGCTGAGACAAAGTAAGGGGAGGGAAAAAAGATGGCAGAAATGAAAAGAAAGGAATAAAGAGAGAAGGAAAGGAAGGAAGAGAGAGAGGCACCAAATAAGTCAAAGAGGAAGAAAGGGACAGGAGAGAAGCAAAGGGATGAAGCGAGAGAGCCTTACTTTAGGAGAGCATGTCACAGTTTACCTAGCATCTATCTGCACAGATTCCCTCTCACTCAATCCTGCCCATTTAGAAGATGATGAAATGCAATCATCAGGGAGATCAGATCAAGAAATTTTCCAAAATCAAGCACTAGTAATAACTGTTAGGAGACACAAACCTCCCACCTTCTGACTTCTAATTGAGTTGTCTTCCCCTTTGTCCCATATCAGGTGATAAGAAAGCACACACAAAGACATTGTCTCCACAAAGCCCCTCATACATGATAATTGGTATTAAGGGAACAGAGGAAGTCCTATGTCCTTTCCAATTAGCATAGTAGAATGTTAGCCTAAATCTAGGTATCAGAGAAGAAAGTTGGTGACCGTGCTCAGAGAATCGGGCACTGTCAAGATACCACAGGGGCCAGGGCATCAACCAGCAGGTCTAGGAAACCTGGAAGGAGGATCCTGAGGGCCTGATGGGACAGCAGGCCAAAGGGAGCACCCAGGTTATTTATTTCTTACAACACATTTGTGACCTGACTCAGCTAAAGTTAGAAGGCTTTTTAGTAACAAAGATGAGGAAGATTTAACTTTCGAATCAGCTGAGTTTCCTGGTCAAACTGAAAAATACCAATCCCAATTTGATGATTCTCTTTAAACCTTTAGGAACTTATTATACAAAGCAACATAGGTACAGAAAAGGAGATCCCTTTTCCTTTAGAAAATTCCATAAGCTATATAGACACTATTTATTATATTGCATAGCACTGTGTCCGTTATGGCGAAACAAAGGAAAGTCAGTCTTTGTTCTCCCAGAGTTTAAAACCTAGCTGACTCATGAAGGTAAAAATGGAGGATAAATGAACTCTCTTCTAGTTATTCACACATCAGAGGCTATCTTTAGAAAGTCAAGGCATGGTAATGGCTCACTTATTAACTGGACCTGTAATCCCGGACCACAATCCTCGGCTTCAAATACTGTGGATGTCTTAATAAAACACTCTTATCTACTCACTATAAGTGGTGAACACCTGAAAATATTAATCCCAATTGTATGTATTAGGGCAAATGATGAGCAAAATAGGTTCTGAACAATTCATTGTAGTAATTTCCAAAGTACTAAGCTCTGCATCTCTAAAATTAAATTGGGGTAAAAGAAGATGAAACATAGCAACTTAGGCAAGGGGTATGGTTTGGATAACTAATAAACTCATCTTGCAACTTAAAAAAACAGACACAGACAGGTCACCAGGCCAATGGCAGGTAAGCACTTCAGCAAAAATGGAAAATGCCGTCCATATTGCTGATACTGCTCTTTGTTGATTGATGGTGCTCTCTGCCATTAGCTTCATCATTGTTATCTCTGCCGTAAGTGAGCCTGAAAACCACCTCAGGCACTGACTGCTAGGAGGCATGAAGCTACTAAGCAAATGTGAACAATAAAATTCAAGGTCTATCTTAGTTTTATTTTCTCTCTACGAAAGTTACCTGAATACAGTAGTCTATACTAATGGTCATGGGTGAGGAAGTAAAATTTTGAGCCACATCGCAAAACAAAAGCCAAGGAAATTAGTAGACAAGAGAAATGTTTGCTGTCTGAATAAAAGTTACAGTTGCCGGCAGTGCAAATAGATACAGAAAGTTAATAAATCCCAGGTGATGAGCAACTGACAAAAACTTGTAGAAGTCCACATGAATAGAAATCTTAAAGATTGTAAAAAAAATAAAAAAGAAAAGAAGGGAAATGACTTCAGTGGATACATCAGATAACTACGTATTTCATCCCAGAAAAAGAAATTCTGATTTCTTAATCTTAATTTTAAATTGTGATATATATTCACCTTGAACTTGAGAGTAAAAGAAATGGTGATTCTAAAATAAACACTGCTGTCACATGGCAGTGGCCCCAGAGAGATAATGTGGGTTAGGAGGAGAGATAGGAAACCCAGATATAACGTCTTTTGGGAAAACTAATGAACTGGTGATTGACTTCAGGAGACTGGAGACACTGAAAACTGAACTCAAAATATAAGAAGAATACATCAGTGCTTTGTTGTCAAGTTTCTTTAAAAAATAATTATGCCTCTTGAAAGCAGTAAATGCAAATGCACAGAATTCTTAAGAAACTACTACTATATTTATACCTATGGATCTTATATTCCTTTATATTTTGGCTTCTGTACTATTTTACATCCTTTTCCCAATCTGTGATTCTCGCTTTCTATGTCCCTTTTTTAACTTCAGAATTTATGTTGAAGGAGACAAAAAAAAAAGTAAATTAAAAATCCTTTACAAATCTCCATTAACTATCTTAGAGGGGGGAGCTTGTATTTCATTGACTGTAGTTTATGCAAATAGGATCAGAGGAATTAACATATTGGAAGGAGCTGACATTTGTCCTGATATATTGAATCGTTAGCATGACAGAATCACTTAAGCTGGATTCACTAACATCAGGTTTCCTCTCATTATTGACCCCTACAGAGTAGGCTCTGACAAGTGGAACTGCTGCAAAGTTCATTAATAATGTGGAATAAATCAATTGTTCAGGAAATACTGAAAACAGATGACACTGAACTCGTACATTTTGCAAGTTCAGCACAAATCCATCTCCAACAAGGACACAGAATCTCCCCATGTCCTTTTCTGACCTACCCATGGAACGTGGTCTCCAATCCCCCTTTCCTCAATCATTCCGTGGCTGTACAGCTATTCAGCCCCCTGGGAGCACAGTGGGCCAATGGTCGCTCAAAAAGAAATAGCTTCAGGCCAGAAAAGAAAGAACATGGAGGCTTTCCCAAGATTTACAAACATTAACTAAGTGATGGCCATGATTTAGGATGTGTGCTTGGGCTTTATTCACATTTATGGTTAATATTTCAAACACACTGTTTCTATTGCCCTGGACCCTAACTAATAAGAACTGAGCTCGTGTGGGTTAAAGGGTATTGTCATAAATAGGGAAGGGCCAGGAACATAACTTGGTATATTTTTTATGATGCAGGGTCAGCTACTTCCAGGATGTGAAGAATTCCTTAATATAGGTGTTGGACCTTGTGGCTACAGGCACCAACATGTCATGTCTTTCAAGTAGCATCTCTGTTCTTATTACTAACATCACCTCAACACTCTTCAAATTGTAATCACTGAAATTACTATCACCTAGAAGTTTTAGTTTAAATATGTCTGATCTCCAAAAATCTTTAGCTGGGTTTCTATGTTATACAATATAATCAGCTTGCGTTAGTCTATCCTATCGGGGAAAGAAATAACATGGATAAAGAAAATCCACAGAGAATCCAAAAATAATCTGATTTTAGCCAATAGATTCAACTTCTCACCCACCAAACCTTAAATTGAAGCTCCTTTCCTTGATTGATTTTTCCCCTCCTCAGAATGGCTTAATAGAAATGCTAATGAGCAGTGTAATAACCAAACGGGAGGGTGGAAAGAGAAAAAGCATGAGAATCAACAGAAGAGAATCAACTACAAAGTAAGAAACTGGTCATAATCTGCTGAGAATGAATTATCCAGATTCTTAAATTGGCAAGTCATACTTGTTCCTCTATATGCTTCTTTCTTTTTTTTAATCAGGCTACTTATTTAAAAAGAAAAGTGAGTTCCAATATTACATTACAGACAAGAATCCTTGAGACAAAAATCAACATGAAAACATGTCCATTATATTGTTTTGGGTTGTTTTAGGGGCAGCGGGTGGATAGTGTTTATATAAAACCTAAATTGCCTTGGTATGTAGGAGATATTTCTACTGGTTTCATTTTTTTTATTTAAAAAAATAAGGCTGCATATAAAGATTTTATATGCCTCAAGAACTTCTTTGAAATTATTAATAGAAGTCTCAGAGCACATAAAATTGAGGCTCCCTCTGTGAGTGGGGCCTCTGATCCCTGGCTGGTCCTTATTCTTCAGTTCTCAATATAAAC
This sequence comes from Phoca vitulina, assembly GCF_004348235.1. Taxonomy (NCBI): domain Eukaryota; kingdom Metazoa; phylum Chordata; class Mammalia; order Carnivora; family Phocidae; genus Phoca; species Phoca vitulina. The sequence goes on along the minus strand of NW_022589706.1, from coordinate 62,385,441 downwards.
ATCCCCTCTTCAGAGGAAATATCACAGAGCAGTCTTCTCTATTAGTCCTCATTTTCACATTCTTTTTATTTCCTTTCTAGCCTTTATCTTTTATAATTGCTATGTTTGTTCACTTATTAGCTCTTTTTAAAGTTTTTTAGCTCCCAGTGATTAAAATGCAAGCTCCGTGAGAGCAGTAATATAGTCAATATTTTTCATCAGAGTGACTGGCACATTGTAGAATGGTAATAAATATTTGTTGAATGAATGAATAAATAAAAACGTGAGTACTTTACATACATCCAGCTTTCTGTCTATCAATGTTTTCTGTGTTTCTTAGAATATGGTATGAAAACTAATTCTGATTCCATTTTTCCAGGACACTCTCCAAAACCAAAGTAGTCCAATCAGCTTTAAACTCTGTATAAAAGGATTCTGTACAAAAAAATATTTTAGCAGCCTCTGCTTTAGGACTAAACATTATCATTACAGAGAAAATGAATAGTATTCTCTTTTGTTAGGAAAGTGACACAAAAATACTCCTTAAGTTTCTACTAAAAATACTCCATAAGTTTCTACTAAGGGTGAAGTAAGAAGAAACCAGGTTCTTCTTAAAATGCAATAGTCCAGAGAAATCCTTTACATTCAGTGGTCAATACCAAAGTGTTTAAGATGGCACAAGGTAACATCAGAAAGCATACTAACCCTATGGTGCTCATCATTTCACAATATATAAGTGCATCAAGTCAACGCATTGAACACCTTATATTTATACAATGTTATATCTCAATTATATCTCAATAAAAATTTTTTTAAAATAAGAAATCACACTTAAATGGTCTCCCAGTTTTAATGTATTCATTCATTTATTGAACAAATATTTACTTTGGGCTCCATTTATGTGCTAGAGACTAGGCAGGACACTGCGGTTATAGTGAGAGCAATATAGATACAGAGCTTAAAACTACCTTATATACGTATAACTCTTTGCAACACAGGATATACTTTCTAATCTACTGTCTCTTTAAAATTCCAAGCATGATTTTATGTTTACTGAAAATATCAAAGCAGAGTGCCTGGGTGCCTCAGTCAGTTAAGTGTCCTACTCTTGATTTTGGCTCAGGTCGGGTTCTCAGGACCTTGGGATCAAGCCCCAAGTCTGGGCTCCGCGCTGGGCATGGAGTCTGCTTAAGATTCTCTCTCTGCCCCTCCTCCCTCTCTCTCCCTCTCTAAAAAAAAAGGAAAAGAAAAGAAAATATCAAAGCATGGCTTCTAGGCTTAAGCCCCCAATTAAGTAAAGAAAGCCTGAGGCCCAAAATCTAGGATAATAACTAGGGCCTCCAAATTAAAATAAAATCACATTTGTAGAGAATTTCATTTGTTTCATTCTATGTGACTATAAGCTACATATTTAAACTAGTAAAATATAACAATGAAAAAGCAGCAATCATTACTCTAAAAACAAAGTTGAATACTTTGGAAATATTTAATAAATATTTGATAAAAGCAAGTAAAAAAGAGAAAATTCAAAACCCCAAAGAATTTTGCACTTAGAATTCTCCACAATATATTTAAGTTCTTACTTCTCTTTAAAGAAAATAAAATAGGAAAAGCACATCAGGCACTCAAGCATGTCATTTATACAAGAAATATGAAATGGCCAATGGTCACTCAAAAAGAAATAGCTTCAGGCCAGAAAAGAAAGAACATGGAGGCTTTCCCAAGATTTACAAACATTAAGTAAGTGATGATGAAATATGAAAATGAATTCCAAAAGCAGACCCATACTAAAATAAAACCAAAAGTAGTGAAATAAGACAGACATAGAAAGACAAATGCTGTATGACATCATTTATGTGTAGAATCCAAAAAAGCTAAACTCATAGAAAAGGAGTAGAATGGTGATTACCAGAAGCCAGGGCATGGGGGAAACAGGGAGATGTTGGCCAGAGAATGCAAACTTCCAGTTATACAATGAATAAGTCCTGGGGATCTAATGTGCAGCATGGTGACTATAGTTCACAATACTGTATTATATACTTGAAAGTTGCTAAGAGAGTAGATCTTAAATGTTCTCATCACAAAAAAGAAATGGTAGTCATGTGAGGTAATGGTGATGTTAGCTAAAGCTATGGTTTAGCTATTTATATTTGCTTATACTTATTTAGCTTATATTATTTATTATTTATAGCTATAAGCTATTTATATTATTTATAAGCTTAGCTTATATTATTTCACTATATATATGTGTGTGTGTGTATCAAATCAACATATTGTATACCTTAAACTTACACATTATATATGTCAATTATATCTCAAAAGCTGGGAAAAAGTAAGTAATTTCTTTAAAAAGATAAAAATAGAGAAAAACATTAATTTTTTAAAAAAGAAAATACATACATACATTCAACAAAAGCTTTTACCCTACTTTTTTTTTTAAAGATTTTATTTATTTATTTGTCAGAGAGAGAAAGACACAGCAGGGGGAGTGGCAGAGGCAGAGGGAGAAGCAGGTTCCCCGCTGAGCAAGAAGCCTAATGTGGGACTCGATCCCAGGACCCTGGGATCATGACCTGAGCCAAAGGCAGATGCTTATCTGACTGAGCCACCCAGGCGTCTCTATGCTACTTTTTTTTTTTAAAGGAGCTAATAAAAGTACACTTAAACATTTGAAGTTAAAATCTTTAAATTCTGTATGACTTTTACAAATCCCAGTTTTAATGATTTTTCTAAATTAATAAGTACTACCCCTGAGCACTTTTAAAAAGAGGGCGTCTATTGTACCTATGAAGATATAATAATTGGATTGTCATGAGAATTCTGACTGACTACAATGGATACTAAGAAGTAATAGAATAATAACTTGATTGTGGTAACAGGAAGTTTAAAACAAAGTGTCCATGCGTAGACGAGTCAAGTGTGATGGAGGTACCCATGGAGTACTTGGAGTAATCAGAAGCAAGGTAGACGTACAGCAACATAGATCATCCTTTTTTCTTTTTTTTTAAGCGAGCTCTACACCCAATGTGGGGCTCAAACTCATGACCCTGAGATCAAAAGTCACATGCTCTACCAACTGAGCCAGCCAGGATCATTCTTAAAGGCAAGTGATGAGTCAAGACAATTAAGGAAGAAAATGAAATCTATAGTTCACAATATCCTTTATGTAAATTAAAAATATACACATGGAGAAAAATACATTTTCAATCAAAAACATACATATTAAATACATTAGAATAGCTGCCTAACAGGAAAGGGAGAGAGTTATAGGAAGCGAAAGGTAATAAATACAAGCATACCTAAATTCATACATATACATATACATTTAAATATATAAACATACATTTATATGTACATACAGACATTCGAGAGAGGACCATTGCAAGGACCAATGATGACAATGAGAAGAATGATTAACTCAATCCTCTATATATCAATTTAAATATATATATTAATGCCCTTGATAATTTATTTTTATTTTTGTCTTATTTTCACAAACTGAAACCATAATTCTGCCCACCATTTTCAGTCCCCACACAATAATTCATCAATTTCTTTTAGTCATCTTCAGCTCTCTGGGTTCCCATCAGATTTTAACACATATCTATGTGGTGCTAAGTATATATCAGAAACTGTTCCAGCTCTGGTTGCAGGGTCCATCATGGATTGAGGATGTAAGGAAGGTCCTTTCTTGAGAACCTCCAATGAAGAGGACCTCACTACTAGGCTGTTTGGAAAATGGGGATGAATAAGAAAAAGCACCTGAGAGAATGACATTCTTGCTGCTGTTGAATTACAGCTCTACCACATGCCCTTCGACAAGTTACTTCAATTTCCTGAATCAGTTTCCTCATCTAGAAAATGGAAATAATAATGGAACCTATCTAATGGGTTATTGGGAAGATTACATAAGATAATGCATGGAAAACACTGTCCTGGTGGGCACACAGTAAGGGCTCAATAAATGGTAACAAAAGAAGGAAAGAAAGAAAGAAGAAGAAAGAAAAGAAAGAAAGGAAGGAAGGAAGGAAGAAAGAAAGAAAGAAAGAAAGAAAGAAAGAAAGAAAGAAAGAGAAAAAGAAAGAAAGAAAGAAAGAAAGAAAGAAAGAAAGAAAGAAAGAAAGAAAGAAAGAAAAGAAAGAAAGAAAGAAAAAAAGAAAAGAAAGAAAGAAAAAAAGAAAAGAAAGAAAGAAAGAAAAAAAAGAAAGGAGAAAAGAAAGAAAAACAGAGAAAGAAAGAAAGAGTTCCATATACTTTACAAATGTTAACTCATTTAATCCTCAAAACACCCCAGTGAGGGAGGTATTACTATTACACCCACATTTTACAGAAGAATAAGCTGAAGTGAGACACGGCTATTTAACTCACTCAAAGTTGCATAGTTGGTGGCAGAACCAGGAGGTCTAAGCAGAGTCTGTGTCTTAACCATCACACTATGTAAAGCTGCCTCTTAGTGAGGCAAAATGTCAGATGGAAAAATGCTTATTCTAATACAGACCCAGAGTCCATGCCTTCCTATAATTATCAACAAGTGGCAATGTAGAAAAATCACCAGGTACAAGGCTAGATATTGTATCTACTACTGTGTTATCCGATTTATTGCTCATACCAGTAGCAGAGGAAATTACATTCAGAAAGGTTAACTAATTTGCTTCACATCACACAAGCTAGTAGGCAGCAGAACAAGGATTTGAATCCGAGCAGGACCACAATTTTGCATGACTATGAGGGACTGCACATACTGTAGTCTATGTGAATGGCATCCTTGATATGTGCTGGCTATGAATCTAGGTATATTTCTTTTTCTTTAAGTTTTTATTTAAATTCCAGTTAGTTAACATACAGTGTAACAATAGTTTCAGGTGTACAATGTAGTGATTCAACAAGTCCGTACAACACCAGGTGCTCATCACAAGTGCTCTCCTTAATCCCCATCACCTATTTCACGCATCCCCCACCACCACCTCCCCTCTGGTGACCATCAATTTGTTCTCTATAGTTGAATCTATTTCACTTCACATCTAGTACTTTTTCCCCTACAAAGCTTTAGAATCAAATAAGGCCTTATAGCATAATCAACACAGTGACAAATGACTCTGCAAGGCTTTGCCATAGACTGGCATTTCAATTCTATTAAATCTTGAATACTTAATACACAAATTGCTCTCTTAATTCAGGAACAGAATTTCAGCCTGCTCCCCTTTGTTCTGTATCTGTGGTCTTCAAATTACAAATTCCATCAGGCCACCAACATTATAAAATTCATTAAGTATTTAGGGAAACAACTCTGACAGATATTCCACAGTGCTGACAAATCTCTTCATTCTTAGAATAATCAAAGTATAGCTTTTAAATGGTTTTCTCTGATAGCATGTAATCAATGTTATAAGCATTTTCATAACCTTGTCATTCATTCATCCATTCACTTAAGAGTTATTCAATTTTCACTATGTGCCAGATATTCTTTGAAAATACTCTACCTATTGCTTAACTAATTTTAAATTTAGCCAGAAGATTCTATAATTATGCAACTACAATATATCTGAGGTGACTTCTACCATCTCATTATATTCTTTCCAGTGGTTCATCTTTCTTTGTGCTATTGATTACTTCTGTTAGCATCCTTCTAAGCAATAGCTAATACCTGTTGGATACAGTAAATACTACAATCTGGGGATCTGCTACTTCCCTGCATAATCAAAAGATAAGTGGTACAAGAAGATATAGTGAGAGCTGTCACATGATATGCCCTTCGCCAAGGAAGATGGGCGTGCAGGTCTGTCAGAACAGGTTTACTCTGAGGACCCATTTTCCTAACGTGCTGCAATGTCAGGATCATGCAAAGCCCCCACCACTCAAATAGTGCGTTGGAGATTTTCTCAGGAAATCTTGACTCTCCCACCATCCCGCCATGCTTCCAAATGGAAATACATAAGTAAATCGTGGCCTCTGCCTAGTGAAAGAGAAGACTGTATAATAAGAAGTAAAATGTTTTGAACACCTAGAAACCAAGAATAGATGCTTTCAATTCTTTGAATAAACAGAATAATAATAATAATGTATCCTTGCAATGTACTTACGATGTGCTAGGCACTATTCAAAGTGACTTCTATATATTTAATTTCATTAAATCTTCACAACTTCACCTATCAATTATAGTTGACATATAATAATTTATACTGGTTTCAGGTGTACAACATAGTGATTCGATAATTATATACATTATGAAATGCTCACCATAATAAGTATAGCTACCATCTGTCATCATACAAATTTATTACATCATTGACTATACTTTTCATACTTGTGACTTTTTTTTTATAAGTAGAAATCTGTACTTCTTAGTTGATTCCTTTCACTTATTTCACCTATTCCCCACCCGCCTCTTACTAACACCAATTTATTCTCTATACTTATGACTATTTGCTGTTGTTTGTTTGGTTTGGTTTGGTTTTTAGATTCTATATATAAGTGAAATCATATGGCATTTGTCTTTCTGTCTGACTTAGTTCACTTAGCATGGTATCCTCTAGGTCCATCCATATTGTCATGATGGTAAGATTTCATTCTTTTTTTTTTTTTAAGATTTTATTTATTTATTTGACAGAGGGAGACATAGCGAGAGAGGGAACATAAGCAGAGGGAGTGGGGGAGGGAGAAGCAGGCTCCCCGTGGAGCAAGGAGCCTGATGTGGGACTCGATCCCAGGACCGTGGGATCATGACCTGAGCTGAAGGCAGTCGCTTAACCGACTGAGCCACCCAGGCGCCCGGTAAGATTTCATTCTTTTTATGGCTGACTATACATTGTGTATATATACCACCTCTTCTTTATCCATCCATCTATTGACAGAAACAGGTTGCTTCCATATCTTGACTATCATAAATAATGTTGTAATAAATGTAAATAAAACACTTTTTGAATTAGTGTTTTCATTTTCTTCAGGTAAATACCCAGAAATGGAATTACTGGATCATATGGTATTTCTGTTTTTAGTTTTTTGAGGAACCTCCATTCTGTTTCCCACAGTGGCTGCACCATTTTGCATTCCTACCAACAGTGTGCAAGAGTTCCCTTCTCTCCACATCCTTGCCAACATTGTTACTATTTCTTTTTCCTTTTGTTACTAGCTACTCTGGTGTGAGGTGATCTTTCACTGTGGTTTGGATTTACATTTCCCTGATGGCTAGTGATGCTGAGCATCTTTTCATGTGTCTGTTGGCTTATCTCCACTTCATAAGAAAGGAAAGAAAAAAAGGCTGGAAAAAAAAAAAAAAAAACCAAATCCTTAAAAATAACAATTAATGAGCTCTTATGTGCTAGGTTCTATGCTTAGAGGTATTAATGCATTCAATCTTCACAGTACCATCCCCATTTTACAGAAGAGAAAACTGAAGCACAGTTAATCAACAGTGGCGCTGGGATTCAAACCCAATCAATGTAGGTCTAGGGCCTGCACTCTTAAGCACTGCTCTGTGCTGCCAGGTCCTGACAAACAGCTAGCAGAGGAAAGTGTGCTGGGTTATCATTTCTATAGTTCAAATAACAATATTATAGCTATGAAAGATCAATACTTTAAAGGTATATTACATGGCAGCACAAGTACTAAATAATTGCACATCTGAATATGAGTTCAGTCACCTATTCCTCCAAGAAGCCTTTCCTTACCTGGCTCTGCCACTGACCCCCTTCTTCACACAGGTAATCATTCCTCCCTCTGCACTTCATAACTCTTCTACTGTTACACTTCTACTATTACACTCTGGGACTATAATTTTTCTATTGCACCTTGTCTCCCCCCCGCCCCCCCGACTAGTCCCTGGCTTCTCTAGGTCAGAAACTTATTTGATTCTTTTCTTTTATTTTTTAAAGATTTTATTTATTTATTTGTCAGAGGGAGGGAGAGAGAGAGAGCACAAGCAGGGGGAGCAGCAGGCAGAGGGAGAAGCAGGCTCCCCACTGAGCAGGGAGCCCGATGCGGGACTCGATCTCAGGACTCTGGGATCATGACCTGAGCCGAAGGCAGATGCCTAACCGTATAAGCCACCCAGGCGTCCCTATTTGATTCTTTATTCCTAATATCATGCACAATTTCTGGCACAGAATTGTCCTTTAACTACTGTTTGTTGAATGAATGAATGACCCACCTTCTAAGGAAATAATTGACATAGGTGGTCTTAATCTATCATTCATATTTTTAGCAATAAAAATATGAACATAGTGAGAACACAAAGCTAATGAGGTCAGGAGATCTGGCACTGAGACAGATGGATTCCAGCTGCCCACAGGGACATGAATGAGTCTGGACAAGTTGAGCCCAGTCTAAATCAATGGAACAACAAAGCTAACTCATGAGTAATGTTGGTTGTTGTTTCAAGTGTTGAATGTTGGAGTGCTTTGTTATGCAGCAATAGCTATCTCAAACAGGCAACTCTGAAAAAGATTGTTTTGTTGGATTTGTAGATATATTAGAAGAGAAACAGAAATGAACTGTTTGAACCCAAAAGATATTATAAAATAACCAAAGCATCCCCTTGGATCAACATACAAAATATCTAAGAGATACATTTGGAACCTTTGCTGTGTTCCAAAGCTAGCTCAGAACTCCATAATCTCAGAAAGTACTCATCCATCTATTCATTCACTCATTCATTCATTCATTCACTCATTCATTCATCAAACATGTTTGTATCTCTTATATATCCAACAGTGTCTCATACTCTAGAAATACAGACAATTATAAAATATTCCTTGGCCTAAAAGGGTTTTTCCACTAGTGCCTTAACTAGTAAGGGACATTGACCTCTTCCTTGATTATGGAAGGGAATAATGCCTCAAATAATGCCACAGGGACAAAATGCTTCACTGGCTTCCTTTTGTAAACTGGGTAAAATGTACTGTGTGCACCAAGGCCTTGCCAGCCTCATCCTTTCTTGTTGTTCTATTCTATTCTCATATTATTCACGATCTTTTCCATGCTTTTGTGTAACGTGTTCCCTTCGCATATAATTCTCCTTCTTACCTTCTTTGTCTGCCTAATCCAGTGTGGTGATTAGGTCTCAATGTGATGACACCTGAGCTGTTTGCAGCTTAAGATCATGGTTTGTTTGTTCCATAGAGGGCTTTTTTTTATTATTTGCCAACATTTAACATTTTGGATAGTTAATGGGGGGTAGGAAGCTTGATTTCTGACTCCTCCTGGGGAAAAAAAGGATTATCTAATTATAATTTCTGAAAACAGCAATTAGTTGGAGTCTCCATCATTCCATATTGTCTCTTGAACACCAAGGCTGAATAGAAGTTATCACTGATCATGTCACTTGTGTGGCTGTCTCTTTTTATAGAAAATCATGAAGTGTGGTGAATGCCATGGGCACCAGACCCAGACTGCCTAGATTTGAGACCTGACTATGCCACTCCTGGATGACGTGACCTTAGACTAGTTGCTCAATCTTTTTGTGTGTCAGCCTCCTCAAAAGTAAAATAGAAATAATAACAGGAAGAAGAAGAAGAATAGTCAGAATTTAATGAGTTAATACAATTACAGCACCAAAAGCAATAAATGTCTTGCACTGAATTCCTGTTTTGCCCAAAAGATTTTTTCTTTTATGTTCCTGACTGCTCTAGGAGTTTCAGTTTCCAGTCCATGGCCTAACCAAATCCTACTGCCCTTTTAACAAGAAGTCAAAGACCATTTTCTTCTGTGCATTGTGTAAGTGCTTTTGAATGTGCCCTGTGTTTATCTGGTTATATGTCTGCCTCGCTCATCAGACAGAGAGTTTCATGAGAGCATGGACCATGTCTTATTCATTTTTATTTTAATCTCCTGCTCTAAGCACAGTGCCAGCTCCATAAAAACTGCTCAATAAATGTCATTGAATCGATGCTAATCTCTCCTACTCTAAATACCTTAAAGCACTAATGTACGGTTTGATTTGTATTAAGTAATTTATCCTTATTTGTCTGATGCTTTGTAAAAATTCTTCTATCATCTTCTGTGCATGAGCCTTGGTTCTCAGCTACTTTTTGACTGGACAGTAAGGCTATAACTTCCTCTTTTCTGAATTAAGCTTCCATACACAACATAGTTGTGTTGCTTCTGTTTGGATTCACACACGCACATGTTATACACTGTGGAATTGTAAATGTTTGAATGGTAGCCAGAATGGGATTCTGGGAACTGGCCATATATCCCATATAATGTCACTGGCATCTAGAATTAGCAAAGGGGAAGGAATGAATGGGGTTTGTCATTTGTTGCTCTTTCATTCCTTGTTTTTCTTTCATTCTTTTATTATCTCTAACTCATCTACTGTTCGGGAAGGCAAGAAGAATATGAGAAGGATTCTCCTGGATTATCTAGGCTCTAGAAGGGTCAGAGACCAGGAGAATGCTGCTCAAATAAAGGAAAGAGAAGGATGAAATTAGCACTTGTTGAGCAACAATTATTTATATTATACACCACACACATGATATCTAATTTCCCAAAACAATTTTATGAAGTATAGGAAGTACCTCCACTTCACATATGAGGAAATTGCTGCTTCAAGAAGTTATGTTATTTACTCAAAGTCCCACAGCCACAGTCCCTAGTTAGAACCAGATGTTGGGCCCAGGTTTGCCAGTCTCCAACGTCCATGCTCTTTCCACCACCCCACACCACCCTAGGACAGCATACTGAAAAAGGACTGCTAAACAGGATATGGGGAGTAACCAACTATCCAGTAGAGGAGAAATGAATACAAGTGTCACAGAGAACAGAAGCTAAACATGAAGCACCATTTGCAATACTATAGCTAAAAATAAGCAAAGCACTGGAGAGCTCAAAAAAGATCCCACATATGATAGTCATCGATCTATTTTTTCTACTTTATTGAGCATGAATAAACAATTCCCTCCTAGACTATATAACGTGGAAGGATTTGGGGAGTTTGGAGTACAGGTCACAGACAAAACACACATAAAGGCTGGGAACAATGGGTAGAGTAAATAGTCAAGCAGGCTTTCCTTCCTTTGTAACAACACCAGAGGAAGGGGCGCCTGGGTGGCTCAGTCAGTTAGGCATTTGTCTTCAGCTCAGGTCACGATCCCAGGGTCCTGGGATAGAGCCCCGCATCAGGCTCCCTGCTCAGCGGGTAGTCTCCTTCTCCCTTTCCCTCTGCCTGCTGCACCCTCTGCTTGTGCTCTCTCTCTCTCTCTCTGTCAAATAAATAAATAAAATCTTAAAAAAAAAAAAAAATCAGAGGAAGAGGCAGAATGGTTTCCTTGGGTGAAAAACTCATTTCCCAAATATGAACTCATTGTGCTATGTTGTTAGTGATTTTGAATCACTGGCTCTAGTTTTTCTGCTTCTTGCCTTAAATAAGAGGAAATACCTAGCTAGTAGTGACTACTCCCATCCCTCCAGTGTCTCAGAGGGCTACTGGCCAGCTGTTTGACTTTTGGAGTTAAATTAAATGCCTGTGGCCTACAAGATGTTCTGGATATTCTGCTGAAGATCTAGCATCTGGTCTATTTAAAGAAAGTTCTTCAACTCTACTAATTTCTACTACTAGTAATAGCTAACTTTTAATGATGTCCACTGTGTACCAGCACTGTGCTAAGTGTATTACACAGGCTGTCTCATTTAAACCTCATGGCAATCCTAAAAATGAGAACTATTATTATACCTCATGGTGTAAGTGAGGAAATTAAGGCACAGAGATATACAGAAACTTACTGAAAAGTCACAGAATTAGGAACTAAAAGTGATGCCAGGATGTTATTATATTCTGGACAAGATAGTTGAATCCATCTCAAACGTTTACTGAAATCATTGCTGCAGGACCAGCCTTCCCTACATGCAAATAACTATGGAGTTAGTAAATAAAGAATGATAATCCCTTAACATGGGGAAATTACTTTTAGTAGCTATGCCCATCATAGGTCAAGAACGGAGAAGCCAGTTAGGAAGGTTAAACAATCAGATCTTTACTTTTAATGGCTCATCCTGACTCATTCCAGGATGGAATAATTAGTTGTGAAATGAGACCTCATACTCAGGGTCAGTGAAGACTATATTTTTGCTATTAGGGACCTAGAATTAAGTGATTCTATATTTAAACTCTTACTAACTTTCTGGATTTGATCATGCACTGTGAACCATTTTCTTCGAACAGAATATATAGGTGTCCAAGTTCATTCTGTTTGGGGGTTGGAAAAGCTCAATAAGGAGGCAACCAGAGACACAAACTTGACTGTAGCTGAAGAGGATAAAACTGTGTGGATGTAGGTATCAAATGGGAAGAAATCTTGGAGAAAATTACTGCAGAAAGCAAAGTGATTAATCCGTGATATCCAATGATAAGGACGATCAGAATCTATATAGATGGGGCAGGAATCCAAAGCAGGTTTGGGATCAGGAGAAAGTGGTGCAAAGGGAATACTTGAACAGGAATTCTTAAGCGACAAGACAATCAAATCTACGTAGACTCTTTGATTTTGTTTTTTGATGTCTCAAGATGACCCACGATAGCTTAGTCTTCATTCTTGAACACATGTTCAGTACTTTTCTGGAAAAGTATTCTAGGGGCAAGTTGGTACAAAATAGTTCTAGAAAAAAAAATTTTTTTAATTGAAATCCCCTACTAGACCTAAATCAAGGACAAGGGCAAAACTAGGCCTAACAAGTATTGGTATTCTGAGATCCTTTCTGAGTTTTTGTTCACTTCCTTCTCATTTGAGTTCAGTAGCTCCAGATGATATCAAGAGATTTTGTGGGGCGCCTGGGTGGCTCAGTTGGTTAAGCGACTGCCTTCGGCTCAGGTCATGATCCTGGAGTCCCTGGATCGAGTCCCGCATCGGGCTCCCTGCTCGGCAGGGAGTCTGCTTCTCCCTCTGACCCTCCCCCCTCTCATGTACTCGCTCTCTCTCATTCTCTCTCTCTCTCAAATAAAAATAAATAAAATCTTTAAAAAAAAAAAAAAAGAGATTTTGTGAACCAAAAGTCAGTGCTTTTATTTTTTTTTTAAGTGTGGTAATGATTCAATATTTAATACACAAATCAACTGAACAGAACACAACAGAGTCAGATTCAAAGCGATATAGTATATAATGATTTTTTGTGAGCATATATACACATCTATAACACATTTTATTAAGTTTTTTATTTTAATTCCAGTATAGTTAACATACAGTGTTATATTAGTTTCAGGTATACAATAGAGTGATTCAACAGTTCTGTACATTACTCAGTGCTCATCATGAGAAGTGTACTCTTTAATCCCCGTCACCTAGTTCACCCATCCCCCCATCCACCTCCCTTTGGTAATCAGCAGTTTGTTCTCTATAGTTAAGCGTCTGCTGTTTCTTGGTTTCTCTCTCTCTCTGTTTTTTCCTTTGTTCATTTGTTTTGTTTCTTAAATTGTGCATATGAATGAAATCTATGGTACTTGTCCTTCCTTGACTTATTTCACTTAGCATAGAAACAAAAGTCAGTGCTTTTAGATTCTAATTGTTTTTATATTGGGATGATGGAAGTCTATAAATGAAGAAACAAAACCGGTTGCATATCCAAACTGATATCAGGGACACTGGAATCTGATGTAAAACACAAATGTATTTGCTAAAATATATATTTTAAGTGGGATGGTATCAACTTTTCTAAAGGGCATTTCTTTATGGTTTGCTATTTGATTCTAGAGTGAGGTATCTGTGACTATTAAAAATGTAGCACACAAAACTTCACCAACAATTCAAATTGGAAACAGATCATGAAAATGCTATTTATTTTTCATAATGAAAACAAATAACAAAAGATTGAGAAAATTACCATTCAGTAAGTGGTTGGCTAGAGCACAAAGTAAAGCTCACCATGTCTCACAGGAACTAGAACTAGGTTTTGGCTGTTGGTTGACAGTGTTTGCTTGGAACCCTACGTGGAGAATGATTCCGAAGACTCTTTGGAATCACCTTGAAAGAGCACCCCAGTTAGATAACAATGTCTACTGTGACTCTGGTGTTAGGGAGCGGTAATAATAGGTTGGGTGTTTCCTATTGCTGATTTAGGCAAAAAAAAACAAAAAACAAAAAAACCCCTTAAAATATATAAATAAATAAAATAAAATAAATCTACTTGATACATGTATTAGTTAAAATAGGCTAGGCAAGCCTGAAGTAACAAATATAACCTTAAATCTCAATGACTAACACAGAAAAGGTATGTTTGACAGTCATGCAAAGTCTGAAGCACTTTGAGCAGACTTCCTCCTTCTTGTAACTGGACCATCTGTACATTGGCCCCCAAGGTCACCATAATTAAGAAAGAGTTAAGTGGAAGGACAGTGAGAGATGTCTTAAAAAGGCTCTCCCTGGGGAGAAAGAGGAGCAGACAAAAGCTTGAACTGGCACATAGAGGCCTGGGGGGTCAAAGTGCCTCAGTTTCCTCTTCCACAGCAATTGAATATTTATAAGTATCTGAAAGCAGGCGTGATCCTTGATGGCACAAATGTAGACTTTATCTCTTTCCCCACGTCCTGCAGGAAGCAGGATGGGGGCAGGCAGCACCTAGTAGGCAGGGTGGTTTGCCCCTCTTCCCTTCATCCCTTCTGGAAGTCTTGGGGCCTCGGTGCCTGCAACAGCTGGCCTTGGGCAAATACAAGACTAGATTGTTTACTGAAAGAAAAAAAAAAGGGGGGGTTCTCCCTGAAACTGGTACACATCAATGGTGCCTACTTCTCATGGGCCAGAATCCAATCACAAGGACTCAGCCTAGCTAGAACACATGGATATTGGGTGACTGTTAACTATTTCTGCCACGGCACATGAAAACAATTTATGAAACTGATTCTGGGCTTCTTCTACGACATGAGGCTAAGGTTATTCAGTTAATTCTATTTGATATTGGCTTAGGTGGCAGGCAAAGAGCACTTTCTCTTACGTTAGCCTGAGGAAGAAAATGAACTTCAATCAATCAGGACAAAATTAGAACTGCAAACTGGTTGTGAGCCAACCAGCAGATACTGCCTAACCCCAGACCCTTGCTCCTCTGTCCTCATAGTTAATACAGTGTTAAAGTCCAGATTCCAGCAGAAAACAGAATCGAACACAGATGGCTCAAGAGGTTTTAATGAAGGAACTATTTAGGAAGTGTGGATGGAGTCAAAGGAACCACCAACGGATGAAGAAACCAACAATAGCAGTAAGTTATTACCCACTAGAGATGATTCCTGAAAGGGTTAAGAAGAAGAACTAGTGTCCCCAGAACTCAGTGAGTGCTGGAGCCATTGAAGAGGAGCAGCCACACAGAAGCTACAGTCCTCCAAGGATGTGGCCACTGCAAGAAAATATGAACAGAGCATAGATGGAGTGGGGAAGAAACAGTATCACCTCCCTCTCTTCCAGCTTTCCAGTCTCCTCCCAGTATCTCCCATTGGCCAAACAGAACAGAAGCTAGTTGGGGCGCCTGGGTGGCTCAGTCATTGAGTATCTGCCTTTGGCTCAGGTCGTGATCCCAGGGTCCTAGGATCTAGCCCCACATCAGGCTCCCTGCTCAGCGGGGAGCCTGCTTCTCCCTCTCACACTCCGCTGCTTGTGTTCCTGCTCTGCTATGTCTGTCTCTGTCAAATAAATTAAAAAATTTAAAAAATTTAAAAAATTAAAAAAAACAGAAGCTAGTTGACTAGGAAGCCAGGGTGAATCTGTCTGTGATGGTCAGCCCACAGGGGCAGTGAGCAAAGCAAAACAGGAGATGTGGGAGGGCAGGCTGACAAACAGAAAAGAAGCAATTAATAGACCATGGACAAGACAGCTGAAAAATGAAAATGAAAAGACAGCCTTTGGAGTAATGGGAAGATTTATCTATTCCCATTTTAATGAGCAATATCCTTTTTACCATTCCAGTTGGCTCGATTCCTAGGTTGACTATTCAAGTACAAGAACTACTGCAATGACAATCTGTAGATTCTAACAAAAATATCAGCTAAAATGAATGCACTCCTATCAAAAAGACTCTGGTGCCATATCAATATGAGACACACAAAGGAACAGAGACCTTCCTTAAGCCATCTCTTTATTCATCTAACAAATTAGCAAGTATCTTTTGAGTATCTATTAAGTGTGAGGCACTTCACTAGACACTGAAAATACAAAGGTGAACAAGACAGATATGGTCTCTTTCCTTCTGTTGTGTATAAACTTGTGGGAAAGGCTGAAGCAGAGTAAGCAAGGGTAGGATGCTACAGATGGATTTGGAGAGAATAACCACACCAGGTCCTAGAGAGCCTTGGAGGTCATAGTAAAAAGGGGATATTTTACTCTAATTTCAATGGAAAGCCTTTGAAGACATGAGTCCATGGCTTCTCACTGCACTTAGAATAAAGTGATCCATTGAGGGTTCAAGACAACCCGTTCTTGCTGCTTTGTGAAGAGTGGACTGGTGGGAGGTAGGTGTGGACGCAGGAGTGCCAGTTAGATTATTTCAGGGTCCCTGTAAAAAAGATCATGCATTAGTTTCCTAGGGCTACTGTAACAAATGATCACAAACTCAGTGGCTAAAAACAACAGAAATTTATTCTCTGTGATACTGGAGATCAGAATTGCAAAATCAAGGTGTCAGCAAGGTTGGTTCCTTCTGGAAGATATGAGAGGAATCCATTCCTTGCCTTTCTCCTAGCTTCTGATGGCTGTGGGCAATCTTTTGACATTCTTTGGCTTGTAAATGCATCACTCCAGTCTCTGCCTGTCTTCATGTGGCCTACTTCCCTGTGTGTCTCTATGTCTCAAATCTCCCTCTCCTCTCTCTTATAAGGACATTCGTCATTGGATATTGGGACCACTCTAAATTCCAAATGATCTCCTCTTGAGATCCTTAGTTACATCTGCAAATACCATATTTCCAGATGAGGTCACATTCACAGACACTAGAGGCTAGCGCTTGGACACATCTTTGTAAGGGGAACACCATTCTACTCAATGCCCTGAGCTTTTTGTTTTCCTATGTGTAATGTGGCAATTACATCAAATCAAATAAAATCAGATTAAATAATGCAACTGGATACAATTTATAATCCAAAGTACTGTACAAATGACTATTATTAATAAATATATAGACATTACTTTAGCTATTCAAAGGGCAGATTTAACAGCCAACATATTATTTTACCATATGCTTTTTCACACAGAAATTTTCATAACAAAAAAAAAGAAATTTTCACAACAACAATAAAAGGAGTTATAATACACTTGCATTTACCCAATGCATAATATTAGCATTTGGCTATAAATACATACGCATCCATATAAACAAATTAGATTTATAGAAAGTTGAGAGGGTGAACAAGAAAGAATGAGAGGGAGAGAGGAAGGAAAGGAGGAAGAAATAGAAGGAGAGGGAGGAGGGTGGGAGAGAAATCTCTTTATGTATTATATACCATTTTCTTTCTCTGCCCAAACTAAACCTAGACATAAAGAAGGAGCGACTATAGGCAAAATGTAAAAAGAAACAAGAAGCTAATTCTATGAAGCACTGAGATCAGGGCTTTAATGATATTATTGCATGCAATGTATGTCACAATCCAATATGAAGCTGACACCATTTTCCTCCTCATTTTACACCTGAGGTTTACAGAGGTTACATATTTTCCCCAAGGTCATATGGCTGCCAAGAAAGTGGATTCAAATCCCAGGTTTACCTGATAGTTGTTCCATGGGGCCTGAATTCACTGTGACATATAACTGTGTTTATTCCTACATATTACTTAAGCATTCTTTCATTCATTTAATAAACATCTATTGGGTGCCTGTTACAGGGGCAGGAAACCCAAGGTTGAACAATGCCAAATAGGTCCCTGTTCTCTTGGGGCTCACATTCTAGTGGGGAAAATAGACGATAAGCCAATATAGACACAAAAGAATTTCCAAGTATAATATGAAGTCAATGGTACAAGGTGCTATGATAAAGCACGATTGGAGAAGGTGGAACCCACCTTTGACAGGAGGTTGAAGAAAGCCCCTTAGGGCAGTGATCTCTGAGCATCAACATGAATATAACAGGAAAAAGCCAGCCATGAAAAGATATAGGGGAAGGAAGAACAAAGTGCAAGGAATCTATGGCAAGAGTATGCTAGGAATGCCTGAAGATAAGCTAACTTACCACTGAAGCCATGAGAAAGTGAACAGGTGGGAGACATGAGGATGATGAAGGCTGGGGTAGGGTCATGGATTTGCCTGTAGATATGCCAATGATAATGGGGAGATTGGCTTTATTCTAAGGGTAATCCAAAGTCATTAGAGGACTTTAGGCAGGGGAGTCAAAGTATCTGTTGATAATTTTTTTAAGATTATTTATTCATTTATTCGAGAGAGAGAGCATGAGCAGGAAAGGGGGGTGGAGGGGAGGGGCAGAGGTAGAGGGAGAAGCAGACTCCCCACTGAGCAGGGAGCCCTATGCCGGGCTCAATCCCAGGATCCTGAGATCATGACCTGAGCCAAAGACAGCCACTTAACCAACGGAGCCACCCAGGTGCCCCTCTGTTCATTATTTATTTATTTTTTTAGATGTATGACTATGTAACTTATTCAGTATGTTTAACTTGTTTCTATATAGTTTTACATGTGAAACAAAGGAAACATAATTTCTATCAGCAATGTTAAAAAAAAAATCAAGTCTTGACATGGCAGTAGGGAAATGTCATTTTAACCTTGGCACCAAACTAAAATCCTTCCTTGGTCACTCTTAAACCAAACATTCAATTTCCTTTCAATCTTTCATGGAATTAGACCTTTTACTCATTTGAGAGTACAAGTATTTACAATAATTAGTGCAAATTATTCTATTCTCATATATTAGTTATTTGCCTTTGTGAATAGAAAGTGGTGATCAATATTTTATCAAAACATGGAATTATGAAAATACTGTGCATATCAGTCTGAAATTTAAAAGATTACATTTTCTAAACTAAACTCTGGGCATTTCTACTTTAAGCAGGAAACAACTGTTACAGAATTTCTTTTGAAACGTCACTTGATTTTCAATAAAAATTATTTCACGCAATGCAGAAAATACGATGTGTTATCTTGTAACAATATCTTTACATGTTAAGTCCTAATCTAAAATGTACTTGAACAAAAAAATCCCTTTTAATAAATTCCAAAATCTTATTTTAATCATTACTGCTCTGCAGCAATAATTCAAGTCCCAACCTGAGAACTAAGAATGTGATAATTAAATGCCATGGGCTGTATCAATCTTGAACTGAAGACACTTAAGCTTCTTTCCCACTGGCATCAGGTGGGAAAGAAGAAAGTGCTCACATCAGAGAAATGTGAGCAATCCAAGAAAGTGCCCTGAAATCACAGTACCACCTGCCACAATTTGAAACCTTAAGTCTAAAATCTTTTTTCTAATTATTTTATATAAAAGTTCTATTGCACATTTAATAATTAAAATATTTGCAAACTTGTAGAATTCTCTGTATAAAGGGTTTTGAACTGATTCAGTCGAAAGTTTCGTCACTACCAGCAAAAATGTTCCTAATGAGAAGAGGGAGCATATCCATGAATATCTGAAACTGAAGAATAAAAGGTTTCTTATGGTCAGAGTCAATTACAGTGCAAGATAAGAAGTTCACAATTTGAAGGAAAAAAGGCTTGAACAAGTGTAATTCCTCAGCAATCTACTTCAAGGAGATGAACAGGTTTCTCTTTGACACGTGGAATTTGATGTTACTGCATAGTATATTATTTTTAAGGAAAAAAAATCAATGTAAACCTAAGTGATCAAGATCAATCTTATTTTAAAAAATGGAAGTTAAAACAAACAAGCAAATATAAACTTTAGTCTCCTTGATATTTCAACATAGTTGTTACCTTGTGCCATTTCACCACAGAAACTGTCAATAAATTCCAAGGGGGGAAATACCAACCAAAAAGCAAGGATACGTTCATGCTTCTGACTCTCTTTTCTTTCCTTCTTCTCCCAAATCACTCTCTTCTGATTGGCTACTGCTAAGGACAACAAACTGCCCCTAACTACTGGCTTGGTTTGGTCTACTGGAAGCAGCTATCAACCATTATTTTTAAAGATTGCTCTGTCTCCATTGTAGGAGACTAACTCTAAAGTAGATCAATCCAAGGAGACCAGTTCTGATGCTGTTGCTTTCTTCCAAAAGAGAGATGTTGGCAGCTGGACTAAGCTGGTGGTGATAGAGAGGGAGAGAAGTCAATTGATCTCAGTGTTTCCTCTTGATAGACTTAGATGTGATCAGTAAGGGAAAGAGAAGAATCAAAAATGATGTCTTGTTTGGGGCCTTGATTAACTGTGCAGTTGCTTCACATCGAGGAAGTGAGGTTCACTTCACTTTGCTGTCACATGTGAGCATGCTTCACCTCTCCATCTCTACCTGACACGGTTCTAAATCCATCCCTCTGCCTCTCTGCTCCCCTTCTGTTCAAGCCTCACCTCTCCAACTGCACACATGCGTGCGCGCACTCACCGGCACCCTCACACCATGTCCATTTCTTACCCCCTGTTTCCGGGACATCTCCTCCAATGACAGGCCTACAGAGATTCTTCCTTTATATTAGAATGTTAGATCTGGAAAACCTTTGAGATTGTCACATCTGACTTTCTCATTTTACAGATGGGCAACTGAGAAGGACCCAGAGAGGTAAAGATGCCTGTTCAAGATCACACGGCTAATTAGTGGCAAAACTAGGAATGGAGAATAAGTCTCTTGATTTCCAAACAAATTTCTTTCCTCTACTCTGGACTGTCTTCTAAAATTCCTTTGCCTATATAGTCTCTCTTCTTCAACTGGCACTTTATGATGAAGTGTTTGGTTCTCTCATTTGTCTGCTCTATACTTTCTCTGCCTCCCTAGATAAGGTCAGAGACTGTGTCATCATTTGGCATTACACACAGTGCTGACTCTATTACTCAAGGCTATTCAATACACTTAGAGGTTGGCTGATTGATTATGCTGTAGTCCCACATTTGCATACCTAACCTTTCATGTTTTTAAGGCTACAATCTGAATTTACACAGCAGTCAGGTACATCCGGTTCTGGTCTGTTCTAAAGAAAGAGTAAAACCTTGCTCATTTTATATCTTTATTATTATCAAATGCTGTCTACATCTATGGTCAGCTTATCATAAAGAAAATTGCAGTCTCTGTATTCTTTGATCTTTGTTATCATCTCTGCACAAACTGGGCTAGCCTAGGGTCCTAGATTCTGTCTACTTGTTACTAAATCCTGGACATCTCATTAGTGATCGATGACCTAATCCTTTTAATATGCCTTCCAAGAAGGCTTCCTTATTACCCACTCTCCCTCAGGAAGGAGGCAGGGATGTGGGAGGGGAGAGGAGTGGAGAAATCTACTAAATTCTCTGAAATTGCGTTTTGAGTTTAGAAACAAGTAAGTCTTAGCTATGCAGAAATGTGCTTGCCAGCATTTTAGGAACACAACCAGGATGGGTCCTCTATGCACTCTCATTGATGTGAAAAGATTGTTCTTTTCATCTGCTCCATCTAATGATTGTACTGCCTTTTGCCTCATTGCCTGGACACACTTTAACAGCTCATAGACTGCTGCCCCTGGGCTTCCAGGTGGAACCAAGAGAAGAAACACTGCTCACTAGATTCATCTCAGTTCAGTTCTGATTGCCAGACTCATTCCGGATCACCTATGACTCCCTTTGAAACCAAGACCTTAGGTCCCCTCTGATCTGTTTCTGTTACTGCTGTTCTATATTCCCTGGATATTACTGGCCTCTAAGTAGCCTGTAACAAATGACGATTCACACACACACACACACTTCACTTGATGGATAGTTTTAGAACTAATATTTTAACTAGCTAGTCATGTTAATAACCAGATTCATAAGGCTGCACAGCTTAGGGGTTGAGAGTTCTGACTTAGGAATCGGGCAGACCCCAACAAAGCCTCTAATCTTCTATTTATCTGTGTGACATTGGGCAAAAACTTCAACCTTACAGGCCCCGGCTTCCTCATCTGTTATTTGGCGATTACTAATATCTCCAAATAGACTTGTAAGAATGCAAGAATTGAATGCACATGACCGTTAGCACGGTGCCTGGCACCCCATGAGCCCTCCTAGCAGTCCTGGTGTGATTGTTATAAAATAATAAAATGTTCCTAGAAGTTATAAGAGTGATGGACAAAATCAGAACAAGGGTTCCTTCAGTGACTTTCTGAGTTAGACAGGGAAACAAAAGAAACTCTGGGAAAAGTTGGAAACTGTGAGGATGCTTTCCCCTGCCCTGTGGGTGGCATCACCGATTGAAAGGGCTAATTGAACGGCAACCCCAGATAACTTCAGGGATGGTAAGTTTCATGGGCATTATCTGGAAACTTTATCTTACCAGCAAAAATAAAGAGGGTCTCCTACAAAAAGAGCTTGAAATCTGGTCAGAAAGCAGTGTTTTGAACAGCAAATACAGATGGACAGTAATATTTACGGTCAATTTACCAGAATCAGGTATCAGATGACCTCCGACACTAGCCATCGCTTACTAAGGAGCTAATTAGCTGTAAAAATGAGGTGACAAGTCAATTGTAGCAGCACAAAGGACGAATTTGTCCTGTGGGATTTCACTGGCAGTAAAGCCTGCCCTTACAGCTGCTGGGTGGCCACTCTGCCTAGAGAAGAAGCTAACCTTCCCTCAGGAGAAGAAGGAGGGAGAAGCCAAGGGTAAAGGAGACGCAGGAGCACTCACATCAGAGTTAGGGTGCGACACAAACAGGAACCTCAGGGGCCCAAGGACCTCAAGGCCTCCTTGTCTGGCAGGTGAGAGAACGCTTCGTCATCAGCACTGTTCTTTAATAACTACTAAATAACACTAGCTCAAGTACTATTTACTCACTATGTTTTCCCCTTGGCTTTGGCCAGCAAAACTAAATTTTGCTCTCCACAATGCGTAGTGATCCTTAAATTTGCATGTGTTCATTGAGATGTTAGAAACCATAGAAAATTAAAAAGAATCAGAGAAAAATAAATCACCTATAACTCTTCCATTGCTAACTAATCAGTGTTAACATTTTGGTGTGGGTCTTTCTTACAGTATTTTAGTAACAAAATTGGAATCAAATTGTGTATGTAATTTAGGGTCTTTCTTACCTTCACATTATATCCAAAAAAGCACATTTTTGTGTTATTAACTATTTTCAGTAATAGGATTTAAGTCATTTTATGATATTTCATCAGAAGGGCATATTATAATTTATATAATCCCTGTGTTTCCAAGTTCTCCAGCTTTCAGAGATCACTCTTTCTTTAATGCTAAAATAATAATTGTCTTGATTCCCCAACCTGCCATGAGGGATAATCTGGATTTCCTTAATACTATGTGGGAATTCCCAAGGATGCTTACCTGTCTGTCTTTGTCATCAAAGCCTATGTCCACACTCTTAGCTCTATCCTAACCACTGCTCTCTGTTTCTGGCACAGACCATCACTCAAAGAACCCTGAGTCCCATATACCCTTGAAGTAGCATGACCATCAGGAACCAGGCTTAGAGGAGAGGATCAAGGCCAGTGAAGAAGACATGCTTCTTCATCCCTCTGTCCCCATGGCAAACATGGGCCGCTCCTTTAAGTCCCTGAAGTCCAGCTAAAATCAGGCTGTAACAGTTCACAGAATGTTAATAAAAGCCTATAGCACTGGGTGTTATACGCAAACAATGAATCATGGAACACTACATCAAAAACTAATGATGTAATGTATGGTGATTAACGTAACATAATAATAATTTTAAAAAGCCTATGGTTAAAAAAAAAAAAAGAGTTTATGGTTAATATGGGTTCAATACAGAATGAATGATTTACTACCAGGTGGGTTATTCTAGAATTCTCCATATGGAAGGGGCCACCAACAGAAATTTCTAAGCATCTTCATCCCCAGAGTCCTGGGTCTACCTTCTTGGCTTCAGAGGAAAAATAATGTTTTCCTTCCCTCATTCCAAGATACCCCCATCTCTTTCCCAGAATGACTGAGAGTTAAAACCCATGTTTTTCAGAGAAAGCTCTCATCTTCACTTGGAGAATTTGGCCTGATGTTCGTGGCCCAACCAAGGTGATCACAAGAGTTGACCAAGTATTTCCCCAAGTCAGGATTATGTGTGTTAGGTAGCGCTGTGACAAAATCAGACCAACTGTTTCACGTTTTTCTCCACAAGAAGTTAATGTACAAATCTCTCCTGGTTTGGTCTGGTCTCACCATCTCCTGAAACCAAATATTTAGAAAAAATACACATACCCATCTCTTAAGAACTGCAAAAGTTCTGAAGCATCATCCACATGAAATTTATGTTAAAGTAAAAAGTACTTCTATTGGGGCGCCTGGGTGACTCAGTCAGTTAGGCATCTGCCTTCAGCTCAGGTTGTGATCTCAGGGTCCTGGGATTGAGCCCCATGTTGGCTCCTTGCTCAGCGGGGAGTCTACTTATCCCTCTCCCTCTGCCCCTCCCCACCACTTGTGCTCTCTCTCTCTCCCTCTCTGTCTCAAATAAATAAATAAAATCTTTTTTAAAAAGTATTTCTATTAATTTGAAAACTTACCATCTGTTAAAGATCCCCCCAATTTACAGAGCTAGGACATTTTACATCTCAGTCTGAGGAATCTGCATTCAAGTTCATGGTAACTTCATAGCTTTTTTCCAAAGATAATTGAGAATGTTCTATTTATATGGGATGCCTCTATTTCTAAATATAAACTGTTAGCAATAGTTGAATAATACTTCTGCAGTATCAAAAACACTGAAAGACCTTAAGAGTCACTTTAAAAAAAAAGTTGCTAAAAGTACACTGTTGCTATGGGTTGAATTGTGCCCCTCAAAAAGCTAAGTTTAGGTCTAACCCCTAGTACCTGTGAAAATGACCCTATTTGGAAAAAGGGTCTTCACAGGTATAATTAAATTACGATGAGCTCATACTAGATTAGAATGGGCCCTAATCCAGTGACTGGTGTCCTTACACAGAGATAGAAGTTCAGACACAGATGTACAGGGGAGAATGCTCGGAAGATGGAGACAGAGATTGGAGGGCTGCATAGACAGGCCAAGGAACTCCAAGGGTTGCCATCAACCACCAGAAACTCGGATAAAGGCATGTACCATTCTCCCTCAGAACCTCCCAAAGGAACCAATCTTACCAACACTTGGATTTAGGATTTCTAGCCTCCAAAACTGTGAGAGAATAAACTTCTATTATTTTAAGGCACTCATTTTGTGATGATTTGCTATAGCAATCTTAGAAAACTAGTACAACTCTTAAACTTATTTAACCCAGTGTTTCTCAACAGGAATGATTTTGTCCCCCAGGAGATATTTGGCAACGTCTAGAGAAGGTTTTGGTTGTCACAACTGGGGGTGATGCTAGTGGCATCTAATGGGTAGAAGTAAAAAGTATTTCTATTGGGGTGCCTGGGTGACTCAGTCAGTTAGGCCTCTGCCTACTATGCTAAGCATCCTACAATGCACAGGACAGCCCCCATAAGAATTACCCAGCCCAGAATGTCAACAGTGTCAACACTGAGAAAATCTTATTTAATCTATCCTTATTTGGATGGATTCAGCTTCTTTACCATTTTTGCTGCCATAAATAACGATGCAATGAATATCCTAGTGTACGATTACTAATCAACCAGGAGTAGCAATTATTTTTAGTTTAATTTCTTAGAGAACTATGTGTTCTCTTTTTCTCATTTTAATGCATATTTTACATTTCTTATTATACTATTTGAATACTTTTTTGAAATAGAGTATAAACAATAAGAACACGAATGAGTGAAAAGCTACAAACATTTCAAAGAGGGAGAAGCCTCAGCGAATCCTGGCATTAACTTTTGATCTGCTAATATTCTACCCACATTTGCTCCATCCTTAAACAATTAGAAGGCCTTAGGAAGAAAGTCTTTTTATTTTAACAGCTGACATAACAAAATGCTATTACTCCTAATTAAAAAAAAAAAAAACTAAGTGTAACAAACTAGGATTTTAAAAATTGATAATTTTCATTTTTTCATGAGAAAATAAATTGATATAGCCACAAGCATTATATGCCAGAGAATATTACCTGAGGCCTTGAACTGAAAAATCAATAAGGACGTGGAGGATGGAAACTATAATGGTTAACTGAAAATTTAATGAAAATTCTATGCACATATCTAATTTTCAGCTGAACACAAAATAAAGTTAATCCAGAGACACAGGAGGAAGAATGAAAGATTTAAGCAGGGGCGCCTAGGTGGCTCAGTCGGTTAAGCATCCAACTCTCGGTTTCAGTTCAGGTCATGATCTTGCAGCTGTAGGATTGAGCCCCGTGTCAGGCTCTGCTCAGTGCAGAGTCTGCTTCTGATTCTCTCTCCCTCTCACTTTCTCTCTCTCTCTCAAATAAATAAATAAAATCTTTTCTGAAAAAAAAAGAAATATTTAAGCAAAATAATTCTTTCTTAATCCTCTCTTAATACTATTTAAAACAATTTCTTTGATGGTTCAAAATTGGGATAGAGATATTGATTTTACATGTTATGCTATCCATCAGAATAATGCAGTCATCACTGAAATAAGACCCAACAGTGGTTCATGAGGCACAGGAAATACAGGAAGGCAAATGAAACTGTGCTTGAGCCTCAGGAGAAAAAAAAATACTCTAGTAATTAATTTCTCAATGCTACTCACGACAAGTAGAAACAGAGCTACCACCCCACACCAGCTCTTTGTGACAAAGCATAATTGTTAGTTTCACCACACATTCCAGTCACCATCTTGCTATTGTCATTGGATCTCCCCAAGAAGTCACTGTGGCTGGTGGCCAAGCGTCATTCAAAGGAAATTAGTAACTCCAGAATGCCCCACTTTAAGCAACCTTGGTATGAGCAAATCCACTAACGTAATAGACATTGGTAGCTATTCTATTATGGGAAGAGAATTTGCTTCAAATAAGTATTCTCCCCAGGTTTTCTTGAAATAGCAGGAATCCAATGTGCCTAAATGTCTGTTTACTCTCCTTTAAGTCTTCAAGTTCACAGGCAGAGAATATAGGTAGTTGACTAAAGATTAGTTGAAACGAGTTGAAGCACTTCTGAAATTATAATTATGAAAAAGTAATTACATTAAATTGACTCAGTGTTTTGGAAATATGCCAAACACTTAAAAATGAATAATGTCTTTTACCTCCTCCCTTAATACCTGTTAGCCAAAACGACAGAGTTTAACAGGAGATGTTACTGCTGCTGAAAACCTGGTATCACAGACTCCCAGAGCTAGCCTCGGGTTCACCTATTCAAGTGGCTTATTTTGCAGTCTCAGGTCCAGAAAGTTTAAGTAATTTGCCAGCAGGTAACCAGACTTCCAGGCCATTCTTTATAGCATTTATTTATATTTATTCAAATCACATAGTAAATAATGTGTTTATTGTAGAATATTTGGAAAATGCATAAAAGCACCAATAAGGCAAAAATTATGCATAATCCATGCACCCCAAAATTAGCCACTATTAACATTCCAATAATTTTTCCATGAATTTATTTTTACAGAATTAGAATCACGCCATGCATATCATTTTATAAACTGCTTTTGTTTTCACATAATAACATCCTCTAGACTTGTCCATGGTGTTGAATATTGTTTTACTGTATCACAACATGAATATCCATCTACAATCAATTATTTCAGAATGTGAATCTATAATTGATTGTTTAATTAGTCCATATTATAGGGCTAGTAATTTTCAATATTTTATTATTAGAAACACTGCGCTTAAGAGACGTAAATTTCTATGCACCTTTCTGTTTCTTTAAAACACACTATTTAAAGTGAAATCTGCTGGTTTAAGTGGAAAAATGCTTTAAACTGCCACGTCCACTCCCCCAAAAAGTTGTATCAATATTAACTTCAGCTACACGCTCATCAACAATAGTCATTATTATTTTTGAAACTCTTTTCCTGATTGATAAGCATTGCTGATTTGTCTTTATTTAATTACTGGAACTTGATTTTATTTTCTTTAAGCTTATTGGCCATTTGAATTTTGTAGTCTTTAAGCTGCCCAAGGCTAATTCATCTGCTTTCCAATTTATCATACGTGCAAGGAATTAGGATTTGTTTCAGTGTTTGTTTTGTTTGCTTATTTTTTGTTTCGTTCATTTTTAGTACCGTTGCTATGGCTTCTCTAATAAATAAAGCATGAGTGATCGCTTTTTAATGAAAAAGAAGCAACTGTATATACTGATTCATTAGTGGCAAAGCAAGGCCTAAGAACTAGGATTTGTCCAAAAACATTTCAAGAACAGTGTCTTAATATCCTTAATTTGGTCCCCAAAAGTTTTAACATAAACAAGTTTTGACAAGGTAATTAATTCTGCTTTATTTGTTGGAGAAATGGTAGGAATATATAATTAACCACTGTCTAGATCTCCCTGTCCTCTAAAAATATAAAAATCTTTATATTAATGATTTGTGTATCCCAATGCAAATGGAAGTTTCGGTGGTTATTTTGCAAAATTATCTTATTCTAGTATTACGGGAAAACTAACAATTGCCATGGGTTTTCTCTCCTACAAACAGAAGTTCAAAAAAATTCCTCAGCACCATATGAGATCACACGTTATTGCCCTGACCACTTCTGCCCATTCCTGGCAAGATCTATTTTAACTAGAATTGTCCTCAGGAGATACATGGGTGGCAGGGCAGCAAGCCAACCTCAAAAGAAATCTTTGTACCATTGAACAACATAAGCGCATTTTACTCCCCTTTTCCCTAGTTCTTCTAGAAGCTTTCATGTTATTTTATAATGTGACTCTTCCCTGCCATTCTGTATTTCTCTAAGCAGGAAACAGGAAAGACATAGTAAGTTTATATGCTAAATAAAAATGGCTCATCCTTAGGTCTGAAAGACTGAGGCAGAAGAAGAAAGAAGCCATCACCATTTAAAAACACAAATCTCAACCAAAGAACATTTAACTAGCAGCTTTTGCTGAAGGGGATATGTCTCTTTATATTAGCATGGTGGAAGATGCTGTATGGATAATGGGTAAATCTGTAATAACAGCTCATTTGGATATGCTAAAAGACAAAGATAAAAAATTAAAAAGGACGAAATCTTTCTACTAAAGATTCTCCTGATAATGTTATCCCACAAACCTGGAGTACTCTCCCTATTGGGCAGAATTTCCCCAGAGCTCAAATATAGTTCTTTCCTTATTGCCCCAGAAGGTAAAATTAAGGGGTATGGAGGAAGACAGATTCCAGTCACCAACTCAGTCCCCTTTGCACAAACTTTTATCCAACTTGTCCTTCTCTCCGTTTATGCTCCCCCTTACCCACAAATAACATTAAATGTATATGGTAGAAAGTCAGGAAGTAAATTAGGATCTGATAAAACACTTTATAATATATGAACAATGTGACTGAGAAATGATGAATCAAAGTTTTCCCTAGTAATCATTTAAAATGCATGGCTTGTGATTTCATAACATTTGAACATTAATATTTTCTCTTAAAAATATGTTTAAATGATTCTTGTCACTGTCTTTTTATTCACTGTAATATCCTGTACCTACATACAATCTAAAATTCCTTCATTTCATAGAAAGCTTTCTTTAAACAGGAAAGGGAAGTAGAGAATTGAGATGCGATTATTAGTTTGAGCTGGGCATGGCCATATAAACATGAAAAGTAAAGTGGAAAACTGAAACAATCATCCAGAATATCCGAAGTGGGGAAAAGGTTTTCACTGCATTTTTGTGGATAGATGTGACCTTAATTAAGATGTGGCCCTAATTCTCCAACAGGACTTCCACTAGAGGAAAATTGAATAGGTTGGCATATCTCTCACAAGGTATTGTAAACCTGTTTCAAAAGTCTCTTCAATGAGGGGGAAAGTGGAGTGGCAGTTTTCCCAATTGCAGGTGCATTCATTGAGGCGAGGACAGACAGCAATAGGGCACAGTTGTTGTCTAAGCCTTCTTTCCCAAACTTGTTTTTAAGGTTTTATGGCAAAGAAACATGTGCTTTTCTTCTGCTATTGGGCTTTCAGATGATTTTTCTACACAGAAAAGAAGCCTCTGGCATTTTTTACATTGCAACCAGCAGTTGCTTGGCTGCACTATCAAAGCAGGCCCAACAGATCCTCTTGAATGGAGAATCCAAGACCCACCACAGACTCTGGCTGCACTAATGAACTAAGAACACAGATTCCGCTGGGCCCCAGCGAGGCAGCAGGGGGGACATAAAATCCCACGGAGATGGGACCAGGCTTCAGCCATAAAGAATCAACTTGTCTTAGCAGGTGCTGTAAGTACCAACATCTGCTGGCCATATAAAATAAAGTGGCTAATGGACAGAGCGAAAATGTAAATATACCATAAACAGTTAGTTTGTTACTCTTCTTGGCATTGGTCCTATCAAGGTTTGGTGTTTTTCTATTGTTTTTTTATATTAAGCAAACTTAGATGTGAATTTTTTCCAGAAAATAGTAGAGTCTGGTCAATTACTTTCCTAAATTCATTTTAACATAATAATATTCAGAAGCATTAGAGTAGAATGTCTTCAACCAGAGCATATCTTAAAATAGTAATCCCGGTGAAACTGATGGGATTCGTCTCTCAATGGAAGAATCAGAGAAACAAGCAAACGGCTTCTACTGATCTAGGCAGCACTTGAAGGAAAATACAAAGACAATGGTCCCCAGTCATTTGCATGTAGAGAAGTCCAGTGCAGTGTTTAAAGATCCAGGCTTCCTAGTCAGAAGTAGCCAGGTTCAAATCCCAGCCAACCGTTTACCAGGTATATAACTTCTCTGAGATTCAGTTTACTTCCTTGGTAAAATGGGAATAAAAATACCTTCCTCACAGAATTGTGGGTAGGTTAAAATAAAATAGTATTGTTAAACACTTAGAAGAGTCTAAAATACAGTGAACATTCAATAAATAGTACCTTACTATTGTTACTATTGGTTATTTATTTATACCTTAGTTTGTCTAAAAATAGATTTAAGGTTGCCTATAAAGATAAATAAAACACAGCAAAACAAAACACATCAATAAAGGAAAGAAAAAAGGGGTAAAAATAAGGGGAATTTTTGTGGGATTTTTTGTTTGTTTTGCAAAGAATCCCTTTGGCTCTATGGTTCAATCAGATTAAAATTTGTATTTCTTCTTCATGAACTATTCATCAAATACACAGCAATAAAACTAAGGCACAACTTAGCAACACTAAAAGGACTCCCGGGAAGACTAAAAACTTCATTTTTATTTCACTTGAGGTCACAGACTCTTGTTCTTACTCCCATGAAAATACCAGTTATCAGAAAACAGGCTACTATAAACTTTAGTGGCTGGGGCGCAAGTACCAAGAAGCAGCATAACGTGGCCTCAATTGATTCTGGCCTAAAAGATCCATCCAAACTTCTCTTTCACTTTGCACTTAGATTTTTCCACTCTTATCCCTTTGCTGATCTCCATGCTTACCAGGGTGTGCAACGCTGCACTGTTATTTAGTGAGACCTCAAAAAATAAAATCCCATAATAAATTTTATTTTAGAAAAGATATGCCACATCACTTTCAGTGCTGGATCTCTAGGGAGGTGAAGCATCTTGGCATGTAAATTTACAGAAGTCTACTTTTGAATATTAATTATGTATTGCACTACCTCCTCACATAATTATTTTTACTATAAATTTTGCAACAGCAAGCTGTAGGATTAGCATTTTAAAGACTTGCTGGAGATGGGAGTTCAACCAATAAACATAAACACTCTTGGCCTCCTGTTGAGATATGTTTTAATTTGTAATGCTCAAAGTACATGTTTATTCTGACAGTATGAGCATTGGGAAGACTGTATTACAGAAATGAAAAGAAAAAGGCGTTTCCTCTTGAATGCAAAGTCCAGTTGAATGGCTATGGTTCCCTGGAACCCTTTGTTGAGAAATACCCTGGGGGAGTGTGTAAGCTCAAAGGGAAAGAAATCTGCAACCAACTAATGACATCTATCACGGGCCATCGAGGTGGGAGCATGATGGCAGGTATTTGCCCTCCCTGTTATATACACTAGACATACAAACTACATATATATGCATTTCAAGCCACTGAAAGTTGCTCAGAAGAATTTTAAACGATAAGCCAAGCAGTTCCTCCAAACCCATCGAGCCCTTGCCACTCTTTCAAGTTGTCACGCCCAGTAAAAAACAGCGCAGGTGAGTCCCGAGCTGGTGCTCAGCCAAAGGAGTCAGCTGTAATTACTACTGAGCACAGGAAAGCCACCCTGGAAAAGCCCTAGAAGGTGGATGAGGAAGGTGGGTTAAGAGGGGAAGTGGTTATTACTCTCTCAAATGTGCTTTCTTTTATAGAGCAAAGAATATTGCAGAATATATCTTTGGCAGCGAAGCAAAGAAGATAACTGATTTAGACTGGTCTTGTAGAATTATGATTCAGACTGGTCATGTAGAATTAGTCCTGAAGAGAAATGCTTCCTTTTAAGCAAATATATCACTACCACCCACATCAATCTGAGCTAGCTTGACAATAGGCTGTGCCTGTAATCACAGCTGGTGAGTGTCTCCACTCTTCCCTCCCACTGGCCAACATCTTTACAGTAACTATGGAGACTAGTTCATAGTCTACGTTCAGCCTGGCAGCCTTTCCTAATATCCCTAAGAGCCACAAAAGGTTGAGGGAAATATCCTTGGCCCCTTTTCCTGAGTTGTAGACCATGTGTGTATCATCTTGCATGGCTGTTTTCCTTCATTGTAACTGGGTAGGTGACAAGGGGCTGCCCAGGCAGGCTTGGGAACAAAATGAAATCTTGTTATTTAAAAATGATCATTAAAGGAAGAAATACTACATCAATAGTTTTTATTTCTGCTCCTATTTAAAATTTCTTCCTAAAAAAAAAAAAAAGCTAAAGACAACTTAGGGGAACATAAGGATCATATATTGAATGATCCTGTTCATATAAAATATCCGAATAAGGAAATCTAGAGAGACAGAAAGTAAATTAGTAGTTGCTAGGTAGAGGTGATGAAAATGTTTTAGAACTTGATATAAGTGATGGTTGTATAATATTGTGAATGTACTAGATGTCACTGAATGGACACTTTAAAATGGTTAATTTTGTGTTATATGAATTTGTGAATCACAATTTTTTAAAAGATAATTTGTAGGGACATTTGCTGAAATGTGAATATGAGCTGGATATTAAATGATATTGTGGAATTATTAATTTTCTCAACTATAATAATGGTAAGGTATTACCATTATTTGAAATGCAATTTTTTATTCTTTTTTTAGAGATGCCTGCAGAGGCAGACAGCAAAAGCAAAAGCAGACAGTGAGACTACATCAAACTAAAAAGCTTCTGCATAGCAAAGGAAACAATCAACAGAATAAAAAGGCAATGTATAGAATGGAGAAAATATTTGCAAACCACATATCTGGTAAGAGGTTAATATCCAAAATATCTAAGGAACTCCTACAACTGAGTAGCAAAAACCAAATTAATCAGAGTAAAAAATAAGCAAGGGACTTGAATAGACATCTCTTCAAAGAAGATATATAAATCGCCAATGGGTACATGAAAAGGTGCTCAACATCACTAATCATCAGGGAAATGCAAATCAAAACCACAATGAGATATTACCTCATTGCTAGGATGGTTATTATAAAAAAAGAAAAAAGATAAGTGTTGACAAGGATATAGAGAAATTGTACACTGCTAGTGGGAATGTAATGGTACAACCACTATGGAAAACAGTATGGAGGTTCCTCAAAAATTAAAAATAAAACTACCTTATGATCCAGCAATCTCATCTCTGGTATATATAAAAAAGAATTGAAATCAGGATCTTGGAATAGTGTCTGCATTCCCATGTTCATTGCGGTATCATTCACAATAGCCAATATATGGAAATAACCCAAATGTCCCCAGATAGATAAATAAATAAAGAAAATGTGGCATACAGATTCAATGGAATATTATTCAGCCTCCAAAAAGGAAAACTGACGTCTGTGACAACATGGACAAACCTGGAGGATGTTATCCTAAGTGAAATAAGCTAGTCACAAAAGGAGAAATACTGCATGATTCCTCTTATATGAGGTATCTAAAGTAGTCAAACTCACAGAAGCAGGAAGTAGAATGATGGTTGCCAGGGGCTGAAAGGAGGGGGGAAATGAGGACTTATTCAATGACTCTACAGTTTCAGTTATGCAAGATGAATTAGTTCCAGAGATCTACTGTACAACATTGTGCCTAAAGTTAATAATACTGTATTGTGCATGTAAACAAATTTAAAGAGTAGTTCTCACATAAAGTGCTCTTACCACACACACACACACACACACACACACTCAGAGAAAGGAGACACGATGACCTACTTTTGGGGGGTGATAGATATATTTATTACCTTGACTTGGATAGTGGTTTCACAGGTGTATGCATACGTCCAAACTTACCAAATTGTATACATTAAATATGTGCAGTTTTTATATATCAATTATACCTCAATATAGCTCTTAATTTTAAAAAGATGTGTGCAGAAGTCTTTGGCATAAAGAGTCATGATGTCTGCAACTTAGTTTTTAATAGTTCAGCAAAAATCATACATTTCTATATTGAGAGAGATTAAAGAAAAATATTTTAGATTGTTGAATCTAAGTGGAGGCTACAGGGCTGTTCATTTTGATATTCTTTCTACATTTCAATATGTTTGAAATTTCAAAAATACAGGGAGAATTTTTAAAAATATTTTCCTGAAATTAATCAATACATTAATTAGTTAATTAATTGATGCAAAAGAAATTTTTGAGCATCTACTTGATTTCAGGTGCTGTGCTAGGTACTCAGGATATAATAATGAGCAAAACAGATATGATCTCTTTTATAAAGCCTCCAGCCCAGTGAGGGAACCCATAAATAATTGGGAAGCACTGTACGAGCTAAGATGGGAAGATACAGGATGCCAAGGAAATGCACAGGATGGGCTGGAAGAGTCAAGAAAACTTCCCAGAGAATGAAAGACAAAGACTGAGCCCCGAGGGATCTTACTCACAGTCAGTTAAGTAAAGAGAACAAGCATTAACAGGTAAGACCAGCAGAATGAAGGCCTAGAGGTGAGATTCTGGGCCAGAGGCTGCAGATCAAAATGCCTACGGGAGCCAGACAAATAGCTAAATGAATGAAAACAGGAAGCAGCCCCACTAAAAGGAGACTACCCACAATAATGGCACTGCCACTCAACTCCAGCCAACAGGAAGTCACGTGGGAGGGAGAAAATCAGAAAATCATGGTCAAGTGATCACCCTAGTTGTACATAAGTCCCAGTCCAGGGTGCTTCCACTCTCCTGTCTTGACTGTGAAGGTATAGCCCCTTCCTCAAGGGGAGGAGGGTGGCAACCAAAACAATGTTCAAGGCATTAGAAAAACACCAAGGATAGGGAAATAACAATGACCATGACCACTAGCCAGGCACAGATCAGTACCATACTCATGCAATCTAGGGCCTCCCCAGTGTACATACTTTTCATTTAATTTTAAGTGTAATTGGAGAGCGAGGTGCAGGCATAGGGTGGTCATTCCTAGAAGTGTAAAGTCTTAGTGTTCTGAGTTGAACTGTTGTCATTCTAGAGCTACTTAAACATAATCATGTAGCAAGTTGATGAGAGGGCTCATGGTTCTGTTTTGTTTTGCTTGCCTGCCTATAGCCAGATTGATGCTAACTCATATTAGAGACTTAGGTGAACAAAGGCCCTAACTTTCTCTCTCCCCTATTTTTGCTATAACACAGACAGAGGTAGAGAAAGACAGGGAATGGGATTTCAGAGGGGAAAAAAATCTTGATATTAGAAAATCTTGAGATTAATATGGTGTTTGGCTTTTGGAAATAAAGAAATCAGGCTAAGCAGTTTCGAGTTACCCTTCTTCTAAGGCTACTCTTTTCAGTAGGGGGTTAATGTTAATGGATTTGAGGAGGTTTGGCAGTTTGGGAAGGTGGCCAGTACTATGTTTAAGAGTTCAGTCTGGGATCATTAAGGGGCTTCTGCAAAATCCATGACAATCTCCTGTGCCCAAAGAGAGGCCAGGACATCTATAAAAACCTAAGGGTGCCCACTTTACAATTAGGGCCCTTGAAGAGAATTCTCCCTGTTTCCTATCTTGAAACACATCTCTTGGTGGGTTATTTTATTCTATTCTGGGGCCTGAGAAGAAGCCAGACTGCTAATTCGCAGCTCCAGCCCTTTGAAGTGCCATTGATATTCCAAACTTGGGGAGCCTCCCGCATCATAATGGAATCTTCAACCCGCCCCCAGCCACACTACAAATAAACTTGCTCCAAGGAACCTGCGAGCAGCCCTGCGCACCAACGCCAGCCGACCTCTGAGAAAAGGGCTCGGGCAGCATAAGCTTTGCAAAGGAAAATAAAATCCTCAGCATGGAGCCTCAAACAAGAAAAACAGTGAGATATTTAAACCTGACCATTTCTTTTTAAAGACTTGGGTGTTCTTCAGAAAGGGAATTTCCCTCCCACCTCAGAAAGGTCCAAAGTGTTACTCATATTATTTACAGAGCTTTGAAGTGTGTCTCCAAAGTTTGAGTTCAGCTCTGAGGAATGTGAGGGTCAAATCATTTTCCCTTTCTGATGAAGGAAGGCTGTGAATTTAATACCACAATTTATTCAAAACAAGGAAATACACTGAGGCACTCTCCACTATGAATGCACACAGTAGACAGTTGGAACCATATCATACTCCAAAGAGTTTGTACGGTTTGGCCAACAGTGGTGATACGTTTAATGAGGTTTCTGGTTAATCCATTCCCACTAGCCTCAGCACCTGTAAAATGTAAGACACTTTGCTTCTAATAATAGGAATTGACTTAATTTATTTAAACAATGTTAGAGTCATCATTCTCTAAAAGCAAAATAATTAAAGATATATTCCTACAGTATGTGTATATTTTATGAAAACTGGAGGTTAAATAGCACATCTGGGGCATCTGGCTTTTCCTGGTAACCCTCCAGGTGACCTCCCTTTTTAAAAGTGGCCTTTTGAGCTTTATTATCTTAACAAGAACTCCCATTTATATAGCTGCTTTATTTATGGAGCTTGAAGCACTTTGTTGACCTTGGAATGCCCTTCATGCATAGGAGGATGCTCTCCCTAGCCTACAGAGATGGTGAGACATTCACAGGCCAAAAACCAAAAGGCTTGGCTGCCTGCAGTTGGTGCTGAGTGAGCATCCAGAACTGTTCTCTCAGCTGGAATGACCCAGGAATATTTCCGTCTACAGGACCCAGCAGTGTGCTGCCACTACATACTTGAAGAGGTTATAAGCAGTCCAACATTCTGAGTCAAGTTTGTGCTCTCTACTTACTGGTTGGTAATCTTAAGCATATAGTTTTAATTCCTATAGCCTCCACTTCCACATCTGTAAAATGGGACTTATACCTACTTCACACATCTGTTGTATAACACTATTGCCCTTGTATGTTTGCATATCTGTTTCCTCCTATTAGTTTATATATGGCTGAATTAGAGTTCTTGATTGAATAAATATTGAATGATCTGGCACTGTGCTCATAGCTTTACTTAGATTATTTTATTTAATCTCACAAAAACACATGAGCAAGTTTTAACTATTAACAGACACAGAAAATTGATACTTGGAACAGTTAAGTAGCTTGCTGAGTTCATAAACTAGTTGGAATCAGGGTTCAAGGCAAAGTACTCTGCCTCTATAGCTTGTGATCTTAACCAGAATATCAATCCTTATTCTTGGCTTCTCAAATCCTAACATAAACAGCAGGCATGTAAATAAAGGATTGTAATGTAATGTACTAAGGAGACTTGGTAAAATGCATTTTCTGGTGATTTTATGTTTTGTTCCAGTCATTTTAAATAAACTTGGCTCACCTTGGGATGCCCACACTAAACCACATAAAAAGTCTACAACATTGTCACAGTGAAATTGCTTAAAGTCTCTCTCCCTGGCTGGCATATCTCCTCCTCCTCACACTCATCTTGCCTGGTTTCCTAACAGCCCTCATTTGAAGCTATTCCTTGACTCTGGCCTTCCACCTTCCTGGTGACCTGGTGCTGAACTTCTTCTGCAGAAGGTCAGATACACCAGGGGTCTTTAAACTGGTCTATGTGTACCTCCAGAAATATAAAAGAACTTACCAAGGGTTGTGTGTGGTCAGGGGAGGTTTTAAAGGAATCAGTTTCCAGATCTTCAACTTTTATATATCCTCTTTCCTAAAACTAATTTTGCCTGAGGGAAAGCTTATTGAAAAAGAACAAGCTCATATTTCTCACTTCCTCTTTTATTTCTCCTGTTTTACCCAAAAGATATGCTTTTCTTTTTCTTTCATTCTTTCCAAAGGTGCAATGACCCCAGGGCATACAAGATCTTGAGGGTGCCAAACAAAGAGACACTTGGAAAATAGTTGTGTTTGTCATTATTTCCTATTCTTTTCTTTCACCCACATTGAAGGAGGACCTAATTGTCAGCCAATCATTAAAAATATTTTTTTATTTTTTTAAAGATTTTATTTATTTATTTGACAGAGAGAGACACAGTGAGAGAGGGAACACAAGCAGAGGGAGTGGGAGAGGGAGAAGCAGACCTCCTGCTGAGTGGGGAGCCCGATGTGGGGCTCGATCCCAGGACCCTGGGATCATGACCTGAGCTGAAGGCAGACGCTGAACAACTGAGCTACCCAGGTGCCCCTGTTTTTTGATTTTTGATTTGGGTGGTATATCAGAATTTCAGACAATTAAAAAATGTTACTATAACAAAACTTCTTCCCTTCCCATTTTCTCATTTAC
Source organism: Phoca vitulina (assembly GCF_004348235.1). Taxonomy (NCBI): domain Eukaryota; kingdom Metazoa; phylum Chordata; class Mammalia; order Carnivora; family Phocidae; genus Phoca; species Phoca vitulina. The sequence goes on along the minus strand of NW_022589706.1, from coordinate 62,346,640 downwards.
TAAATAAGTATTTCAGTATTTTCATTTATAAGAATTGAAATTTAATATATAAAAATGAAAACTAAGATAAAAAATTAAAAATTATGCTGAAGCCTGTCTCCTTCTAGCAATGCTGAGACATCCATGATTCAATTACACTAAAATTTAATTGAACTAATCTAGAAAGTATAGGCTTAGCCATCTTTTAAGAAATGCATTTTCTATAAAATTTGTTTTAAAATTATTTATCAAAATGTGTAATGTGTGTTTTTTAGCCAATTGTGTACTATCAATAATCATAATTCAGTCAATAATATGTTAACATTTACAACTTGATAGCTGGAGGAAAAAAATTAATTAAAATATCAGTGTACAAGGGCACTGGGTGGCTCAGTTGGTTAAGCAGCTGCCTTCAGCTCAGGTCATGATCTCAGGGTTCTGGGACTGAGCCCTGCTTTGGGCTCCCTACTCAGCATGGAGCCTGCTTCTCCCTCTCCTCTCTGCTCATGCTCGCTCTCACTACCTCTGTTGCTATCTCTCTCTCTCTCTCAAATAAATAAATAAAATCTTAAAATAAAATAAATTAAATTAAATATCAATGTATATACATATTTTTTAGCAGAGAATTATGATATAGTGGCCTATAAGACTTTCAAGCATTATATATATTACATAAAAATAAAATTATCTGGAGAAAGTGGAATGGATATACAAGCTCAAAAGAAAAATAAATGAAGTAAACATTCAGCCCTGTTAAAGGAGAGTTTATTTGTATATTTTTAAATAGGTGATGGTGGATTTCAAATCAATACTCAGATCCCATTGGATGTATTTTAAAGAGTGATAGATTAATTTTATTTAAAAGCTCAACATTTAGAATATTTTATTTAAAAGGCCAATAATTACAATCAAAATGGATCCTTGCAACTATTCTGTTTATACTTTAAATGTATAAGACATGAAATTTTTCAAAATTCTTTTAATGGGTACATGTGAGCAAGTTTTGAAGACCCTTTTATATGTAAAAGAGAGAAAGAATCAATACCCAGATCCCTCATCTGGCAGTAGGTGCTTACTAAATGTATGTGAAATAGATAATGCTAAAGAATTTGTAAGTTAAAAATCCCTCTACAAATGTTACAGCGATGTAGCATTGTCACACCCTATGCCCACATCACTCATCACATGAAATCTCATAGATTTGGTTCAGGATGAAGTATTAGCACCTGCTCTAGCCCTATGCATGGTGTTCATTATTTTCAATACCCTGCAACATTTAGAAATCACCTGCCTTTGACTTCAAAGTGTGTTGTTAGCAGATAAACTTAACACTAAATTATTTTCCTTAACAATTCATTTCACACTAGTGGGAACTAGGGGAAGGACAAATCATTTTGGGGTGGAATGTAGAAATAGCTGCCCAAAATACAAATGTGTTTATCCTTTAACTCAGCAATCATACATCTGAGACTTCCCCTACAGATACACCTGGACTCATACAGTAATCTATTTTATGTAATATTGGAAAAAAATTGGCAACTACACAAGCGAGATTGGTTCAATTACAGCATATCTTTTCCATGGCATATTATACAGATGTTAAAAAAATTAGTGCCTATAAATGGTAGGGAGATATCTTTGGATATATTGTTAAATGGGAAACAAAATCAAGGTGCTTAACAGTGTTTATGATGTGCAATCTTCTGTGCCAGAAAGGCAAGGAATAAAAACATACATATTTGTATCTGCTAAGACTGATATAAGGAAACACTGGGGGAATAAAAACATGATCAAGAAGAACAGGGTATACAGGGTTAAGGTGGGATTGAGACTTTTCAGTGTATGCCTTTTATATCATTTTGATTTTTGAACATGTATTATAATTGATTAAAAGAAATACCAAAAAAAAAAAAGAAGAAGAAGAAGAAAGTTTTCACCAACCACAACCCAGTGTTGAGACTGATAACATTTTTATTAGTTGACCTTATCTATGAATATTTCTGAATTAAGACCCAATCTTGAGGTCCCTTGGACATGTTTTTTCAGTATGACTGTGGATGCGTATTTTATTGATTTTGCCGCAGGAACAGTAATTGCTAAATTGGAACTCCATGAAATGCATGCCTCTACCCCATGGCAGCTTAATTTATTTAATGGTTTTAAGTAATTTACAAAAAGTGACTTAGGGGGTTTTTGGCTAGCTCCCTATATTTCTCCTTTCTTTCTCATTCCAATAGTCAATTGAGTCTGGTACGTTTTGTTGAGCATACTCGAATGTAGAACAGAACTATTTTAATGGCACATTTAGTACCCATTTATAATAATGCTTTCAGTCATTAAAATGTACACTAGGGAGAGCCATGACAGCAGCACTAACTAATTACAGTCATGCAGAAACTGGGATGAAGAGAAGGAGGCCAGTTCTCTCACACCCTATTCCAATTTTTTACCAGCATTTTGACCTCAATGAGACCTCTGTTCCCTTGATCCCCCGTTTTCTGCTAGTCTATCAGCCCCGTCTGGCTTCGTTTCCTTCCCTACTGAGCCAGGACCCCATGGTGCATCATTTCAACCTCTCTCTTGTCAGCACCTTCAATTTCCTCGACCCTTTGCCTTTTGCCACATACCCCCTACCAATCTCCAACTCCCGATTCCTCCAGTAATCCATCTTCTCTATGCCTACATGGAGACTGCCAAGCACAGCTGGAGAGAAGCACACAACCCCACAGATTGGTGCCACTACAGATTTATGTTTTCTGATCTCAGCTGAATTCTCAACACCATTTCTCAAATTGTCCTGAGTCAGCTCCTGCTCACATTCCCCTCTAGAGCTATTCTGAACCCCTGCCCCATTCCCCTCCTTCCCTCATTCTGATGACCTTGTCCCACATTCTGAGAGAAATGAGGCTGTCAGTGTGTGACCCTCCTCCTGTCAGACTAGAAAGGGTGATGATAGGCTCTCTGGCCAACGAGACCACAGGACTGAGGTGGAGTACAGGGTGGGAGGTACCACTTTCTGCAGGGCTTGTGCCTACCCTGGGGACCATAATCATGCCCAATTAAGAGCTGCTGCCTGAATTTTATTCTACAGGTAGAATAAAATGCTCCTTCCATGCTACCCTCTCTCACATCCTATTCATTCCTTACTTCACAGCAAACCTGCTTCTACTTCCCCTTCTTCAAGGAAATTATAATTCCTAGATCTCTTGTGACATCCGAGGTCCTAATCATATCTAAAGTCTCTGCTTAGTCCTTATCTTTATTTACTTCATATAATTTGGCCATAGGAACCACATTCTCTTCTGAGCCATCACTCTCTCCTTAATCCTCTTCTAAGATAATTTTCGCTCAGTTCCATTTCCTGACCTCCCTTTCTCCACAACAGCTTAAATAGTGTTCCTTGGGGCACACCACCACACTCTACCCACTGGGCAATCTCATCACCTCCCATAGCTTTATCCTCTCCATATTCAGTCTTGTTCAGGGATGAATTCAGTTTCTTCCCTCAAGAGATTGGCTCCTACTGCAAATATTTCCAGATATCCTGAAAGATATTTCTTCTACCCAAAAGCTCAAGAAATAAACAGAGATCAGTCTGAACATCTTCCTCTGTACATGCAATCAGGCATCAAGGTTCGGCACACTTTCTTCTAAATGCCCTCTAATCCCACTGCTCCCCTCTATCCCTTATATCTCTCTGTGTCATTTAGGACCCTATCATCTCTCACCCAGATAACCATGCAGCCCCAGTGCCTGATGCAGAGTTGACACTCAGTCAGCTCATTATTGGATGGATAAGTGAGTGAATAAACAAACTGGACTAAGCCATAGTCTCATTACCTCTAGTCCACACTATGCACAGAGGCTAGAGTCCTTTCTAAGCAACAAATCTGACCATATCTTTTCCTAGCTTAAATCTCTTCAAAAGTTCACCATTACCTGTAGAATAAAATCCAAACTCCTCATGTCTGTAGCCCCTGACGACCTTTCCAACTTCATTTCCCATCATTCCTTCATAATGATAATCTCTAACAGTGTGATCACTTACTACATGTAAGGCACTATTCTAAGCTCTTTAAATTGATGATCTCATGTAAACCTCACTCTGCACCTATAAAGTACACACAATTAATTTTCTCACTTTTCAGATGACAAAATTAAAGCACAGAAATACTGAATAACTTCCCAGGATCGTGCATGTAGAAAGTGGCAGAGGCTGAAGTCAACCCAGCCACTGACCCTTGAATCCATGCTCTCTGTGCTGTGAGCACTGCCTCACTTGCACCCTGTTACAGCCAAAATAAATCACTAGCTCCGCCTTGTACCTGCCAAGTTCCTCAACTACTCCATGGATTTGGCCAGCTCTTCCAAAGGGACATTCAAGGTTCTAATCAAATTGTCCTCCCCGCTAACAAATTGCCTACACTCCAATTTGATTCTTGGTATCACCTCTACTTGGAAGCCTTCCCTGACCTTCCCAGACTATTACTGTTCCTCAACCAGATGCCTTCACTATTTTATAATTAAATGTATTATAACACTTAGTACACTGTATTGTGAATAAATGTGTGTCTCCTCACTAGCCTGTGCGTGTAAGGAATAGAGACCTTTTCTTATTATCACTGAATACATGGAACCCAGCACAGGGTCTATACATGACAGGCACTCAATCAACAGTGCATTAATGAACAGATAAATGATGCTTAGTAACCGATGATGACGACCAAACTAGACACAGATATGAAAACAAAACTTTGACACCAATCAATCTCAATGCAGGACTACCCTAAGTTGCAATGAGTGAAACAAATTTAAACCAGTTCAATGTATAGATATTTGTTCAATGTCTGCTACAATTATCTTTTATTCTGGTAGAAGATAGAAACCATGAAGGGCAGCTCAGAGAAGATTCATGGCAGTATCAGGTATGGAACCAAAATGGGAATGATATGAAATGATTAATAAGTGAATAAAAACTTTCCCCAATTCATCATCAGGGCTTTTCCTAGTGTATCTGTACTTTGAGCAATCTGTTTACTTGGTATTTACTTGGTTGGTGCAGTGTGCTAAAGTAGTATAAATTATATAAGAAAAGGCAAAGGGCATTAACCAGGCCCTGAGGACCTTAATGTTTACTACATTCTTTTTGTGTGGCATTTTTCAGTTTTGCAATCACTTTCACATATAATATCTTCTCACAGATAATGTTATTTCTAGAATTTTTGAGTTAAAATGAAACTTTGAAAGATTAATCCAAGATTCTTCACATTGCAAACAAAGAAAAGTAAGATCCAAAGATGCAGATGATTTACTTGAGCCCCATTGCCCTTGACATTATTAAGAATGACCCCTATTTTACAGATGAGAAAACCAAGGCTCTAATAATTTAAGTGATTCATCCCATTATCACATAGTCAGTTAGTAATAAAGTCCAGATTTAAATCTTAGTTTTCTGATTCCAGTGTATCAGTTCAGTCAAGACCTGAAGAAAACAAATGTTCCAGATCCATCAGAAAGTGGTATCGCCTGAAAGGTCAGCTGCTGGAGCAAGGTCCTGACTAATTAAAAACCACTCTTATCCATCCACTTGACTATACAGTAGAAAACAGAGTCCATGTAGCTACATGCAATATATTTTTAATATATGAATTTCATATAATATACATTTTCTAAAAATGAAAAATGATAGTATTTTTTGTAATGGGACAGCAGCATTCAGGTACTATTCTATCTCCTAAACAAAACAGAGACTTAGAAAGCTTTTTAAGTATTAGCATTATATGCTACTATTTTAATTTCAACTGAATGGCCAATCATAAATTAAATTAATGAAGGACCATGAACTTCTCTTAGGAAAAAACAACCCAACAACCACTCCTTACAAAAGCATCAGATTTTCTCCTGATATGGAAATGATTCTGTTTGAAGATAAATGTGTATGCATATGAGTACAAAATACTTATGCTGAAGTAACTGGAGTTAGCATGTTTCATGCTACAGGCTCATAGCACAAAATTATAACTCAGAGATAAAGTTAAGCTCCTCAATTTACAGATAATTTTAAAGCAGTAATAAGCACTACTATTTATCGTGTCTGCTCTGTTCTCATGATGCACGTATTCTCCTTAAGATTATGCAATAGCCATTCTAAATGATTTGTGCCATCTTGAATATACTATATTCCAGTTCCAAACAAAGACAAATACAAACACTCAGATTGTTGTTTGCTACAGCAAAGAGTTAAAGGCAATCTAAGCATCCATCACTTAGAGAATGTGTAAGTTAAATGAAGTAAATGCATACAATGGATACTGGCAGCAGGCAGAAGTTAGATAACGTAAATAGAGCAACATGAACAGACCTGAAAAATAAATTTTGGTAAAAGCATAAGAAATAAAATGAAATTTATAGCTAATTAGCATTAAAGTAAATTAATAAACAAATAACCACAAAAGAACACTATACATTTTTTTTATTTTTTTATTGTTATGTTAATCCCCATACATTACATCATTAGTTTTAGATATAGTGTTCCATGATTCATTGTTTGTGCATAACACCCAGTGCTCCATGCAGAACATGCCCTCTTTAATACCCATCACCAGGCTAACCCATCCTCCCAACCCCCTCCCCTCTAGAACCCTCAGTTTGTTTTTCAGAGTCCATCGTCTCTCATGGTTCTTCTCCCCCTCTGATTTCCCCCCCTTCGAAGAACACTATACATTTTTAAAATATATACAGGTAACATAAAACTGTGTGCGGGTAGTTGATACAGAGTGAGTACTGATAGACCCAGGAAAAGGAACTGGAGAGAGGATAATAGATCAGAAAGAAAATTGTGAGGGGTGCCTGGGTGGTGCAGTCAGTTGAACACCTAACTCAGTTTTGGCTCAGGTTGTGATCTCGGGGTTGTGAGAACCAACCCCTGCACTGGGCTCCATGCTCTGCATGGAGTCTGCTTGAGACTCTCTTTCCCTCTCCCCTGCTGCTCACCCCACTCCAAAATAAGTAAATAAATCCTTTTTTAAAAAAGAAAATTACGAAATAAAACAAAAAAGAAACTTGGTTAGACAGATGGTCACAGTTTGCAACAAAATGAGGAGTGTGATCAACTCAATTCTGGGCATTAAAGATCTAAAGAAAAGAGGAGAAAAAGAAAAGAATACAAAGTGTCTCACCATTCCCCCATTCTGTTACATCATAGGACAAATAATTTCTTTATATAAAATAAGGCAGATTTTGATACCTGTGTTTTGAAGCTAGTTTCATTCCCAGTCCTTCTGATCATACCTTACATAATACATCATTCTTAACATAATACAAAGAGTATTATGGATCTTAAATCTAATCAAAAAATTCCAAAAACCACTGCAAAAGTAGAATAAAAACCAGAAATGCAAACAAGCACTGTCTACAAAACCAAAAGAAATCTGTGACCATGAACCACAATATGGCTGCTAAAAGCCAGAAAGCACACTTTGGGGTGCTGAATAAATATGAGAAAAAATGTCTATGGCTGTAAATCTGACAGCTGTCAATCTGTACTAGTTGAGGAGCAGTAAAGTCAGAAGGAAATCATATACACAACTTTACTTGGTGAATCAGTAATACTGTCTTGACCTGTCCTCCACTCGAAACTCTGGCAAATGGCATTTCCAAGAATAATTCAACACTTTTAAGAATAGAGAATAATAGAAAAGTAATCAGCACAGGATCTATGCAAAAATAGTACAAGAAAAAGAAAAAATAAATTTTTTAAAATAATGACGAACACTAGAAAAATGTTGTCTTAGCTCCCATGAAAACTATAACCAAATATATTACCCTAAGTTTCAAAAGTTTAATAACACACTTACCTGTATAAAAACAAGAGCTCAAAAGAGAAATATAATAGTTCAAGGAAGATATGGTAAGAAAAAAGAAGAACATAAACATGAGTTGGCAGACCTTAAATGAAAGTAAAGGAAAAAAAATCACAAAAGGCAGACCACATTGGAAGTAGCACAAAGAATAATAAAAACAGCTAAAAAAGATAAATAGACATGGAGGACAGGATTGGTAAAAAGCAAAAATCATTAAAACAGATTAGAAAGAAAAAGTTAACCCTTAATGAAGACAAAAAAATGGTTCAATATTTTGATAGTGTCTCTGAAGAACTGAATCCTCCAAAAAAAGAAAAACTACAGAAATAATATATATCAAATTAACTAAGAAAACTTCCCAGGAATAAGACTTGAACCTACAGACAGAATGAGTACATCAAGTCCCAGAAAAATATGACACAGAGTAATTATATCAAACAGAGTCAATTGCAGAGACCACTGAACACTCTCTTTTAAGAAGAATTTAATACACAAGGATTACATGCTTACACAAAAGTACAAAGGGCTATAAATGAGAAAGCTCTAGATTGACCTTTCAGATATAACTCTTGGAATACCACCATAAAGGTAGTATGGCACCCATTAAGGAGGCTGCAACTTCTACCATGATCAAGAAATTGAGAAATCATGGAGCTGCCTGGTATGCAGATACTATCCAGAGATCAGGGAGTGTCTTAGTCTATTTGGGTTGTCATAACAAAAATATCATAAAGTGGGTGATTTAAACAACATTTATTTTTCACAGTTCTAGAGGCTGGGAAGTACAAGATAAAGGTATCAACAGGTTCTGTGTCTGATGGGATCTTGCTTGCTGGTTCATATAATGCAGTCTTCACACTGTTTCCTCACATGCTCCAAGATTAGTAGAGCTCTCCAGGGTCTCTTTTATAAGGGCACTAATCCCATTCATAAGAGCTCCAGCCTCATGACCTAATCACCTCCCAAAAGCCCCACCTTCCAATACCATCACATCAGGGGTTAGGATTTCAACATATGAACTTTTCAGGGCTCAAAATCATTCCATCCATAACAGGAAAACAGTGCCATAACTGTTGGCTCTATTGTCACATAATCAGCTATGATCCATGCCAGCCAAGTGGATATTCCACCCATAGCTTCTTAATACCTATAAGTATATGGACCAAACACTGGCATATCTGACACTGCTGCCACAGAATAAAGCAAATGCCTGCACTACTGGATTTTCCAGCAAAAATAGCAGCAGGGGAAAAAAAGCTTTGTCTTTATCTTTCTTTTATCTTCCAAATCTCAGATAGGTGGTTAGTGGTAGCTAAGTCACATGTTGAACCTGAGCTTCAGGGAATTCTAGGATATGCATTCTTTAATAGATGGAATGTTTAAAGGGAGTTGGAATGGAATTGAATGAAGCAATCTACAATATGTGCCGCAATGATCAACATGATAAATGTTCTGGTAACATTACGGCATGTCAAAGTTCAATAAAATTAAAAAGGCTCTTTTAAGCATCTAAGAAACAGATCAAGTCTCCTAAAAGGAGAAAAATATCAGATTGTCCAAAAACAACATTAACAATAGCCATGTTAAATGCTAAAACATGGAGAAGCAATGCATTTAAATTCCTTGAGAAAAGATACACAACCTAAGTATATTATTCCCAGCCTAACTTTGGTTCAAGTAAAAAACAATAGGTAAACAGTTTTAACATGCAAGAACTTAAGGGATAGGGTTCCCATGAGTCCTTCTTGAAGAAACTACTAGACAAGGAACTTCAGCCAATCAAAAGATTAATGGAGAAACAATAGCAAAAAGACTGCTGGTAAAAATTGAATCCATCTAACTGTAGGATCAAGAATAAAATAAATTTGAGAATTATGGTTTGAGAACAGAATGTAAATATTTAAACCTTGACAATGTACAAAAGATAAAATTAGTATAAATTGGAAAGTGAAGGAGAAGTGAAGATGGGAAGTAGTACAGGTATATTATTTTCCTCATTTTTTTTTTTTCTCTTTTTTTTTTTTTTTAAGATTTTATTTATTTATTTGACAGAGAGAGACACAGTGAGAGAGGGAACACAAGCAAGGGGGAGTGGGAGAGGGAGAAGCAGGCTTCCCGCGGAGCAGAGAGCCCGATATGGGACTCGATCCCAGGACCCTGGGACCATGACCTGAGCCAAAGGCAGTCGCTTAACAACTGAGCCACCCAGGTGCCCTATTTTCCTCATTTTTTAATAGCCAGGGATCAAAAGATAAAATTTAAAGCTGACAAATAAACTAATCACAGTAAAAGCATATTTAAAAATGTAAAGGGAAAGCTGTTGAAATAGTATAATTGACCAAAACCAGGTATTAATGAGAGAAAGAAGAGGTATAGTAAGTGAAAATGTACTAACTTTGTAATTGACTGTCTTAAAGAGTTAGAAGATACTAACAAAAAAAAAGAGATGACTAAATATAAACTATTTATAAAAGTAACCATTAGAATAACAACCATAAAAAAACAACAAAATTTCCAAAGAATATTTAATATTATTGGTTAATGGTATAAGAAGAGAAAAAAAAAAAAAAGAAACCAACAACTTCATGTAACTGTTTGCAAAACACCTATCCAAAACATACAGGAAAGTAAAAGTTAAAAGATGTAAAGGGATATAGCAGACAAATACTATCCAACAGAATGCTGATATAAAAACGCAAGGAGAACTAAAACCTAGGAAACAGTACACAAGTAAAAAGAGAAAGTTATCAAGTTAATGTATTTTAAAGCACCTGTACTGTTTATGACGATGGTAAAAGTATTGATGAGCTGTATATAGCAACTTATTTATACTGCCTATGCTCTGATAACCTTCTACGGGCCCTTGCAACTCTCTCCAGCTAGGCTTAATGACTATTTTGCCCTATCTGCAACTAATAGCTTTAGGACCAAAATGGATGGAGAGCAGATCTACTCTAGTATTAATTACAAAAGGAAAAGAATAACTAAAGTAAAAAAGCCTGGTAGATACTACCTTAGTCGAGTGAACATCATCATCAGTAATGGGACAAATCAAAATAATCATGCCACCTGATAGGATGCAATGCAAAGAACACAGCATCACTTCTCGGTATTCCTGCAAAAGATGCATAACCTGAATCTAATCATGAGGAAGCATTAGACAAACCAAAATTGAGGGACATCCTGTAATCTTCAAGTGTACAAGTCACGAAAATGAAGGAAAGACTGAGGAACTATTCCAAACTGAAGAAGACAAAAGCGACATAACAATTGAAAACAACGTGTGATTCTAAACTGGACCATTTTCATCTAAAGGGCATTTTTGGGATATCTGATGAAACTTAAATGTGGTCTGGGGATTAGATGGTAGTAATATATCAATGTTAACTTCCAGATTGTTGATGATTGTATCATAATTATGTAGAAGAATTTCACTGTTTATAAGAAATGTAGACAAAAATATTAGGGGAAATTAGGGCATCAGGTTGGGAATTTATTATCAAATGTAGAGGGGGGAAAAAAGTTCAATTGATACAGAGTGTGGAACTTCCAAACTAGCAGAAGGGGAAAAAAGGAACGAAGAAAGAAAACAAACTTTATTAATTCAAAAAAAGGTTAAAAAGGAGAAACATGAATTTAAAAAAAAAAAAGGAAAAGTGGAACAAATAGAGGACACAAAGTTAAATGGTAAAAAAAAAAAAAGAATCTAGATATATCTATAAATAGATTAAATCCTACAGTAAAAATGGAACTTGTTGGACTAGATTTATAGAAGAATATCCAGCTATATGCTATTTAACAGAGATATACCCAAAACCTAAGGACATAGATAACATGGCTTAAAAGTAAAACTTTTTAACTAGAAAAAATTTGTATGTTTGTAAATTCTTTTTTTTTAAGATTTTATTTATTTATTTATTTATTTATTTAGAGCAAGCAGGGGGAGGGGCAGAGGAAGAGGGAGAGAGAGAAGAGTGTCCCAAGCAGATTCTGTACTAAACATAGAGCCCCTTGAGGGGCTCAACCCCACAACCCTGAGATTATGACCTGAGCTGAAACCAAGAGTTGGACACTCAACCAGCCACCCAGGCACCACTAGAAATTCTAAAAAGCCAAATCTAAATAACTTTCTGTCAAACACGGAATTCCAATGGAAATTAGAAAATATTTATGATTATACAGTAATGAAAATATTCTATATTAAAATTATGACAATGCAGAATTAGAGAGTCATTTAAAGGCTTAATAACAGGGGCACCCAGGTGGCTCAGTCCGTTAAGTATCTGACTCTTGATTTCAGTTCAGGTCATGATCTCAGGGTCATGAGATTGAGCCCCGCATTGGGCTCTGAGCTCAGCAAGATGTCTACTTAAGATTCTCTCTCTCCCTCTCCCTCTCCCTTAGCCCCTCCCCCAAAATAAATAAATAAAATCTTTTAAAACTAAAGGCTTAATAACAGATTCGAAAAGAAAAAATGTAAAATTAATTATCTGAATAAACATCAAACTTAATAATTTACAAAAAGAATAGAATAAATCAAAGGCAAGTAGAATAAAGATAATTAAAAAATTAATAAAAATAAAAATAAACATACAAACATAAAGACTAATTTAACCAAAAGTATTTATTGAATACCCAGTATGAGTCAGGAACTGCTCAAGGTATAGTCTGGAGAAGCAACAATGATCCAAACAAACCACAATCCCTACCCTTGTGTAGCTTATATTTTAATGATTTGAAATATGTGATAAGTAAATAATTTTAGATTTACAGGAAAGTTGCAAAGATGGCATGGAGAGTTCCTGTATATCCCTCAGCCAGTTTTCCCAATTGTTAACATCTCATATTACCATAGTCATTTGTCAAAACAAAGAAACTGTCATTGGTACATTACTATTTACAAACTAGATTTTATTTGGAATTCACTTAATTTTTCCATTAATGTCCTCTTTCTGTTGATCCATTTTCTGTAGATTTCAGCCCTTTGTCGAAATATGCCACTTCTTCTTCTATTCTTTGAATGTATTAATCACAGTTATCTAAAAGTCTATACCTAATAATTTCAATTTCTGGATCATCTGTGGGTCTGCTTTTATTGTTTATTTCTTCTCTTGGTTTTCAATTATTTGACCTTGTTTCTTGACATTCTTAGTAATTTTGTATTGCATGCCAAACACTGTATATGAAAATTTTTAGGCTCTAGATGATGTTATCCACCACCAGAAATGATTTAATTTCTTCTGATACACAAAGTAAAGTCAGATCACCATGTTCCATTCAAGACTAGGTGTCTGTCATTATCTATTTTCAGTTTGCCCTTACTCCTAAGACACAGCTTTTACTCTTAAGATATATCTATTGAGATATCAAATGAAGGCCTAGGGTTTTTACCAGAGCCACTCCATTCTTGTAGGCTCCAACTTCTATATGGTAGCACAACACTGCCAAGGACAGTCACATATATACACAATTTTACCTACCTTCCCCAATCCCTATATCTGGTGCATTTTTGTAAAATGTTTATAGCTGTATTATTTTATTTAATCATCACAACACACCTATAATGTATGTGAGTCTTACTTAGGGACCGTGTTAAGCAGACTTTAACACTTAGTTGTGATAGTATATACTGATCTAACCCTTTTAGAAAGCACTTGTTTATTCATACATTTGTTAAACATTTACTGAGCATCCAGTGGTGTACCATCTATGTTTGGCATTAGGACATCAATGTGCCCTGGCCTCCTGTATCTCTTTGCAAAGACATATTAATAGTTTTTAAAATATTTATTACCATGTGCTCAATAATTTCTTTCTAACCAAGTATTTAATAATCCCATTCTATAACTAAATCCTAAGATATTAACCAGAGATTTTATTTCATTCATTTGTCTAACATATATGGAGTGCTTATTATAGTAAATAGTAGCAACTAATACTTATCAAGTGCTTTGGGCAGCATAAGATACTGTTAAGAACCTGGACGCTAGAGCCAGATTACTTAGTTTGAAATCATGGCTCAGCCCCTCACTCACTGTAACCTTGGGCAAGTCACTTAGCCTCTCCATGCCTCAGTTTCCTCATCTGAAAATGAAAACAATGATAGCAGCTTGTTCATAATCTGGTCATGAGAATTAAATAAGTTAATATTTATAAAGTGCTTAGAATAGCACCTGGCACATATTACGAATACTACATATGTTTTTGTTTTTATCATATATTAGCTTCTGTTCTAAATGTTTCCCTTGTACTAATTCCTTTAATTTTCACAGTTATTATATGAAGTAGGTACTACTATTACCTTTATGTTAGATGCACTAAAATGAAGACTAAGGGAGGAAGCAACATATTCAAGTAAATTGTTGAGTTGGGATTTGAACCCAGGTAGACTGGCTTCAGAGCCTTTGCAGAGAATCACTGACCTCTATAACACTGTTCTAGGCATAGTTCTGGGTATAAGAAGCACTGTAGAGATTGAGTTCCTATTCCCATGAAGGCAAGGAAACAGATAATAAAAAGTAAGTAAAAAATAACAAATTAATAAGACAATTTCAAGTGGTAAAGAATGCTATTAAGAAAATTTAAAAGGGTGGTGTCCTATAATATAGCTAGCAGGAATGCCCCATAGCATTTGATGGAAAGAGAAGACCCTTTTGAGAAGGTAGCATGTGAACTCAAAAACTAAAAAATAAGGAGCTATGCAGATAACTGATTTCTGTAAATGGAACTTCTCCACTGCATCATTGCAAAAATAGTGAGAATAAACTAAAAGTCTAAAAATAAATAAATAATTTGTCAGAGCATATTCCAAAGATCCTACACTAACCATTAGAAAATCATGCTTTTTAAGAGTATTTAATAATATGGTAATATAATACATTAAAAGTTAAAAGAGAGAAGGAGGAATTTAAACCTATATATAGTTTAATTTCTATTACTGTTTACTATATATTTACATAGAAAAACATATTTACATATATATTAAACATACATACAAATACATAGAAAAGGAATCAGGAAGAAATACAAGAAAATATTTACATTGATTAACTCTAAGTGGTAATATTATAGGAGATGTTAATTTTCTTTGTTATATTTTCTGAATTTCCTAGAACCAGAAAAAAAATTTTTAATGTTGATATATATATATATAATCAACAAAAAAGTCTATAACAGAATATTAATAATTTATTGACTCTTACAATGTTCTATGGATGTCATATATTATTTTAATTGTTATTTCATAGACCAAAATATTGACACCTAGGGGTGTCTGGCTGCTTCAGTCAGAAGAGCATGCAACTCTTGATGTTGGGGTTGTGAGTTCAAGCCCCATGTTGGATGTAGAGATTACTAAAAAAAAAATAAACTTTAAAAAAATATACTGAGGCTTAAAAAAATTAAATAACCCATCCAAGATCATATATCTGGTTGAGTTACCAGAGTCAGATTCAAACCACATTCATCTTACATCAAAATCTGTGAGATCATTACAGAAGTTATTTTTTATTTTTATAATATACATTTCTACTCATAAGCATATTCATGAAACAAACATCTGATTATTAAGGCAAGTCAACTAATACTAATATATGTAAGAAAAAGTTAAGCAGATTGGTTTTAGACTAAAAATTAGAAACAGGGGTGCCTGGGTGACTCAGTCAGTTAAGCATCCAACTCTTGATTTCAGCTCAGGTCATGAGGTCATGATCTCAGGGTTGTGAGATCAAGTCCCATGTCAGGCTCTGCACTGGACATGGAGCCTGCTTAAGATTCTCTCTCTCCCTCTTCTTCTGCCCCTTCCATCTCTCTGCCTCTAAAAATTAAAAAAAAAAGAAAGAAACAATCTAAAATCCAATCAAAATAATGTATAAATTCCTCATACCTACATGCTAAATTATTAAACAAGCATTAAAAACACTATTTAAAATAATTATATGATAAGGGGAAATATTTCTAGATTATAAAGGAAATTAAAGGCAATGCAAAAGTATTCAGCATCACACAATTTAATTGCAATGATAACAAAAAAACAGAACCTAGGAGGTAAAAGAAAAAAGAGGAGAAAGAAATATACTAAATTATTCGTAGTTGCATTTCATCAGTAGTATAGTAAGGGACCTCTTTTTGCTGTTGTATATTGTTCATACTTTCTGAAATGAGCATATATAATATATTGATGAGGATCATGGTCTCCCAAGCTAGGCTGCCTAGACTTGAATCCCAGCTCGCTCACTTACTAGATACACGACCTTGGGCAAGTTCCTACTTTTCTGTGACTCAAATGTCTCACTCTGCGAAATGGCAATAATAATAGAACCAATCTCACAGGATTAAATAAATTAATATAAATAAGCCATTTAGAACAATGCCTGGCACATAACACATACTACATAAGGGTAAGATATTATTCCTTCTATTACAGAAAAATAAAGTTGTTTAAGAGGAAAAAA
Source organism: Phoca vitulina (assembly GCF_004348235.1). Lineage (NCBI taxonomy): Eukaryota > Metazoa > Chordata > Mammalia > Carnivora > Phocidae > Phoca > Phoca vitulina. The sequence continues at coordinate 62,330,346 of NW_022589706.1, read as the reverse complement.
GCATGATTATCCTGAAGCATAATTCAATAATTTTTTTCTTCTCTATATTTTATGGGCAGAAAAATAGCTCAGATATGGATGAAGTTTTTGCCTCTTTGGACTCTTCTTACAAAAGACACTTTAAGCTTTTCAAATTGTATTTTTCTTTATTTCAAATACAGTTATTTGTCACTTTCTATTGATAACTGCCATATTTTGAAGACTAGTTTTAGTTAGGGACAGGATTAACACCTAGTATGGCTTATTTAAAAGAGTAAAAGATAATAATAGACAATAGATAATAGCTAACATTCCCAGAGGCCATAATAAGAATCATATGCTCTTCAAGTCTACATGGTAAACCTGTGATTTCCACCTGCCCAACATCAACCACTGCCCCCTCCGTCCCAGTGGTTGCTCCCACCTCCCTTCTCAATTCCTGATCAAGGAGGACAGGTCTAATCAATGAGATTCCTATCCAGGACTTTTGCAGGAACTAGTGGTAGAGCAGTAGTCACTTCCCACTGTTACGGTAAAAGTCTAGAGCTGCTACTAGGCATTTTTGCCATTATGCTGGGAAAATCTGCCAGAGAATGACATCTACTGAAGAGGTCAGCACCAAAAGATGGAAACAGTATCTTGGCAGGATCCTTGAGCACCTGGATGCTTCTGTGGCTAAAGCCAAATGTACCTGTTGGTGTCCAAGTCATATAAGCCAATGAATTCCCTTTTTATGCTTTAACTAACTGGAGTGGGTTTGTCACTAATGACCAAAAGAGTCCTGCACATTTCTATCAATGCACCTGTAGCCTTTTATTCCTTTTCCTCTGTCTCTTCCCATCAGTCTGGGAAGCCATCCTCTTATCATCAATACTAAATAAAGGTACATGCCAAAGAATGGAACAAGACCACTTTTTTTACACCATATACAAAAATAACTCAAAATGGATTAAAGACATAAATGTGAGGCCTGAAACCATCCTAGAAGAGAGCACAGGCAGTAATTTCTCTGACATTGGTCATGGCAGCATTTTTCTAGATATGCCTCCTGAGGCAAGGGAAACAAAAGCAAAAAGAAACTATTGGGACTACATCACGATAAAAAGCTTCTGCACAGCAAAGGAAATAATCAACAAAACTAAAAGACAACCTGCTGAATGGGAGAAGATATTTACAAATGACATATCTAATAAAGAGTTAGTATCCAAAATATATAAAGAACTTATACAACTCAACACCAATAATAATAATAATAATCCAATTTTAAAAATGGGCAGAAGACATGAATAGACATTTCTCCAAAGAAGACATAGAGATGGCCAAAAGACACATCACTCATCATCAGGGAAATGAAAATTAAAACCACAGTGAGATATGACCTCACACCTGTCAGAATGGCTAAAATAAAAAACACAAGAAACAACAACTGTTGGCAAGGATGTGGAGGAGGGGCGTCTGGGTGGCTCAGTTGGTTAAGCGACTGCCTTCGGCTCAGGTCATGATCCTGGAGTCCCTGGATCGAGTCCCGCATCGGGCCCCCTGCTCGGCAGGGAGTCTGCTTCTCCCTCTGACCCTCCCCCCTCTCATGTGCTCTCTCTCTCATTCTCTCTCAAATAAATAAACAAAATCTTTAAAAAAAAAAAAAAAAAAAAAAGGATGTGGAGGAAAAGGCACCCTCTTGCACTATTGGTGGGAATGCAAACTGATGCAGCCATTGTGGAAATAGTATGGAGGTTCCTCAAAAAATTAAAGATAGAATTACCATATGATCCAGTAATTCCACTACTATTTATCCAAAGAATATGAAAACACTAATTTAAAGAGATAAAGCCACCCTTAGGTTTATTACAGTATTATTTACAATAGGCATGATATGGAAGCAACCCAAGTGTCCATCAGTAGATGAATAGATAGAGAAGATGTAATACACACACACACACACACACACATACACACTAGAATATCACTCAGTCATAAAAAAGAATGAAATCTTGCCATTTGCAATGACATGGATATATCTAGAGGATATAATGCTAAGTGAACTAAGTTGGAGAAAGACAAATATCATATGATTTTACTCATATGTGGAATTTAAGAAACAAAACAAGCAAAGAAAGGAAAAAAGAGACAAACCAAAAATCAGACTCTTAAACATAGAGAACAAACTGGTTGTTGCCAGAGGGGAGAGTGGTAGGGGGATGGGTGAAATAGGTCATGGGGATTAAGAGTATACCTACTGAGATGAGCAGAGTAATGTATAGAATTGTTGAATCACTATCTTGAATACCTGAAGCTAATATAACAATGTATGTTAATTATGCTGGAATTAAAATTTAAAAATAAAAAAATAAAAATACTGAATAAAGGTTTGTAAAATACACTGACCTCTGCTCAACCAACTTCAGTTGGCAATTTTTACCCTCATCAAAAGAAATTATTTCTCAGTTAATGAACCACATACTCAAGATCAAACTAATTGGTCTTTGGCTAGACTTTTCAAGGCACTTGCTAAGGCCTACAGTTACTGATGGTGCTGACCTATAACCTCACTCAAAATCACTTAGAGTAGAGCTGAACCTATAGAATCTTTGAGAGCCTAAGATGTGTGTCTATATTTAGTAATACCCTAGCAATTCCAAGTGTAACCCACCATTCTAGTCACACAGAATATACTTTAAGTGTCACAACTGTTTAATTCTTTTCCCACTAATGAATTCTAACTGAAATAAAGCCCTTTCCTTCACAATTACCACATTTTTTAGTCTAATGAACATTCTTTTTCAAGACACTATTCTCTCTCTCTCTCTCTCGCTCTCACAGAATGTGACCTTACTTGGAAACAGGGTCTTTGCAGATATAATTAGTTAAAATGAGGTATTTCTGGAGGAAGATGGGCCCTTAATCCAATATGACTGGTATCCTCATAAGAAGAAAGGACAGAGACTCACGGGGAGAATACTATGTGAAGACAGAGGCAGGGATTGGAGGGAGATGTCTGCAAGCCAAGGAATGCCCAGGATTGCTGGCAATACCAGAAGCTAAGAGAAAGGAATGGAACAGATTGTCCCACTAGAGCCTTCAGAGACAGCATGGCCCTGCCAATACTTTAATTTCACACTTGTAGCCTCCAGAACTGTGAGAAAATAAATTTCTGTTGTTTTAAGCCCCCCAGTTTGTAGTATTTTGTTACAGCAGCCCTAGAAAACTAGTACCCTTAGGCAATAAATAATAGTATCTAATTCACAAGGTCTTTAGGGGGATTAAATGACAAAGTATACAAAGAGTTTGGCAGTGCAAGCACATAGTAAATATTCGAGAAATGGTAGCTATTATTATCAATAAATGTTAATAATTTTATACTTTAGAATAATAACAGGAATCACATGTAACTCTCTCAGAAAGAAACATTATGTCCCCCACTCAATCTTTGAGCTTAAAAGGTTGAGATACCTAGTGTCTCCCTACTCAAGGACCTCTCCCAGTAATGATAATGGAACAGCACACCAAGAATACAAAAGTTCTTGCCTGGCCGTTAAAGTCACCCTTTGGGGAACTCTGGTTGACACCACTTACATTTCTTTGTCTGGAAGTAGAAGAGGGACCTAGTCAATAGGCATCCCTCATACACCCCAAAAAAGAACCATCAATCTTGACCTAGGTGACTGTCACATTGAACATTTTCAGGCAGCTTTTTCAACCTTGGAGGTTTGGGCAACCTGCCAGTAATGAAGATGTATTAATGCTTAATGCAGCTTAATGTAATAGGTGTCATGTTCATAATTTACAGAAGCTCTTTCTAAAGCATTAAATTCATTTATACTCCTTAAAAGCTACTCAATCGTGGGGGCTAAGTTAGTTCAGTAGGGTTTCTTTTTTAGGATCAAATGATATATAAATTGTTAACATATCCAAACTCATCCATTAGTGCATGTGAAAGCAATAAATGTGCCAAAGTAGCAATAACATGATCGAGGAAAGTCATTGTGGTCATTAGGGCTGAAAGGGTTTCATTTATGGCCCTGGGAAAGAGAATGAAGGCTGTAAAATAGACCCAGGAGCTCCCACTAACCAGGGACCTGTCTTATTACACTCAAATAAAAATAAAACAAAATGTACATTTTAGGTATTCAAAAGTGGCAATGGGGTTTTGCCTTCTGTTTTATAGCGAGTTGCCCCTCCTGCTTCCATCCACCATTTTGAGAAAAGAAAATGGAATGGATTGATGAGGGTTTTGCATCCCACTGTCTGTTCATAGAATATTGATTGGCCTCTTGGTAAATAACTCTAAGCAAAACGGGGGGGGCATGACTAATGAGAGCCCTTTGCTTGTTGGACAGATCTGGGAGGTCAGGAATTGATGGGATTATAAATCCTAGCACCGAGTTTCCAAAGTAGCTCCAAGATCAATGTAGGAATGAGAAGAAGCTATAAATTTGTGTTTCAGATTAAGACAACCACTATCTAGTACCCCATTATGATCTGCTGACATCCACCATTGCTTATGTCCCTGTGAGTCAAGTTCCCCCCATATGAGTATATATATATATGTATATATATATGTATATATATATAGCAGAGTGCCAAGGAGCACTGCAAAAAAAGGTAGGAAAGCAGATTAATAAAATTTTTAAAGTAAAGTTAGTCTAGCTAAGTTGGTGTTTCTCAGTCCTCGGTATACTTAGAATCACCTAGGAGTTTTTATAAACTAGCAATATCTTGACCTCACCCCAGACAATTAAACCTCTGGGGGTAGGGCTTGGTCATCAGTATTTTTAAAGTACTCCAGGGAATTCACTTGTGCAGCCAGGATTGAGAACCATTAATTGAACTAAATATTTAGGAGCAGTTACAAAGCTCTGAGTAAAGATGATATAACACATTAGTCATTTCTTCTTATTTAGAATTCTCCAGGGAGCAATGTGTTGCAAGCATTCAGTGCCTGCCCAGGTATGTCTTCAAAAAGTCAACAGTCTGTTTAGGTCTTCTCTGTTGGAGGCTTCTGAATTCAAGGGTGACCCTCTACCCAGGAGTCACATTAGTGGCTAAAAAGCTAGAGGCTTAACGTGCAGTTCATCCTCCAAGTAAAGTTCTCTTGTTGGTACTGGGGCACTTGTCCCTCAGTTCACAAAGCACGCCTCATCCTGCTGTGGCTCTCACTCACCTAGACAAACACCTGGACCAGTGATCAGAAGAGATTTCACCCAGAGAGAATCCTGCTCAAGATGTCGCTATTAGTTCCTGTTCTGTCTAGGAAAAGTCAGACCTTATCCTCATGGCAAGAGAGCTGAGATCAGGAGTCTTTGCTGACAGAATCTGAATAAGGGTGGGGCAAGGGGCTCTGTGGGGCAAGGGGCGCTAACTAAAATTCAGACAGCCGACTAGAGGATCAGGGAGTAAGTGTATCTAACCACCTCTAATTAAGTCATGTCATGTAGCCAGATTCGACTTGGAGAAAGAAATGCCTACAGTAATTGCATTTAGTTCATTTTGTAGCATGCTCCCAATCATAACTGCTAATTCAATTGTACGTTCATTCTGCCAGCTCATTGCCATTAAGCACACATTTAATTACTTCAATAAAGGATTAATATGCAGCACACAAAAGGAGGGACAGAAGACTGTGCCAAAGCACACAGCTGCCCCAGTGTTTAGCCCAGAGATAAAACAAGAATATCATTGGGCAGCATAATCCTGCTCCAAATACATCATTATTAGATGAACATTCCAGACTTTTATTTTCATGCTTGTTATGCACTGTTCCACACGCGTATATTTCTGTGGCACCAGAAAGAGCTGTAGCAAACAGGCGCCTAACAGCTTCCCATTGTTGTCTCAATCACACCCCCACCCCCACTCTGTCTTCCTCCAGGCTTGTAAGGTTGCGCTTATCTCGTCTCCAGGCGAAGGCTTACAGTCCCTACATTACAACATCCTGAGATAAGGTCCCTCGCTTGACATTGTTCCTGCCCGTGCTGCAAACAAGTGACAAACCTGGCATGTGTAAAAAGAGAGAGAGGGAGAACAACAAAGCCGGAGCCCACTCCTCCCGCCTCCTCCCAACAGCACCTCAAAGGACAGCCCATCAATTCTCCAGGATGTACACAATCATTATTGTAGGGGAAACAAAGGCCAGTGTCAATTGTGCAGTGTTATAAAGCAGTCCCTCAAATTAAAACCATGTACCTAACTGCATCTGATGGCAGAAGCTATTTAGCAGTGATATTTTACGGAAAGGCAATGAAAAGCAATAACTGCTTTATTTAATGTATCTGTTCAATCCAGCTGCCCTGGATAGGCCTTAATAGAAGCTGTCGATCAATGTCAGGCCCTTAGAAATAACTGCACCAGACTGCAATAAACATGAAGGAAAGATAACTAGAACTACTGATCAGCCTCTTGTTACCTTTCCTGCACCCAGAGATTTGTCATTTGTTTATACTGCTCATAATAGCTGGCTCGATGATTATCATCTTACCCACCTGGTATTGTGGTGGGCACATGAGGGTGGGGGGGTGACAGAGGAGGAGAAGTGACATTGAAGGGGAGGGAGGAGGAAGAAATATGAGATGTAAGACAAAACGGTGAGGAATAAATGAAAGAAAGTTTGTTCAGGACACGAGGTTAAATCTCATAAAGTGGGCATTCTGGCACCCTTGTTAAAATGCTAACATCACTCTTTTGTTTACCACCTCCTGACAGGCCTTCCTTTAAGATTAATTAAACAGGGCATGAATGTTTAGTTTCAGTGTCTTCAATAAATCCTAGTGCTACCAGAAAGACACTCAGAAGGCCTATAGCCAGGACAGCCCGACCCAACCATGACTTCATTGGCTGCTGTCCATCCATTGGCCCTGAATGCTGGGGTTCCCCCGTGCTCTAGCACCTGATGTCTCCAATTTGATCACTTCCTGTCCTTACACAAGATCTTCATCGTGTATCCTTGCCACCTATAACTGGGCTGGCAATCTGCAGCCCACGTACCGATCTAGACAGCAACCTGTCTCAGGAAAGTTTTGTTGGAACACAGCCACAACCATTCGCTAGGTTTTGTCTTCGGATGCTATGTTGCTAAGATGCGGCCCAGTGGTTGCAACAGATGTGGTATGGCCCCCAAATCCTAAACTATTCATTATCTGGCCCTTTCCCGGAAAAGTCTGCCAACCCCTGATATATACATGAATCATCTCAAAATATATATCTCCAGCCCAGACCTCTCTTCTCATATCTAGAACTGTATTTCCAAATTTGTCTCCTGACCCCCATCTCTCTATCAGGCTGTCTGCACACAACTTATGTGTAATACAGCCAAAATCTAATTTACTTTGTTTTCTTTCCAAGCCTAGAGTTTCTCCTTTTTTGTTTCTCAAGCAATGGCCTCACCATCCATTTAATTGCCCAGATAAATAAGCTGAGTCGCCTTTAGCATAAACCCCACTCTCTACTTTTCCTTCGGGGCCCCTGCCCCACCATCTTCAAATCAGCCTCCCACCCTAGTACATCCCTCCCCGTCCCCTCTGTCACTGAAAGATACCTCAAGCACATCCTATCCCACCTGTTTAGAGACATTGCTCCTGCCCATTCCTGCCTTCCACTGGCCTGGACTTTCACAACTCCCAACCAGTCTTCCTGCTTCTCATCCCTCGGCTACCATGTCCCTGCCAGAACGATCTTTCAAAACCACCCAGATACAATTAAAATAATAACAACAATGATTTATTTAGTGTTAGGTACCTCCCAGGCACTGTTCCCAGTACTTTCTATGTATTTATATACTCATTTAATTCTCACTAAAACCTACAAGACAAAGTAGATGCTCTTATCATCCCCATGAGGAAACTGAGGTTTAGAAAGATTTTGTGAACTTGCCAAGGTCACACAGTTTGCAAATCACAATGGGATTTGAACTCAAGTCTATCAGTCTCTAAAGCCAAAGATCTTCCTCACAACTATAATGCTTTCTCATATTTTAGAAATCTTCGATAGTTCCTTACTCCCTATAAATAAAGACCACCCTCAATTCATATGGCATTCAAACTCACTTTTCCTTTCTACATGTTCTCCCATCACACACTATCTCAAACTGCTCTTGATGTGGACTAGTCCATGAACACACCATGTGATCATACAGTTAGTATGCCACCTCCCCATGAACGTCTCCTGACCCCCACACCTCCCCTCACAGAATGAATTGTCCCCTCCCTGGTGTTCCTATGCTGCTTCAGTCATACTGTAGAATAACACTTATCAAACTGTGCTACATTGAAGTGCATGTATCTCTGCCCCTCAGACAGGTTCCAGGACTTCCAAAGGAAAGAGAATTGCCTACACCTGTTTTTATTTCTAATGCACGGGACTTAGTAAAAAATGAATTAAGGTTGGTTGAAGGTTTCTTTCAGACTCCACCTTTCCAATCCACTTCTTAGGATGGTTCCATAGTGAGCTTCAGAAACACAAACTGGATCATGTGATTTTTACTTAGAAGGATTCACAGCTGCTCTTCCTGTATAGGATTTTAAGGTCTAAACCCCTTTGCATGGCATACGAGGCCTATTCCCTAACTTTATGTTTACCCTCTCTCCTTCCCCCATCCCAGTCACACACTTTGCATCAGCCACACAGAATTACTGTGCCTTTGCCCATGCTTCTCTCTCTTCCTGGAGGGTCCCTCTCCTCAGTAGTCCTTTCTGATAATCTGCTCACTCCTCATGACCCAGGTCAGGTATCATCTATTCTATAGAACTGTCCCCGGCAGAGGAAAGTTGAGCTCCCTTATTTTGGGGGCTCCATGTAATAATAACAACAGTCAAAACTCACATAGCACTTACTGTGTATTTAACCAATGTTATAAGTACTTTAGATATGGTCCATTGTTTAATCCCCACAAAAAAAAAGAGATAAGTACTATTACTATACGCATTTTTCAAGTAAGGAGATTAAGACACAGAGAAACCTATGTAACTTGCCAGGGTCATAGTGCCACTAAGTTGAGTCCAGGACTTGAAAGAGGAAGTCTGAAGTCAGGGTTCATGCTTTTCACCATTATACTATACTACATCACAATACTTTGTCTACATCTCCCTCATTTGAGCCCAGATCACCCTGTGTTTGAATTACTGCTCTAAGTGTCTGTCCTCACAGTCCTCTTCTAGATGTGAGCTCCTAAATGGACATGTCTGGCTCGTCTTTGTATGCCCAGCACCTTGCACAATGCCTAGAACAAACAGACTCAATAAGTCTTTGTTAAATGACTTTATGAACATCAGTGTTCTTTGAAAGATCTGAAGCAAGGAAATGACGGGCGTTTTGGATTCAATAATGCGCCTGTCACAACAAATAGGTGATCACAAATAAGAAAATGGACGTTGTAGTACTCTTCACAGATAGAACCGTGGTCTTAAGTTCTACACTTCATTCCCCCTTTCATTTGCTCTAGGGGCTGGGTGCATCACTGCACTTTCTTATGCCTCTTTTGTAATAAAGGACCTACTTCACCAACATATTAAAGTCTCAGGAGTTTCCAATGCACTGTTGCTTATTTTAAAGTGTAAGAAATACACTGCTGAACATCTCTTCTCTCATATAAAAATATAATGTCTGGAGAAAAACATTACCAGAGCTGAGATTTGGAAAGTCCCACTCCTGGTGACTCATAAGCCCCGTAGTCTTCCAGGCCTGAATTTAAATGGCTGTAGGTATACATATCTACTGAGGAGGGACTCTCCCTACCTTCTCAGCCTGGAGACCCAGAAATATTTTATTCTAGACATAGAGAAAACTCTCTGAATTCCTTCTCTGTGAAGCTATGGATGAAACAGTACAAATAAGGATGGTGATATGTGTAGTATTTACAAGCACTAGGACCTGTTTACAGTAGACAAGTGATCACTGCGTGGTATTGGTCCTTCTGTTGAAAAAATAAGTAGTAAACTAGAGCAGCAGACTTTTAAAGGATCTCTTTGCAAATAGACGCTGAAACTATAGCGTGCTTTGGTTAGTTGAAAGCTTTATTTGCACTTTGGCCTTGGCTTGGAAGGACAACATTTTGGAGATTCTCTTACCAGTAGTTAGTCAATGATCACTAAGGTAATTGGGTTCTCTGATGTGATGGATTAGAGTGCCCAAGAAGATGTCACTCTCAAATTTAATCTCCCTGAGTCTCAAAGCACCATCTTTCTTGATCCAAAGAAGACAAAGTCAGATGCAGGAGAAGAGAAATATAGTCTACATGTCATAAAAATCTTTCATTTGTATATTTAATATGGCAAAGGAAGTTTTATAAAAATGGTTCCATAACTAAGACATCTGGTTTAATGCCAAAAAATAGAAAATTTAGATGTTTTTGTTAATTTATTTGTTTTCTTGCAACTAAAGGTGAGTCATTGTGATTCCTATCTTATTTTGAAGAAAAATTAGCAATTCATTTCATCAGCAAATGTGTATCTTTTGATTGTAAGAAACATATGAAGACACTATTGATAATATTATGAAAATTCTGTGTTAGAAAATTAAAACAGCCCACATTCCTTAAGCCTTAAAGAAATCAAGGCCAGTCTAACAGGAATCAGTGCTCAATTTCTTTTTTAAGTTCACCTGTCTCACATTCATCTTTTATTTTTAGTTGGTTCCCATAAGATCTACAATGAAACTTTAAGAATGTTTGCTTATATTCTTTTAATTTCAAGAAAATTTCTACTTAAAAAAAGAAGTCCAGGGCACCTGGGTAGCACAGTTGGTTAGGCGGCCGACTCTTGGTTTCAGCTCAGGTCATGATCTCCGGGTTGTGAGATTGAGCCCCATCTCGATCTCTGTGCTCAGCCTGGAATCTGCTTAGGTTTCTCTCTCACTCTCCCCTGATCTCTCTCTCTCTCTCAAATAAATAAATATTTTTTTTAAAAAAGGAGTCCCAATTAATTTCCCCCTCCCCCAAAGTATTGATGTTTTATGGCAATTACTTTTTTGGTTAGATGAGAGAACACCATCATGACTTTAGGTCTAATATTAATTCACTTCAAAGTTGCCTTCCCCAACCCCTTTTCAAGTTTGCTCTATAGGCTGCCCCTGAAATTTTGAGTACTGCATGTGATTTAAGAGCACAGTGTGGCCATTCCTTTGCTAGTCAGCAATTCAACACTTACCATCATCCCTGAATGTCCCAGCCTGCCTTACTGACCATCTGATAGAGTTCTGAGATATAAACAATGAGATACAAGCATTTATTAGGTGGGATTTCTGGGAGAGCTTTGATATGTCTTGATTTTTAAAAAGGGGGGGGGGTTATACATTTGGATGGCATAACCCTTTGCTTGTTTCTCCTTCCTCAACTTCCTGACTGGAATGCAGATATTTCGCCTGGAGGTGCGACAGCCATCTTGTAACAATGAGGCAAGAATCAAGAGAATAAAGGCAAAGATAGAAGGGATGGCAAAGCAAACTATGGAAAAAAGTTTAGTGCCTGATGGCATCACTGAAGTATCATACCAGCCTTGATCAACCTACTTCTGAACTTCTTATTGTGTAAAATAAAGAAATCCCTAAACCACTATTAAATTGTCTGTTACTATCAGCCAAAAGAACTCAATGATTAAAGTAACTGCTTGGTGAAAGTTAGAGCAGGGAGGAAAATGACAATAAAGTCACATTTTTTTTTTTTTAGGAATATGAACAAAGTAAACCAAAATAGGAGAGCCAAGTATGGTTTTCAAGACACAAAAATCTAGCAGATGGGCTGTGAATTGTGCAAGACTGCTGAATCTCAGATCTGTACCTCTGAAACAAATAATGTAATATATGTTAAGAAAAAAAAAAAGAAGGTAGCAGGAGGGGAAGAATGAAGGGGGGGAAATTGGAGGGGTAGACGAACCATGAGAGACGATGGACTCTGAAAAACGAACTGAGGATTCTAGAGGGGAGGGGGGTGGGAGGATGGGTTAGCCTGGTGATGGGTATTGAGGAGGGCACGTTCTGCATGGAGCACTGGGTGTTATGCACAAACAATGAATCATGGAACACTACATCTAAAACTAATGATGTAATGTATGGGGATTAACATAACAATAAAAACATTAAAAAGAAAAAATCTAGCAGATGGAAAGGTCCACCTTTCCAGCTAACACCAGCATTGAGTTCTCAAAGTGATGGGCCAAAGAGGTTCTTGAGATAGTGACTCAGAACACTTGTATTCTTATTACATCATTTTGCATTTGAAATGGAGCATTTATAGTACCCTTTAAGTCAAAACCTTTGTGGTTTAGGTCATGAGGGGGCAGGGGGTAGGCGAGGGTGGGGAGGGAGGAAGCTTGCAGGTAGAGAAGTTAAGGCTTCTAAGACCTAATTTTATTTAGTGAGTTTCCAATGTCCTGCCTGGGCAAGAACATTTAATATAAATAAAATTTTATTTAAGAAATTACCATATGATCCAGTAATTCCACTACTGGATATTGACTCAAAGAAAACAAAAACACTAATTCAAAAAGATATATGCACCTCTAGGTTTCCTCCAGCATTATTTACAATAGGCAAGATATGGAAGCAACCCAAGTGCCCATCAATAGATGAATGGATAAAGATGTGGTATAGATACAATGGAATATCACTCAGCAATGAAAAAGAATGAAATCTTGCCATTTGCAACAACATGGATGAATCTAGAAAATATTATGTTAAGTGAAACAAGTCAGTCAGATCAGTCAGAGAAAGGCAAATACCATATGATTTCACTCATATGTGGAATTTAAGAAACAAAACAAAGAAAGAAAAAAGGAGACAAACCAAAAATCAGACTCTTAAATATAGAGAACAAACTGGGGGTTGCCAGAGGAAAGGTGAGTGGGAGAATGGGTGAAATAGGTGATGGGGATTAAGAGTACACTTATGATGAGCACTGAGTCATGTACAGAATTGTTCAATCACTCTATTATGCACCTGAAACTAATATAACACTGTATGTTAATTATTCTTTGGTAAAAAATAATTAAAAATAAAGCAAAGAAAAAACTAAAATTCAATAGCCAGGTTCATCAAAAAAATTACATATATAAAATGTGTATAAAATGCATATTCTTTGAGATCAAAGATTGAATCTTTTCATCTGTTCTACAGCCTGGCACACAGTGGGACATTCAATATATGCCTGTTTTGTAAATTGAATGAATGCCATTTCTATTTAGTTCTCCTGTTGCAAATTTTTCAGGCTTAACTTCTCTAAAACAATGATTCATGTAGTTAAAAAAAATTAATTCCTGATTTTTTTCTTCTCCGTATTCCTTGACCTTTCCTCATAAAAACACCATTTATCTCCTATTATTGCTCCAGCATCATTCCCACTGGAAGGGTCTATGAGGAATCTATTGCTGTAAATAGAATAAATGAAGAGGGCAAGAGTTCTGTGTCCTTACATTCATCTCTCAAGAGTCTCTACTCCATTTCTGCTGCCTCTCTGACTTCTGGGAGTAAATGGAACAAAAAGCCAACACTGTATTTAATGAGAAAATAATCAACGATCGCCTATGGAACACGTCCAGAGCCAAAAACAGCCATGGAGATCCGTTCCCAGCATTTTCACACAAATTGCATAAATACCAGAGATGATAATCTAAAACTTAATTTGGATTCCATTTGTTTTTTACTTACGGGGGGAAAAGGGGGCAGATTTGGAACAATAGATAATCAAGTTCTCTCTTTCACAGAAAACTTAAATAAACAGCTTTCTATGTATGGCGTGAGGAAAGCAGCCCCTGACAATTATCGAGCAAGCAAGGCTGAGACACCCCACCAGGAGCTGGTCCAGCCCCTGGTGTCAGCCAAGCCATGCTGAGAACCTGCACCCTTTACCCAGCATGGTGGCAATGAGGCTGTTTTAACCCTTGGGAATAATAATGACCTAAGTTTTTATAGTAGCTTTTGAGTCAAAAGATGTCTAAGTGATTTTCCTCCACCCCAGGTTAAACCTTTGTTTTCCTTTGCGTTTTCAAAGCATTTCAGTGTGAATCTGTGACCACAAGCACAAGTGGTGTAAGTGGCCCAGGAAGATGAAGGGCTCAGGGAGGCAGAGTGAACAGCCCACGATAAACGAAGGGATAGCAACGAGCTCCTAGCTGGAGCCGTATGTATTTGACACGTGGGCAGCTGCCTCTGGGGGCACTCAGAGGTAATCACTAGTGTTCACTGAGAGAAAAGGTGGAATTTAGCAGACCTCCAGGACAAATCCATCCCCAACTGGCACCATTTAAACCCTCCACAGGAACGCCACTCAGAGCTTAATCTTCACCCCCAGTGTGAAACCTCATTCTGCAGCTCTCTCCCAGGCCGAGACCTCAGGGCCTGCTGTTTCCCTGGGAGAGCATCAGGAAGGAGATGATGGCCAAGTAAAGTAGCAGGGCCATTATCAAGGTGGCTGGTAATGTCCCCATGTTCTGTCATCCTGCTGCTCCATCACTCCTGTGGCTCTCAATTTATAAAAATAAAAAAAGGAAGAGAAGGGTCAATTTAGCACAGCATCCAAGAGGTTTTTTCCTAGGCAGCCAACCACTTTGTCAGTAGCAACCAGTTGTCTTCACAGAAGTCAAGTAGTTAATCACCCACAAAACCCCACAAAGAGAAAAAGGAAGCAAAAGAGAGAAAAGGGAGGTTTAATGAAGGCAGGCTGAGGTATAAACCTTGCTAAAGAAGAAAGCAACTACATCTCACATTAAGAATGAACTTGCCGACAAGCCCGGGTGAGGCCAGCAGACACACAGCAGACCCTTGGGAGGCAAAGGGAGGTCTGCTTCCTCTCCTCCCACAGATGTCACTGGAGAGGATCCATGCAGTGGGGGTAAGTTCCCTGAAATGCTGCATGTGACGTTAAGGTCAGCACCTGACTTGTTCAGAGGCTAACTAATGAAGAAGCAAATCACAACGTCTATATCGAAGCCTACCTGGGGCAGAATTCCAGCTCTGCCACTTGCTACTTGTAGAACGCTTTGCAAGGTACTTACATTCTCTGGGTCTCAGCTTCCTCATTGGTAAAATACCTATAATGTTACTGTGAATTTAAATGACTTGACTTATGAAAAGAACTAATAATAAAAAAATAAGAGAATAAATATAACTGATGTATGGTAAGTACTCAGAAACAAGAATTATAATTCAGATAATTCTATGTCAATACGAGGGAACAGAACAAGCCAGCGGCGTTGAAGATTCAACATGGGACCAGCTGGTGCACCAGGACTCTTACAGATTGATTACCTACATAGAAGAAAAGTTTCCAACAAACTTTGGTTGGTTGTTTTTACTTTTAGATCCAAATTTCCTCGCACTTAGAAAAGTATACACAAAGCTCATTAAGATCTCTGAAGAAATGAACTATAAAAATTATTCTTTTTTTAAGATTTTATTTATTTGTTTGAGAGAGAGAGAGCACACAAGAGCAGGGGAAGGGAGAAACAGGCTCCCCGCTGAGCAGGGAGCCCGATACAGGGCTTGATCCCAGGACCCTGGGATCATGACCTGAGCTGAAGGCAGATGCTTAACCAACTGAGCCACCCAGGTGCCCCTTGTAAAAATTATTCTTAAAATGTTTTATACATGCATTTTTAAAACTGGATACAATGTCATCTTTTTATATACCAGTAAACCTAGATCAATCAGTGAAGTCACCAATTTCAAGTTTTGTCGCTACTCAAAATATTAATTTTTTAAAAACCAGATGATGAAATGGTGTTTGCTTCCTTGTCAATAGTGAATCTGCTTTGAGAATTTTTTTTTAAATACCTACCTGAATTTCAACACTTGCACAGAAACTTATTTTAAGATGCTTGGTACACTGAAGAAATGAAGCAAATAGTTACCGATGGATGAAGTTCTTCATGATACTCAGATCTAGTCTTTGGTAATTTAAATTCAAATTTAAAAATTAGCATTATGTCTTTTTTAATTTACATTCAATTAGCCAACATATAGTACATCATTGGTTTCAGATGTAGAGATCAAAACATTATGTCTTCTGCCCATTTCTTGACTGGATTATTTGTTCTTTGGGTGTTGAGTTTGATAAGCCTCTTACACTGCTGATGGGAAAGCAAGCCGGTACAGCCACTCTGGAAAACAGTATGGAAGTTCCTCAAAAAGTTGAAAATAGAGCTATTTTATGACCCAGCAATTATTGCACTACTAGGTATTTACCCCAAAGATACAAATGTAGTGATCCGAAGGGGCACATGCACCCCAATGTTTATAGCAGCAATGTCCACAACGGCGAAACTATGGAAAGAGCCCAGATGTCCACTGACAGAAAAAGGGATAAAGAAGATGTGGTATACACACACAGACACACACACACACACACACACACACACACACACCATGGAATATTACTCAGCCATCAAAAAAATGAAGTCTTGCCATTTGCAATGATGCGGATGGAACTAGAGGGTATTATGCTAAGCGAAATAAGTCAGTCAGAGAAAGACAATTATATGATTTCACGCATATGCGGATTTTAAGAAACAAAACAGAGGAGCATAGAGGAAGGGAGGGAAAAATAAAACAAGACGTAATCAGAGAGGGAGACAAACCATAAGAGACTCTTAAACATAGGAAACAAAATGAGGGTTGCTGGAGGGGAGAAGGGTGGGGGGATGGGGTAACTGGGTAATGCAATGAGCACTGGGTGTTATATAGAACTGATGAATCACTGAACTCTACCTCTGAAACTAATAATACACTATATGTTAATTAATTGAATTTAAATTAAAAAAATAAAATAAAAATTAACATTAAATAGAGTACATCCACATTCTCAAATGATTGGTTTAATTATTCAGTGCTTAAGTGTTCTAGTTAGTCTAAACAAAGATCGGTGTGCTAGAAAATTTAAAAAAAAAAAAGAATGACCTCTACAATTTGATTATTAAAATTATTAAAATAAAGTCAAGATGGTCAATATCTTGTTTCTTTCCTCTTCTTCGAATCAATGAAGCAACAAACATGTACTGGATGCCTCCTGTGGCCAAGGCTTTGTAACTGGAACTATAGGACTTGTAGAGATTTATCAGTTACTGTCTGCAAATGAATCCTCATCTAGTTGAATGGTGGGAGGATGGGGTACAGTGCTTTTGGGACTGTGATTAGAGTAAGTCCTTGTTAAATAAGTCTCTTGTTTAAATTTCCCCCCACTATAATGGCATCTGATCTCTTGTCATATTACTAAAATGATTTAACAGTGACTTACCAATTGAAAGAGAGAACCCAACAGACATTTTATCTATAGTTCATGCAGTAAATGGCCAGTGCCTAGCACAAGAAGAGAAAGAGAAGGAGAAAGAACATCTACTGAAGGTTTACCGTGTGCTGGGTGCTCCATATGTTTTTCCTGATTTAATCCTTACAATAGTTGTATACAGTAAATATTATTATATCCATTTTATAAGTGAGAAGCCTGAAGTTAGGAAAGATTGAATAACTTGCCACAGTCACAACAAAGCACTTACAACATCATTACTTTTCATAAGGTCTCTACATGGATATTACTATGCTGTCCACAATTACCAAGCGGACCACGGGGCTTCCCCAAACTGTTGTAAAGCATTGAGAAGCAATAGCACATATGGATAAGATGTTGGTTTTTAAAGTCAGGCCTGCATTGAAGTCTATATTATTCCACTTACTCATCCAGGACCGTGGGCAAGTTATTTAACTTCTCCAGGACTCAGTCTCCACATTTGTAAGAGGCAAAACAATTCACTTCATCACAGTGCCACACTGTATGAGAGAATACAGGTAAAATACTTAGCTCAGAGCATGCCATATTAACACCAAATATACAGAGAGTGGTTATTGTGTACCATGCATTGTGGTAGGAGTTTAAGCTCTCTCAGCCAAAGTTCAGTAACTATTCACTGCAACTAACATTTCATTGTTGGAATAATCTAGCCATGTTTAAACATTTTTTGGCACTCCTCTATTTCTAGAAGCTTTATCTGGCTGACTTATCTTGGGCTTCAAAAAGACTTTTATTTCTTTCCCACACTTAAAAATAGTTCTTTTATTAGTGTTGTCAGCTATGACCTCAGCACAATGCAGTATAGGTTTCTATAGTATCTGTACCTAAGAAACAAGCTAGCTACAAAATAAGACTTCAGCAGTGAGCTGTGAGGTAACATCTACTTGCAAATCCGGTTCTTTCAATATTATGAATTCATGACAGAAGACATGTTCTTGGTCAACCTAACAATGAAACTGAGTCAATGACACATGGCCATCCCAATCCATAGAACGGGGGCTGAAAGCTAAAATGACCAAAAGAAAACCAGCCCTGCAAATGTGAAATTCAGATGCCAGACAAAAATAAATAGGTACAATTTTTTAGCTATTATTTTGTGCCAGAGATTAAGTGTTTTGAATTTATTAATACATTTAATCCTCACAACTACCTAGGAATATTAGTATTATCATCATCTCCATTGTATAGATTCAAAAACTGAATCACAGAAAAGAAAACTTAGCCAAGGCCATCTAGTTAGTATGACTCGAATCAGGCAGGTTAGCTCTAATGTCCATGGTTCTAACCAGTACACCGAATTCTCCACATAGTAGTAAAGGAAAAAATAAATGTATAAATTCTCTGGCTATAATAGTCAGGTAGTAGATTTACTAGCTCATCATATAAATCCAATTTCTTTACTCCATGAGCCCATAGCTCAATAAACCGACTCTTGCAGATTTTAAACAACACAAAACCTCATTGGGAAACATATGAAGAGTCAAGGAACTTTCCCCCACTTCCACTCCCATCTTTGCATTAATCAAAACAAAGCTCTACTCAAGAGCAGACATTATCTTTCATTTGAAAGATTCAGTTTGCTGTGGTTAATTTTTTAATGCTTCAGATTTAGCTTCAATTACCCATGAAAAATTACAGTTCTTGTATATTAAATATTAAAACATTCCTGTAAGATTGCACATAGTTCCTCCATAAAAAAAAGATAGCATAACTTGAGCTTAGAGTGCCACCATCTATATTCAACTTTTTGCACCAAATTTTCCTTTTTCTAAAAGCAAAATCTTTGGGGTTAGAATTGACTGTAGAAATATTATGTCCAACAAATCAAGACCTCTAGACAGTAAATGATTCTGTAAATTAGTAGTATGTCAAAAGATGTAAAGAGAGTCATCTTAAAGGAGAACTAAGAACACTACCTCAGAGCTTGCCCAGGGCAAAATTGTATTGATAGTCGGAAATCCTTATCTGATAGCAAAGCTAAAATAATTCACAGGAAATGACACTATGAAATGATCAGAAAAATTAAGAATTGCTACGGTCAATTTAGTGCAACAGATATTGAGACGTCACCAGATTGACACCAGATTGACCTGTAATTATGAATGATCCCCTAGAAGAAAAAGAAGCCAGAGTAAACAATTTTCGGGGTTGTAGACATGAAGATTTCAAACCTTTTGATAGCACTGAGAAGTTTTGCCTTAACATTGTCCTACAGATTCATGCCTACAAGTTCCTTGGGTTAGATCTAGGATAGCCTACCGTAAAGCCATATTCAATTATGTATCAAATAGTGTTATTGTAAATTTCATTTATTAATCAAATCATTCACTCATTCCACAAATATTTCCCACTCGCTATGGACCAGTCAATAAATCAGGCACTAAGGATACAGAGGTGAATAAGAAAGACCTCTGCAAAATCTGCCAACCCCATTTTAAAGAGAAATTAGGACATTAAAAGAAAGCAACAACTCTTCACATTTGCAAAATGCTTTTTACCACTGCTATCTTATCTTCAAAACTTTTTGTGAAGAAGCTGATACCATACCCTTTTTACAGATGAAGAAACTGAGACTCAAAACCCTCATGTAAATTGCTAAGGGTAACACTGCTAATAAGAGAAGCAGAACTTAAACTTGTGAATTTAACATCAAAATCCAAAATCATCCCATTGTATATTGCTTCAGTGTATGAGAGGGAAATGGATGATGGGCCTGGGAGTGGAACCTCAAATACTTAACCAATTAGAAATAATTTCTCTCATCAAACCTTCTGAGGAAAAAGAAAAAACAACACTGAATATTAGATGGGTCTAACAACCCAAATCATAACTTCTGCCAGTCCTTCTCCTCTTGTAAAAAAAAAAAAAAAAATAGGGCTTACCACCATTTAGGCAGCGATGTGACACAGGGATAATTTTGTTCCACTTCCAACATCTAATACTTGGAATGCCCTCCTCCTGCCCTCAATATCCTGATTTTCTATCTCTTATCTTGCCATACACCATCACATTTCTCCCAGTCCACCATTTCTCTCATGGCTTCCTTTGCTTCTTTACCTAGCTTTATAACCAGAATCAGCCAATTCCAAACTGTAGTACCTTCAAATCAATTTGATCCTTGACTCCCCAGCCCTGTCTTATTTTTATTATGATGATGAAAATCAAAAACTATGACTACTGGGCTCACAGCACATTTTGGTCTCTTACTTGATCCCTGCCCTCTCTGTTCTTCATCTCATTCTCTTATTTCCTCCCGAATGCTTTTTTGGCTTCTGTTGTTTGATAACATTTTAACATTTCCCAAGGCTCCAGTCCCATTCTCACTCCCAAAATTCAATCCCTATCACCATCTCAACTTTCAGGAGTTGACTTACCTCTCCTCAGGACACTAGAAAACAAGGATTTGTAGACTACAGTCCAAGGTCAAATTGAAGGCAGATGTTGGTGATGGAATATGGAGAATGGAAAAGTGGAGAAATGGCTCTATGTTAGATCAACAGCCTGTTGATTGGCTCTAAGATTAGAAACATATATGGAAGGTGCAAGTAATATCTCAAGGAACTTCATCTGGTAGGAGATAATGACAGTATCAGAAATGGCAGGTACCAATTGGTAAAGGATATTAAAACACCAGGGCTGAAAGCCAGTTGACAGAGATCATCTCCCATTCTTGGAAGGTAAGTTACGCGATTTTTTTTAACATTAAGGAAGATAACAGAAAGGAGGGAAACCCATTGAAGACCAACAAAGGGAACAAAAATTTTCTGCCTTCATCCTCTCTCTCTCTAGATTTTCCTCTTCCCTTTTTGTTATTAGCATGTCAAAGTTACCATTATAATATTAAGATGCTATTTTACACAAGATAACTACATATAACCAAATACCTATACTCGTATTTAGCTTTTTAAGTCAAAGATATTATATCTAATACATGCATATGAATTTTATTAATAATGAATTAATAATGAATTTTTTAAAGTATTGAATGATTAGACCTCTTTGGAATTTATCATTGTATTTGAGATAATGCTGGACTTCTAGTATAACCTAGGACTAGGGGTCTGTGGGTGTAATGGACTCTGATTGGATGTTCTGCCCAGTACCACTCCATCACTTTCTGGAAAGGAGCCTAGATCATTGGCTGTAGTGCCAGGTTGCCTCAAATCTCAGTTATATCGTATCTTACCTAAGTAACAAGACAAAATGTCTACTATCTCTGAGCTTGTTTTCTCTCTGTAATATTGAGGGATTAAAAACAGTACCTTCCTCAAAATATAGTTGAGAAATAAATGAAGCGATACAGGTAAAATAATTCATATGGTGCCTGGTGTATAGTAAGTACCCAATAAATTTAAGATAATATTATAATTATTCCAGCAACTTCTGCTCTTTCTTCTCAGCCAAATGGCTGCAACAGAAACTTGCATGATACAAAGAGCAACCTCCTTTGACCATGGTAGAGTGGTTTAGGATTGGGCCCCTTCCCTAATGGAACCCATGAATCCCTTCTCATATTTGCATTTACTGTTTCCAAGACCTTGTGCTACCTGTTCATGGAAATGCAAATACCTTTATTGAAATGTTAAGGAAATTTCAGAAAATAATTACAGTGTAGAAAAGTAGAGATTAAAATTCTAGTACACTTGAACTTTCATTTGAATTTCCAAATGAATGGTACCTTAAGACTCAGACCTTTATGAGGGAAGGAAAATTCTCTATGGACAACACACCTACTCCAGACTTGGGCCTCCCTTCCCTTCCCTAAGTTCTTTTCACAAATCACTCGATAACCTTTCCTTTTTACCTCTCCCCAAACCACCATCCCTGAGAAGTATTGTCTATGCCAGTGGTTTGCAATCTAGGGCAACCTTGTTCCTTGGGGAAATTTGACAATGTCTGGAGCCATTTGTGGTTGTCCACTTGGTGGGGGGCAAAGAGGGTTGCTGCTGGCATCTAGTAGTAGAGGCCAATGATGATGCTAAACATCCTACAATGTACAGGAGAGCGCTGCTCCTCAATAAAAGATTACCTTGCCCCAAATGTCAATAATATGAATGTTGAACAACACTGGTCTAAACCCAAACAGAAATGAACCTTTCCTCCACTAGCAAAAAGTCAATTCTACCTTTAGAATCAGTGTTCTCTCATAATTATGTACAAGAGTTTTAATTTCCTTCCATGTTTACCTAAATCCTACCATAATCATATAGTACTACATTAGTCATAAAGGTCATTTGTTACCCTGGGAATGGATCAGGATGATTACATCCATTTCATTCAGAATTTAACTATGATGAAGCTGGGAGGGGAGGGGAAGTTGCCAATCTTCCCACCACAAGTATTCCAAGTATTCCAAGAAGACACAAGAGAGAAGGTACATACTCTTAAGAAAGAATGTTGAATTAGCAAGACAGGCATTGTGATTATTAGTGTTAAAAGAACTCTGGCAGGGAAATAACAAACTTTATGTAGACTTGGTGGATGCTTTAGACATGAACACTGACCACAAAATCAGTGATGGTAAATAGGTTGATGATGTTAACTTTAAACAAAAGAGCAATTTTATTTGAGAAAAAAAAAAAAAAAGAGTGTATTTGGGAATAGCAGAGGAATTGCAATTCAGGACAAGCAAGCTATGGTAAACCATAGGCAAGCCTAAAGGGACAAAGGGAAGGTCAACTTTAATTAGGTTTTAGGAGAAAATATGGGATGGTTGTTCTGAACAAAAGTTTATTGGAAAAGAACAATAGTTTGAAGTTAAGGCAATTTCTCATTGGCTGCATGCAGTGGTTAGTGCATTGTTGCTAGGACAGTGTGGGATCTTCCTTCCTTTTCTTAAAGACAGGAGGTTCTCTATTCTGTTCCACTGGTCTATATGTCTGTTTTTGTGCCAGTACCATGCTGTCTTAGTGATCACAGCTTTGTTTTCTTGTTTTTTTTTTTAAAGATTTTATTTATTTATTTGAGAGAGAATGGGAGAGAGAGAGCACAAGAGGGGGGAGGGTCAGAGAGAGAAGCAGACTCCCCGCTGAGCAGGGAGCCCAATGCGGGACTCGATCCCGGGACTCCAGGATCATGACCTGAGCCGAAGGCAGTCGCTTAACCAACTGAGCCACCCAGGCGCCCCTGATCACAGCTTTGTAATATAGCTTGAAATCGGGCAGCAACGTGATGCCCCCAGCTTTGTTTTTCTTTTTCAACATTTCCTTGGCGATTCGGGGTCTTTTCTGATTCCATACAAATTTTAGGATTGTTTGTTCCAGCACTTTGAAAAATGTCATTGGAATTTTGATCAGGATGGCATTGAAGGTATAGATTGCTCTGGGTAGCATAGACATTTTAACAATGTTTATTCTTCCGATCCATGAGCATGGAATATTTTTCCATCTTTTTGTGTCTTCTTCAATTTCTTTCATGAGTGTTCTAGAGAACCCAGATATGGACCCTCAACTCTATGGTCAAATAATCTTTGACAAAGCAGGAAAAAACATGCAATGGAAAAATGACGGTCTCTTCAATAAATGGTCCAATGGGAAAATTGGACAGCCACATGCAGAAGAATGAAACTTGACCATTCCCTAACACCATTCACAAAGATAAACTCAAAGTGGATGAAAGACCTCAATGTGAGACAGGAATCCATCAAAATCCTAGAGGAGAACATAGGCAGTAACCTCTTCGACATCGGCCACAGCAACTTCTTTCAAGATACATCTCCAAAAGCTAGTGAAACAAAAGCAAAAATGAACTTTTGGGACTTCATCAAGATAAAAAGCTTCTGCACAGCAAAGGAAACAGTCAACAAAACAAAGAGGCAACCCACAGAATGGGAGAAAATATTTGCAAATGACACTACAGATAAAGGGCTGGTATCCAAGATCTATAAAGAACTTCTCAAACTCAACACCCAAAAAACAAATAATCAAGTCAAAAAGTGGGCAGAAGATATGAAAAGACACTTCTCCAAAGAAGACATACAAATGGCTAACAGACACATGAAAAAATGTTCATCATCATTAGCCATCAGGGAAATTCAAATCAAAACCACACTGAGATACCACCTTACACCAGTTAGAATGGCAAAAATGGACAGGGAAAGAAACAACAAATGTTGGAGAGGTTGTGGAGAAAGGGGAACCCTCTTACACTGTTGGTGGGAATGCAAGTTGGTACAGCCACTTTGGAAAACAGTGTGGAGGTTCCTCAAAAATTTAAAAATAGAGCTACCCTATGACCCAGCAATTGCACTACTGGGTATTTACCCCAAAGACACAGATGTAGGGAAAAGAAGGGCCATATGCACCCCAATGTTCATAGCAGCAATGTCCGCAATAGCCAAACTGTGGAAAGAGCCGAGATGCCCTTCAACAGATGAATGGATAAAGAAGATGTGGTCCATATATACAATGGGATATTACTCAGCCATCAGAAAGGATGAATACCCAACTTTTACATCAACATGGATGGGACTGGAGGAGATTATGCTAAGTGAAATAAGTCAAGCAGAGAAAGTCAATTATCATATGGTTTCACTTATTTGTGGAACATAAGGAATAGCATGGAGGACATTAGGAGAAGGAAGGGAAAAATGGGGGGGGAGGGGAGATTTGGAGAGAGAGATGAACCATGAGAGAATATGGACTCCGAGAGACAAACAGGGTTTTAGAGGGGAGCGGGGAGGGAGGATTGGTTAGCCCAGTGATGGGTATTAAGGAGGGCACATACTGCATGGAGCACTGGGTGTTATACGAGAACAATGGATCGTGGATCACCACATCAAAAACTAATGATGTATTGTATGGTGACTAACATAACATAATAAAATTAAAAAAAAAAAAAGACAGGAGGTAAATCCTTTGTAAAAAGCACCCTCCCTTGTCAACATTACCTTCCTTCTTCCTGCTGGGTTATGCAGGCTGCAATGAGTGGTATGTGTGTCAGAGCTCCCCTTAAGGGTTTCCCCACTCAACTTTATATGAGGTTTCCTGTATTTCTTTTCACAATGGGCTACAGCGACCAATCAAATTTCTAGAAAGTAATTATAAATATTATCTCAGATTGAGCAAGTGGTGAACCTTGAAGAACTTGCAACTTAAAGTATGAGTCCTACCTTATTTCACAAAAGATATCAGTAGGATGAACTGTGATGATCCTGTCATGTTAACCTGGTCAAAATTCAGCCTAACCTGGCTGAAGGGAAATTAACAGGAAGGTACATTGAAGACAAATTCTAATGAAATGTTTTTAAAGAATTAGATAAACGGGCTTATTTTAATAAATAGGCCACTATACATAAAAAGTAGAGAGAATACACTAGATATTTTTAAATTAATGTTCTTAATTGGCTAAAATGTATAATGGGAATGAAAGGCAATTGAGCAAAAAAACTATAGTCTAATTTTTAGATCAGTAAATATATAAGATAGAGAGAACTGAGTGAGCCAAGAAGAAGATTGAGTATTCAAAAAATGTGGAAAAATAAGTGATGCCAAACAAAGGTAAATTCAGTCAAATTGATCTTTGCAATGGAAAGAAATAGACATCAGGAGGGATAGTTGGAAGAGTCATTGGTCTTTGGACACAAAATCAGTAAAACTCTCCAACTCTTTTAGGAGAAAATGAGGTAAGGGTACATGTAGAGTACAATCTTATGAACAAAGAATCCAAGCTTGCATTCTCTATCCAAATTCACCCATCATATATCCCCTATCCCATTGGATAACACAATCAAAAACAATGACAAAAGAAACCATTTACTAGTCCATTTCGTCCAATATAGAAAGCATGAAGTTATTTGTATGATAGACACAGAGATGTGCTGTTCAGGTCCTCTTTCCAGGAAGGACTTGCTGCCTACTAATCAGTTCCTTCCTGGGCCTTTTCAAGCCTCCTTGCAGGAGGTCATGTCCTTCCTGGAGCTGCCTGACTGAGCAAGGTGAGAGAACAAAGGCCTGCCCATTTCAGCCCCTTGCAGGATGCTCAGATGGGATGTTTGCTCAAAAGTTCCTCACTGGGTTGTCCAAAGTGTTGCTGGGCTAACACTGGGGTTTGACTACTTCCTCTGCCCCATCCTGCTTCCTCTCCTTTCCTTTCACTCTAGTAAATACTTTGCACCCCAAACTGCTTGTTAACATCTACTTCAGAGAACCCAACCTATGACAATTCCATTTGGAAGAATCTCAAGAGGTTCTTAGACCTTCCACTCAACTGCAATACCATCCCTTACCACTAATTAGCAATGTGAACTTGGAGAAAGTACTTAATCGCTCTAAACCTTGATTTCCTTATCAGAGAAATGATGTTAATAGTTATTGCAAAGAATGGTTGCAGAGAATAAATTTAAATAATGTATGTGAAATGCTTAATATGGTGCCTGGCTCATAGCAGGTATCCAGTAATTGCCAGCCCTACTCCCTTCCAACAATAAAAGAAGGGGAAAAAAAGACCAAATAATTTACAATGGATAAAGCTCTCTAAAAATCGATGAGTGGCAAAATTTGGAGATATTGATAAAAACCAGGTTTCTTTGTTGTTATGTATTATGTGTTGTTTCTAACATTATGAAGAAAGTTTCCTGGATTACAGTTTATAAACCTAGTTAATAAAGTAACCAAAGGTAGTAGAAAAATCATGATAAAGGAACAGGGGAAAATTGAAAGTAACTCTTAAAGTAGTTGTAGCAAGAAGCATAGCCCCTGACCACGCATAGATTGAATCCACCTACTCTCCTTCACATCTGACTTACAGTGAGAAGTCTCTAGAGTATTGTTGGTCTGAATTGGGCTGTCCTAGTAACTAAGTAGTAAGAATGGGTGCAGAGAAAGAGGATTATGTAGGATATAAGAGGAACTAAACTCAAAGAAGGGACTTGGTAACTGTGAGAGTAAAATAAAAAGCATTTAGTTATGAAATTCGGCATCAAATTTTTCTCTATCCAATAGTACTTTTAAATGTCCCCCATGTAACTCTCTAGATCCTTGACATCAGGGCACGTTAGCTCTGCCGACTAGATGAAAAATATTGACAGCTAGACTGTTATAATAATATAGACAAGAGGCTAGCTTTTAAAGTGCAAGATTGTTATTCAACTTGGAAAGCAGAGAACCAGCTATTTCTCCAGGTATCCAGTCACCTTGGAAGCTGTTCATGGCACAGAGGAAAGCTTTAGGAGTAGACATGTCAGTTTTTATGTCTACAAAACATTGCTTTACCCCACAGTTCCTGAGGAATGAAGCTAGTGTCAAAGATTTAATGCCTTTTCACATTAGTGATGTCAGCACAAAAATGGCCATCTTCTCTGAATAATTTATCTTCCCACTGCATAATTTTCTTATCTTTTTTTCTGTATTTTGGCTTTTTACTCTAGATGGGGAGGTAAATGGCTGTTAGTCCCCGACAAAACCTGTGGAGCATCCTTCCCATCAATCAATTAAAAAACACTTACCTTACATTCAACATGATTTATTTCTTGTTAATACAATTGTCTCACTATATCCTTCTATTATTATACCCTTAATTCCATTAGCCATTCGCTTAATGCTCGCTTTAAGCCTGACCCCCAAAGAGCCTGGAAGAGAGGGGGAAGTCCTTCTAATAGTGGCATTGCCAATAAAACTCTGGAAGCTCTTCTCCTAAAGCCTTGTAGGTCACAGAAAAGATAGGTCACAGAATGTATCCTGCCTGAAAAGAATAGAGCAATCTTTCATTTATTTGTTCTGATGGATACTGCTTGATGGTTTAAAAATCCTTAAGAGCTCTTATCTTAAAAGTCAACACAATAGGTTCACAAAGCATAATCCTACACATTGCATAGGGATGGATGAGATTCTACCAAGCTTTCCTTAAGCAAATTTAAAAAGGGGGAAACAAAGAAAAAAAAAAAAACATCTGTATTGTTTGAAGATTAATGGCTTGCTTAGGGGTGGAGCAAAAGGTTAACCTCTTAAATACTTAAGTGACACAAAAACATTGTACTATTATTTCTCACAGTGGTGGAGTTTCATGTTCTCTAGCAAATTTCTTCCATTTGGGTTGAAATTTGGAAAGCTCCAAAAAGAGGCCCTTGTACTGCACTTCTAAAATTACACATTGAACAGCTACTATGATTTTTTCTCAGTGAGGACATATGTTTTCTTTTGGAAATTTAACTGTATGGATATCTTCATAGAATATACAAGCACATATATTTTATCATCAATACATATTGGATTAAGTCATATGTAGCAGGCACTATTGCTTGCCTAACAGACATTTCTCTCTGCTTCCTTGCAAATAGGAACAGTTTTATTCAGTTGTCCAGCCTTCAGAAACGAGGTTGCCATCCAAAGCCTAAGGGTAAATCTGGTCAATAAAACCAGTACTGGACATTCCATAGCCCCTGCTGGTCGTTTATGTTTGGGAAGGCTTCCGGGATAGGTTTCTTCATTTCTAAAAATAAACATAAAGCATGGACATAATTGTGACTACCTGTGATGCCGGGAGTTTGGGGGAGAGGTAGACAAGAATATAGCCAATATCCTGGGGATGACAGATTAGAGACAAAAAGTATCTGTTTCCTTGATAACATAATTTAATCCCTGGAATTAATCAAACTGGGTCTACCCAACACTTCTTGTTACAGGAAAGAGCGCATACAGTCATTCTGTAAACCAGTTAAGTCAGCGCTGTCTGCAAACTACAGGTGGAAGCATCCTTGGTGGACACCACAGGCACTTTTTTAAAAACACAATCTATATTTTTGCTTTTTGCTTCCTCCGCCTTTTCCGTCTCTTTTCCTTCTCTCATCACAAATTACATCCCACTTAGCCCCGTTCTGAATTAACCTATGTTAAAAACTTAGAATATGTCCACCTGTATTTTTCTTCATGTACACTTAATCATATACAAACATGTATAAGTGCACATATACCTACATATATATTCATGCATACACACTGGTACATAAACATAAAGGTTATAGCTTTACAAACAAAAATGAGATTGCATCATGCACATTCTTTCTCATCATGGTGTTTTCTCATTCCACAATGAATGTGGAAATTTTCCTCAGGTCGACAAATATAGCTTTAAATTCAACACAGGCTCAGTAACATTCATGGTGTGAGTGTGAAAATTCAAGTTTCCCTATTGATAGTTGCTTCCTTGGTTTTTAACTTTTGCTGAATACACAATGAGTTAATATAAATATTGGACACAT
Organism: Phoca vitulina; assembly: GCF_004348235.1. Taxonomy (NCBI): domain Eukaryota; kingdom Metazoa; phylum Chordata; class Mammalia; order Carnivora; family Phocidae; genus Phoca; species Phoca vitulina. The sequence goes on along the minus strand of NW_022589706.1, from coordinate 62,300,908 downwards.
ACCCTTTCATACTGGTGCTTTTATTTATGTGGGATAGATTCCAAGAGTGAATGTTGAAAAAAATGATGCATTGTCTTTTTAATAATTATTTTCCTAAAAGATATCATGATTCACAGTTTCAACAATATAGGAGAGAAACTTTTCCCCAAATGCTCACCAGCACTGGGTTTCACTTTCTAAACTTTTGCCATTGGGATAGGTGTAATGGATAGCTCATGTTTACTCTAATTGGTATTGTCCTCTCTACTGGTGAATTTAAGCATATTTGTATATTGTATATGTTTGTTGACCATTTGAATAGGCTTCTCTATAAATAGTATATTCTTATTTCTGCCCATTTGTTGTTGCTGTATGGCTAGACCTTTCACTTGTAAACTTATAAAAGTTCTTTATATATTATAGATGACAGCTCTTTGTCATCTATGTTGCAAATATTGTCATAAAGTCAATCCTTTGTCCATGGATATGGTATCTTTTCTAAACATAAACTTTAAATTGGCAAATATGTCCCACTTTTCTTTTCTAGCTTCTGAGTTTACAGTTAATATTAAGAACATTGTTCTACCTTACCTTCTCCCCTACTTGTATTATACATATAAGCCTGTTACTTACTTTACAAACTTAAATTTTAAAATCCTGCCACCAGATAAAGAGCCATTAAATTAAAAGTATTTTAACTCATAGAAGCAGAGGGTAGAAAAGAGGTTGTCAGGATCTGGAGGCAGAGGAATTGGGGAGTATTGTTCAAAGGGTATAGAGTTTGAGTCAAACAAAATGAAAAAGTTCTAGAGGTCTGCTGCACAACAATGTGCATATAGTTAATAATATTGTACTATACACTTAAAATCTTATTGAGAGAGGTTTCACATTACGTGTTTTTTACCACAATAAAAAAATATTTCCACTAATTCTTTTTTTAAAGATTTATTTATTTATTTGAGAGAGCAAGAATGAGAGAGAGAGAGAGAGTACATGAGAGGGGGGAGGGTCAGAGGGAGAAACAGGCTCCCTGCTGAGCAGGGAGCCCGATGCAGGACTCGATCCCGGCACTCCGGGATCATGACCCGAGCCGAAGGCAGTCGCCTAACCAACTGAGCCACCCAGGCGCCCCTCCACTAATTTTAGGAAGAAAAATTATAATGCATTTCATCATGACTCAGGAGGTACCCAAATAATTTTCACAGATAGAAAAATGTGCTAATTAAGCAATGAAAGCAAGTGTACGTAAGTAATAAATAACAATTGGAAAGCAAATACAGTTCACACACATAAAATACATGTATGTTTTGGACTCTGTTTTTTCCTTTTTCTTTCTCATTGTCTTCACCAATTTTTAAAACTTTTGGGGGGTTCATGATTCCCTTATGTTCAAATTGTCCAGAAAAGTGCCTTTAGATAAAAATAAAAGGGAAACAAGATTTCAAAATGTAGACATAGTACATGTGCATGACATATACATATTGAAAATATGTAGAAAGTATTACCTCCTCATCCCTCTCCCTTGATGAATGTATGCAAAGCAAAATATTTTGGGTTTACCCAAACAAGACACACAATTCAAATTTATTATATACAATGCTCTCTCTGACTGAAAACTATTGTTTTAAGTAATTGCCATGTCCTTGCCTGAAACCATAATATTAAAATATCACTTCTCTTAGTCCATTTATTTGGTATGTTTTTGGGTGAGAAAGCCATCCAGAAAATGTTTTATCATTTGAAGAGCCATTATGGCTAAGTTGTTAACTGACTAGACATTCTGAGAGGGAATTCTGTATTTCTTAGATTTTCTTAAAAGACTTTTACTATCTTATGTTTTGCATTTATTTCTTTAATCCATTAGGAATTTATTTTTATATATGACACAAGAAAGAATTCAACTCAATTTTATTCCAGAAGGATATTAGTTGAGCTAGCATCATCTATTAAACATTACATTTTTAAGATATTAAGTATAAATTATACTTTCATATATAGTTATATCTATACCTGTATTTTCAATTCTGTTCCACAGATCTTTTTAGCTATTCCTATGATCATATTCTACTTATTAGAGTGATATTTAGTATATTCTAAGAGCTATTAACCTTACTCCTTCTCATTATTCTATTCTATTTTTTATTTTTTAACTTTACTTACCTATTCTCATTAATTTATTCTTCCAGATAAAATTTTAAATAATTTTATATACAATTCTCATACCTCACAGAAAATCTGTGATGATGTTCAGTGGAGTTCCATTAAATAAATATGACAATTTAGTGAGAATTGGAATGTATGATATTAAATTTCCCAACTATGTACAAGACACATCTTTCAATTTGTTGAGATCTTGTTCTGTATCCTTGCATGATGTCTTTATGGTCTATTTAATATAGGTCCTGGCCTTTTTTGTTGAATTTATTTCCTGAAATTTTATTGTTTTTGTTACTATTGTAAATAAAATATTTTTCCCATTTCCCTTTCTAGGTTTTAATTTTTAGTGTAGAAAAAAAAACTATTAAATTTTGTAAATTTATCTTATATCCAGTCAACTTATAAAATTATCTTATTAATCCAAGTATGTCATTTTTACTAGAGTTCCTTAGATCTTCTGGGCATATATTTATATTAACAAAAAGAGTTAGTTTTTAATGTTTTTTTAATGTTTAATGTTCTATTTTTAGTGTTTAAAGCAATTATTTTATTATTCTTCTCTTATTGCATTACCTAGACTCTCCAGGATTGTACTGTGTAAGAGTGATAGCCAGTATCTCTAGTTGCTAATTTTAATCAAAGAGGTTTTAATGTTTAGAATAATTGTTGCTTTTTTAAAGTAGTCTTTATTATAGGTACTTTCATACGAATCTTATTTTACTCAGTGTTTTTATTAAGAATTGGTGTGTAATTTTATCAAATGCCCGTCATTATCTACTTATAGGAGTTTTCTTCATTTATTAATGTATTACATATTATATTTTTCTGATATTGAGCCATTCTTGCATTCAGGAAATTAACCATACCAAATTCTATTTATTCACATTTTGCTTGGAAGTTTCTCTTCTAGATTCCTACAAGAGATTAGTCTATAACGATCTTCCATATTCTATCAGATTTTGATATTTAAGTTTATTCTGGCTTTATACATTTCACTGGGCTTATCAATCTTTTCTACAGCTTGGAATAAGTTAAGTAACACAGGTATCATCTATTCTTTAAGTTGAGATATAACTCAGCTGGAACTCCCTGGTAGTTTTTTTTATGCTGGCTCTTTACTCAGTTTTCAACATCTTCTAGATTTATCAGACAAGTCAAGTGTGCTACTTCTATTGAATCAATTTTTGTGATTTATATTTTGCTAGGAAGTGTCTAGATTTTCAAATTTCTTGTCATAGAGTTGAATGTAGTATTCTCTTATAACACTTTAAATGCACCTGTGTCTGTAGTCGTGTCATCTCTCTTGTTCACGGCATTGTATATTCCTGCTTGCATTCTTTTATTCTTAAAAATTCTCAAAAAAGTTTATCAATTTCATTGATCATTTTAAAGCATCAGGTATTTGAATTTCTTACACTTTCTTCTTTTTTGTTTTGCTTTCCTCATTGCTTTTGTTTTCTACTTCATCTTTTTTCTTCCTCTCTAGTTCTTTTTCTTTTTCTTTTTCTTTGCCCTATGAGTACAAAGTTCCTTTACTTTTAATTCTCTAATAAAATTATTTAGGGCTATAATGTTTCTTTGTAGAACAACTTTTCAGTGTTGATAAACTTTGATTAAAGACAAAGTCCCAGTTTTCTAGACAATCAAAGGCAAACTGCTGTGGTCACATATGTCAAAATACATAAACACACAAACTGAGACAAAAAACTAAGATGCAATAGATGTCTAAGGTAATGTGCAGTAAAGGACAAGTGCATTTGTGAGTGGAGAGTATACACGCAATGGGAGTCAAGGTCACGAATAACTGTCATGATGACTGTCTCTCACACTGGGCCACAAGCCTATAGTCATGCTGACACTACCAGTACTGGTTTTCAAATCAGTCTATTGGAACAGAAAATAAAACTTTCTTAGCAAAATCAGCAGCGCGTTGGTTAAAAATCCATTCAGTAGGCAGAAATATGAGTGAATGATCAAAACATGGCCTTTGTCAGCTCAGGTTGCCATAACAAAATACCACAGAGTGGATGTCTTAAACAATAGGCATTTATTTCTCACAGTTCTGAAGCCTCGAAGTCCAGTATCAAGGTGCCAGCAGGGTCAGGTTATGATAAGGGCTCTTTCCTTGGGTTACAGACAACTGCCTTCTCACTCTGCCTTCTCACTCACATGGCCTTTCCTCAGTGCATACGAGTAGAGTGAGAAAGAGAGAAAAAAAAAAGAGAGAGAGAGAGAGCTCTCTGGTGTCTCCTCTGATAGGGGCACTAATCCCATCTTGAGGGCCCCACCCCCATGACCTCCTCTGAACCTAATTACTTCCCAAAGGCCTCATCTCCAAATACCATCACATTGGGACTTAGGACTTCAACGCAGGAATTTTAGGGAGAACGCATTCAGTCACCAAATTGGCAAGCACCAAGTTAACAAACAGTACTGAAGAATGGTATGCCTAATTTTCTTTGTCTATTTAACCATCTTACTCTTTGCTTTCACCAAATTCCATTAATTATATTCCTTGAAATATAAGATGCAATGCAGAAATGCCAATATTTGTGGAAGTAGGAAACAAACACTAACATGGTATTCTTGAAAGCTGAGGACTGTTCCACAGTCAACAAGCAATAAGCCATCTTTAAGTTCCTCTTTTCAATTCAGGTCATATGACTGCCTACGGATTTTATTAAGTCTTCCTGGCAAGTCTAGAAGAAGAGAAGTGCGGAGGGGGGGAAAATGTAATTTGTATAGTCTGCCCCCAGAAGCTTCAGAGTCACAGAAATTCTATTCACAGTGGGGGACTGTGAAAGCCTTTTCAGAGGCATGTTTGTGCTGCCCTTCTGAAAAAGAAAAAGTTAAGACCCCTAGCCTGTGGTTTCTCTCCACACTCTGTGAGAAGAAAGGCGCCTGCTCTGCCTCTGATTATAACATTTAAGCCTAGAGGGCTGGCCGCAGAATTCTATGCATCATTTAGGACTTTGATGCTGAAATGAATTCAGAGGAAAAAAAAAATGTTTCTGCCAGTCTGGGGTTGCTGCTGACAAGAAGGAATATTGATTGGGGTGATGACAGCTCTCCTGGTTCAACTCCTCATACTGGGAGGCTCTACTCCAGTCTTTCTAAATCACGATTACCTCTGTGCTGCTGAAGACTCTGCCTCAACCAGGTCAAACTGAAGAATGAAAGGTTTTCCTAAAATAAACCTACAGCGGGAGTGAGTAGGTGACAGCGTTTGTAGGATTCACATGTTGTACTTTCACTTTCTGAGTTTAGAAAGGGAGCTTTTATGCTGGTGGTCTGGTGTTGCTTGAAGCAGGAGAGTTTGCAATGATGTTCCAGTCTGGTCTCTGTGACATCACAACACCAGGTTTAGTTACCACGTTTTGTGACCTGTCACATTAGTTTTGCCTTAGATAATCTGGACTTTGCAACCATGATGATTCATAAACTTATTCCAGGCTGCTTAGATTTAAATCCTGGATCTCTTCCCTACTTGTTTGGCCAGTTACTTAACCTCCCTGTGTCTCAGTTTGGTCAACTGTACGATGGGAATAAAACAGAACTCACTTAGGAGTTGTTGCCGCAGTGGTTACCCAGCCCTTAGTGAACAATGGGTAAGCACCGGCTACTGTGCTTGCTTCAGCATGCTAAGCACACCCAGTGTCTCCTCTAAGGAACAGCACCTCAACCCACTAGTCATGCCTAGAGAGAAAAAGGAAAGAATTATGCAATTCAGTTCATTTGTTAAATCCCTATGTCTATCCTCCTAATATATTTTAATAACTTGTAAACATTTAATTTAAAAACTTGTAAACATAAAATGAAAACTCATTTATATAGTTAATTTACATACTTGACTCCTGATCTTTTACTGGCAAATATTGTCCAAAAAACAATTCCAGTTGCTTTTCTATGCGCCACTGGTTTAGGGATGATGCATGTATAAAAGTACAATAAAGTAAAATCACCCATACTCACACCCATAGTTTCCCCCCTTTAACTCTAGGTTCTTCGTAACCCTTTTTACAAGTTTAGTGTGAATTCTTCCTGAATTTTTCCCTGTGTTTGTAACAGACAAGTCACACACACACACGGCTATATACCTTACATGTGTATATATTTACAACAGAGGGTCACGCTAGACATAATAGTTTGCAGCTTACTCTTTTCCTTTCACAGTACGTCGTGGACCTCATTCTATGTCAGAACACATAGGTCCATCTCTTTCTTAATGATTGCCTAATAATCCATGACATAAACATACCCAAATCTACTTAAACATTCCCCTTTTGACATACAGTTAGGTTATTTCTAAGTTTTTTTTATTATGAATCGTGCTGCAATAAACACTCTTCTATATGGATCTTTGTCTATTATTTAAATCAATATGTATCTTCCGAACATATAGCAACTACAAGCAAAGAAGATAGCCCACAGGCAGGGAAGGAGATTACAAATGTGCTGCATGAAATAATACTTTAAAAAAGAATTAAGGCATTTACCTGTAGTTCAGTTAATTTCTCCTTTAATTCCTCCATCTCCAATTTACCTCCCCCAAAGATATAGTTTTAAGACACATATTTTTATTATTGCTGCCAATATCCATAATTCACAATGACCTAAGAGTTATCCCAAGAAAGGTTACATAAGGGGCACCTGGGTGGCTCCGTCAGTTAAGCAACTGCCTTCACTCAGGTCACGATCTCCAGGTCCTGGGACTGAGCCCCCATCAGGCTCCCTGCTCAGCAGGGAGACTGCTTCTCTCTCTCTCTCTCTCTCTCTCTCTCTCTCTCTCCCTCTGCCCCTCCCCCTGCTCGTTCTCTTTGTCTCTCTCAAATAAACTCTTAAAAAAAAAAAAAGGTTACATAGGTTGATGTGTTATACCTGAAATTTACAAAGAAATGAGCTATATCAGAAATTTTTTTCTCAAATGGAAGTGTCATTAATTTCGTTTAAAATAAAAGGAAAGCAACATTGTTATTCAAAGTTACAACCCCGAAGAGCATAAAAATAGAAAGTATAAATCACTCTAATCCTGGATTTCTAAACCTTGGCATTACTGGCACAATGAAGGCTATCCTGTGCATGGTAGAATGTTCAACAGCATCCCTGGTCTCTACCCACTAGAGGACAATAGTACCACCCTCAGATGTGACAACAGGTCTCTGGAAATTTCCACACAAAAAGAATTGTCCCTAGTTGAGTACCAATGTAATTCTGCCTCTCAGGGAAAAAAAAAAAAAAAAAAAAAAAACTCTGCTGACAGTTTGGTAAATAGCAATCCATATTTTTAATGCAAATAAAAACTTCTTTTACACAATTGAAAAATGTCCATACAGACAGATTTTTAAAACTCTTTTTTTTTTTTACTTAACAATATATCATGGACACCTCTCCATGTCACTAGTCATGGACTTACCTTATCATTTTAACAGGTACATTTAATTTTCACTGTATGAATTCACTGCGATCATATATTCAGGGACATTCCATTTATTTTCCTTTATTATTTTCAATTCAAAGTAATGCTGGAATAAACCCACCTATAGTTATGTCTCTGCACACTTCCATTATTTCTTTAGGAGCTGCTAGGGCAAAGAGCAAACGCGTTTTTTAATACCATACTTTTACTACAATTCTCAATATACTTTTCATGTGAAACGAACGAAATATTGACCTGGGGCATACAGTTGGCCATCTCTTCTCTAAAAAAAAATCCTAAGTAAATTCCTTCTTCCCTTACACACAGACATGCATTTTCCTGGGAGGAAGGAAAGGAAGGCTACCTTCCTCGGCCCTACTCTTTAGTTAAGGAAGTCTTAACTAAAACTTTGACCAAGGCAGCAGATCCTTTTTTTCCTGCTGAAAATAAAAACGACGTGCAAAAGCAGGGCAACACATGCATGCAAAGGTGACAATGAAAATACTTGTGGTTGAGTGAGAACAGTATTGATGAGCTACAGGGAGAGGAGCACCTTGGTCTTATTTCTCAGCTTGTCGCAAGAGACAGCCAAGTTGTGAGGTTAAATTGAAGTTGGTAAATACACAATTATTCAGCTTGTGTCTCGGTAATAAATGTGCCTCGAGGCAGTGAACCTGCCAGTCCTCAGAGCACCACTTTGCTGATTAAGGAGATAAAAAGAGGATATTGTGGAAAGGGTCACTTCAAGAGTAATGAATCCTTATTCTGTCACCGTACTTTGCCGACGGGGAAAAGAAGTTTAACAGGGACGAGGCATCCCGGAATATCCAGGTGGCAACATGGAGGAGGGCAATCAGGGATGACCATTTCTAGGCCATGAGAAAAACAGCAGCATCTCTGATGGCTGAGAAATGACTAGAGCGGTGAATTAAGTACATCTCAGGGAGAAGCCTTATTAAATTAGCCTAATACCTTATTGCATGATCAATAACAATGTATTTATTTTGTACTATGGCCTTGAGTGACTTTTCATTAGGAATTTAAATGACCTTAGAAAGCTACTGAGTATCAATTTAGAATACTTTCAGGAGATATTAGCCTTGCCTCGGAGCAAAAGATGAGTGAAAATGCGGCTCGTTATTTAAGCCAGAAAGGAAATGTCAAAAAACATTCTGCCTTAGCACTGAAGGAGGTAGCTCAATTTGTGTATCCATCTCAATGATACTCTTCTGTGTTTCTGGATTCCCGGTTACAGAATAAAATGGATCAGATGACTGTTGGAATAGAGAAGTTCGTAAGACTGGAAAAGACAGACACATTGTTTTAAGTGAAGATGTCAATGAATCTCCAGGATTCTGTAACACATCCTGTCAGTGCTCTGCCCATGTTCCTTACAATCCCTTTGCCATTTTTATACCCCAGGACTCTGGGTGGGTTTTCACTCCCAACAGCACCTGCTGCCCTCAAACTACCAAAAAAGGCTTTGTGGGACCCTAAGTGCCCATCCTGGTGGTAGTCCTGACCCGCATAGACCAGGGTTTCTCAGCCTTAGCGTTATTCATATTTGGGGCCAGATATTTATTTAGAGGGGGGCGGGGGCTGTCCTGTGCATTGTAGGATGCTTAGCAGCATCCCTGGCCTCTACTCACTGGGTACCAGTATCACACTGCTCCCAATGTGACAATCAAATATGGCTCCAGACATTGCCAAATGTTCCCTGGGGGACCAATGATCCTGGGTTGAGAACCATAGGTGTAGAAGTGTAAACACTGCAGCTCCTTTGTCCCTAACTGGACCACTCTGAAATGTGACCAGTGCTGGCTCCAGAGGCCACCGAGGGGTCACCCTCTATGGAGTTTTGCTTGCTACCACACTCTTGCTCAGCCTCCTTCTCATCCTGTTCCCACTTCCCAAACCCCCCTATTAGTCTTCCCCAGGAAACTTCCCAATATTCACACAAATCCTCATCTCAGAATCTGTGTGTGGGGTGCCAACTCAAGGTGGTCTCCATTACAATTGAGATGCTAACTAGATGATCACAGAGTTAGATGACACTGTTTTAAACATCTTTGCTGACCCTCTTAATGCTCCCTACCTTCTACCTTTACTGGAAATGTCAATTCCTACTCAGGTTATACTTAAAAACAAAGAGAAAAAAATACTGTTGTTTCCAATGCATTTTTTTTCTGTGTATTAACATCCTAATCCCATTCTTTCTCCTTTTCTCTCTCTCTCTCCCTTTCTCTCCCCCTCTCTCTCTTCTATAAGTAAGTCCTCCTTAGCCTAAGCAAGCACCCTTTTGTTTTCATCACTTCATCCCTTTAGAGCAAGAAGGTGAGTTTTCTCTGGCCTCTCTGGTCTCCCACTTACTCTTCCAGAATCTTCATTTTCTCTCCAGTCATTCACCAGCCTAATCTTCACCACACCTTCCTTGAAATGCTCCAGGCACTCCAGTTTTTTCCTCTTATTTTACCTACTTTCAACAGTAATATACTTTGTCTAATATTCATTAACACGATCTCTCTCTCTCTCCCACGTTTTAAAATCTTCACTTGCTATCACTTTTTATTTCCTTTTTCCAACTAGGTTTCAATAAAATAAGAGGAAGAAAATGGAGAAAATCCAAGAAAGTCTGGATAAGCCTCAGCAGTTTGAGATATTGAATGTATCCGCCCATGATTTTAGGAGGAGAGCTATATCAGAAGTTGACGCAGGCCCCTGTGGCTGTGTGGCTGTCCTAACAGAGAAAGCAGCAGCGTGAGCACACCTCTTCCCTGCCTGCCACTTTCCTCTAAATCCCTGTTTACTACTCAAGACTTCAGAATGAGATCTCGAACGCCACTAATCTGGTGCCTTTTATTTTACAAGTGGCCTTGAGACCCATCTCAAAATGAAGATAAAAATAAAAATGATCCCCTTCTGATGACCCTCCTAAGCCAAACGAATAAAATCAATAAAAATGCAATTAATTTAGATTCATTTGGACTGAAGAATAAAGAGACAAAATAAGGAAGCATATTTGCCAGGGTATGTGATGTAGCTTTTGGCCAGAAATCCTGCTTCTGAAAGCATCCACCTCAGATATAGTGGCAGTAATAAACTCCCTGTGTCTTATACACCCATAAATCCTTATACTGACCAAGGTTTCAATGGTCTCTTCTCTTCAACCCACACATAAAGCATCCCAGACACTAATTTAGAATATTAATTAAATCTCAAACAGTTGTATTGGGACTCAGCAGATACTGTTCCATAATCAGTAGAACGATTAAAAAAAAAAACAACCCTGTATTATCCACTTCAAAGAGATTCCTCTTTTTTTTTTAAAGATTTTATTTATCTGTTTGACAGAGAATGACAGCATGAGCAGGAACACAAAAAGGGGGAGTGGGAGAGGGAGAAGCAGGCTTCCCACTGAGCAGGGAGCCCGACGTGGGGCTCGATCCCAGGACCCTGGGATCATGACCTGAGCCAAAGGCAGACGTTTAACGACTGACCCACCCAGACACCCCAAAGAGATTCCTCTTAGTGTCTCCTTTTTTAAAGAAAATGTAATAAAATCCCCCTTTCCAAAACAATGATGATGCATTCAGAGGAGTTAACTTAGATTAGAATAGCCACCTCAACTATATGTGATCAAACATAAGTGGGGATTTGCAAAGTATTTTTTGCAAGTAGATGAAATATATGGATGTTGATTTTCAAAGGCAAATGTATATTATATTTTAAAACTATCAAAGGAGCATTAAAAGGCCTGCAACACAAATTCAGGATGCTTTAGTGAAAGGTTCTGGCAACTGGAGGATGACTTTAAAAGGGGCTGAGTGACGGTGAGAAGAGAGATTTAAAGAAGATGGGGCATGCAGCTGTGGGTGGAGATGAAGCAGAAGCCTGAGAAAGAAGGAATTAAGAGGGAGGGGGCACTAGAGGCACCAAGATGCCATGTAAAAGGGAGGCAACAAAGCCAAGAGAATATTCTAAGTCAAAGGAAAAGGTAAGAGAAGCACATATCCTCTCTGCTTTTGGAGAGAAAACAGCACCTCTGCCAAAGACATGAGAGAAGAACTAAACTAGAAAGGTGAGCTGGAGAAGGTCATTAGTGAGAGAAGATGGGCAGCACTTGGAAGTAGCTTTTGAGACATTCCCAGAGAACCTTCTAGAATTCTCTGTCTTAATTCCCAAGGAGAATGAATTGCTCTAAGCAATTAGAGCACAGGAGGGGCACCGAGGGGTCACCCTCTATGGAGTCACAGGAGGGGCACGGGATCCCCAAGAGACACTGGAGGCTGAGGAAGAGCCTGGGACATAACTACTGATTGGAAACATAACCCGTGTTAACTCCTGGGGTGGGGTCAAGCAGAACATGAGATGTGAGAAACCCTAATAACCCCAGCAAGAATCCTCTATAATGCACAAACACTGAACAATTATAGACTTCATTCATTTAGTCAATAAACATTTACTGAGCTCCTTTTGTGTACCATTCTCTGGGCTAGGAGCTTGGGCCCCACAGGTAGGTGGCCCAGGGCCGTAGTCCTAGAGACCCTGAGCTCATGATTCCTGAGCTATAGATGGCAATGGGAGTTTCTGTATAGGGAGGCTTGTTTCACTGCAGAAGGCCTAAATGAAATAGGTTACTTCCTAGTTATTATCAGACCTGAAAGTGGATCAGGCTTAAGACAAATTTCAAAAATACTCAGGTCTTCAGATTTGTGGTAACCTAAATGGAGTGTAAATTCATATTTTATGAATAATAATTCTCAAGATTTCATGTTTTCATGTAAGTGCTAATATTAAATATGTACATTTTGGAAAGTACTGTGCATTTTTATTCCAAACATTTTTTCAGTTGTTTATTTCTGGCGGTGAAATCAAGTCACAGTTCCCTTATGATGGATAACTACACCACATGAGTTCATGAATAAGCCAGAAGGAAAACTCACATAAACTAAACAACAACAACAAAAAAATGCAAAAAGCTGTGGAGAGCAATTTCACAGTTTAATGTATGGAATAACTCTGGATTTGAATTATTTTGTGAGGGGAAAAAAATTAATAGTTTTATCCCATTTGTATCATCATCCTTTTTTACAGTGTGGTTATCTCCCCGAAGTGACTGTAAAAACCACATTGTGCAGTTCCATATTTATCCCTCCTCATTTACTTCCATATCACATTCTTTCAGTTTACAAATAGCAAAATTATTTTCTGAAAGTCTTTGCGTTGCCAGCTCCAGCTGGGAACTGAAAAAAAATACACAATATACTTCCTGTCTCTTGTACTATCTGCAGCTAGAGAGCTGAGAACATCCGTTTGCATTTTTGCTGAGGATGCTTAAAGAAAGCTTTTTCTTCCACAGATTTCCTGGCTCCAAGCTGCTGATATACCCAAAGCCATATTTTACCAGGAAGATTAAGATATAGAGAGAAGTGCCATTCTTCTTCTTTCATTCATTCTTCTTGCCATTCATTTCTCCTTTCATTCGCTCAAAATCTATTTATTGAAGACAAGTACCAGGTGCTGTCCTGGGTGCTGGGGATACAACAATGAATGAAACACAGGCCTTAATGTCCCAGGGAGGGAGAAAGGCAGATAAACAGACTACTAATGATAGGAATAGAGAAGTACCCCCTGCCGTGAGAAGATGAGAGAAAGACACCCAGCTTTGGTGACAGGGTGGTCTTCACATAGGAAACAATGTCTAACTTGACACTTAAAGGCAAGAAAGAATTATTCAGGCACCCAGTGAAAATACGTGAAGGACAATGGGTGGAGAGAGAATGAAATAAGGAGTGAACAGAACATAGAGGAAGCAGGGGACAGAACTCAAAAGTTTTTGTAATACATGTTAACAACTTCTGACCTTAACTGAAGGCAATGTGGGGGTGCATTTGATAGATGAAAAACACCATATAAGCAATTTTGTTATGTATTTATTTGGATGCCAATAAAAGTGATCTTAAAGCAACTTCTTATTCCTATGCTTTACATTGGCCACTATTTCTTTTTCCAGTTTTTTTCTCCCATTCTTCCTATAGAGGACATAGAACAAGATGCTACAATGATAGATGAATGAGCAAACAAGAAGTTCTTAATAACTGCCTTCTGGTAGTGCTAATAAGGAACATAAACTATTGGAATGCTTCTTTCATAATACCAATATAAAATTTCATCTCAAATATCATTGCATCTGTGTACATATATAAAATGAGGGAGGAATGGACACAGGGGAATATTTGAAAAGAGTGAATAATAATTCCGGAAGGCTAAATCCCAAGAATGTACTGAAACTTGCAAAATATGTCATAGAAAATAAAGAGGCTGTTTTAGTTTTTGGAAGGCATAGATATGATTCTTGGGATCAATGTAATTATATTGACAGATGACAAAGAGAAAGCAGGGCTACTCAATTTTTATTTTGCTTTTATCTTCTATGTCAAGGGGGAGGATTGATTGGACAGGCTAGAGCAAATATTGGGATGAGAAAATTGAAGACCAAGATAAATGGGAAGAACAGAGAGCCGTGTTCTAAATGTGTTCGCATCTCTGCCAGCCATTATTGGAGGTCTCTGAGGAACTGAAGAAAACAGGAATAGTTCTGGATGACAGGGAGAGTGTGATATCTCAACTTTCAACAAGGAAAGAGAAGTGGAAGCCCCCAAGCCATACCCCAGGAATTAACAACTCTGCTTGGGTATCTCTGGCCCCAATCACATGAGCTCAATGTTAACTCCAGCAAAATTCTTACACGTCTTACTCTGTTTGAGACACAGTTTGTTGGCACATGAGCGAATGGGTAACTGTTAAGAGTCAACGTGGTCTTAGGAATAGCAAACCATTCCAGACAAATTTCATTTTCATTTTAATTGAAACAAGTTGTGTTATTAGCATCTTCCAAACCCTGTTCCATGGTATATGAGTTTGACCAGTTATTAATAGCTATTACAAAAACAAAAAAAATATTCCATGTTAAATAAGTCTGGGGAGTTCTGACTTTAACAAAGTTAAATTGATTTATTTATTAGGTTTTCTTGGAGTCATTAATAAGATAATGTGCATTGGATCTCTTACAGGGGTTTAAAAGGAGTCTGTCCCAAACACTTATGATCCTTCACCCCTTCCTCTTTTGCCTGTCTCTTGGAGCCAGTGTTTTTTAAACAATCTACTACAAAAAGATTATTTTGGTTAAATCAGTGTATTTGAGAAAACATTTCATGTTATGTTTGCAGGAAATACAGAGGAGATTGGCTATTAATTATACCCATAGCTTATACCTGGTAAAATGACAGTATTTTTAAAGTGCTGATTAGTTGACTATAATCAACCTAGTGGAAGAACTCTGCTATTTAATATTTATTCATTTATTCAAAGTATTTATTAAATATTTAATAATATAATTTTTGAATATTTATTAAATATTCAATAATATTGCACTGTACTAGATGTTGGAAATGCAATGGTAAGCAAAACAGACACGAATCTTGATGCTGTCATATTTAATATTTTCATCAATAATTTGTATGAGGTTATGTATGTTATGCTCATCAAGTTTTCAAAGGCTCAGAGCAGGAACTTATAAGGAATATGCTGGATATTGAATGATAGGGTTAAGATTCAAAATCACTACTTAGCTAGAATAATGAGCAGAATACAATAAGATCAAATCCAGTAGTGAAAACCAATTGTTCAATCTTAGCGAATGCAAAAAAGAATCAGAAGTTTTACTGACTATAAGCTCAATATGATTTAACAAAAAATGTTAACAGAGCATAAGGATGTATTAAGAAAAAGACTGTGTGCATAAAAAGAACTTTATAGTTCTGCTGACTATTTCCTGCCAAAACCAGATCAGAAGTAATGTGTTTAACACTGCCACCATTAAAAGGGACATCATTAACCCAGAATGTACCTAGAGGAGAGCAACCAAGGTGATTGGAATCTCAAAACCAGCAAACATGGAGATGAGTTGTGAGAATGAAGAATATTATACCTAATTGTTTAAAAAAGCAGGTGTTAAGAGCTCATGGTAGTGGTATTTAAATAAACAAAGAGAGGAATTGATCCATTTGCCGCTGGGTATTTCTGATAGCAATAAGTAGAATTAATAAGGAGTCTTTGGGCTCAACACAGGAAGAAGTTTGCAGCAATTAGCCTGTCCAAAAATTCAGTAAGCTGCCTCTTCACTAAACGTGTTGAAACAGAGGCTGAATTACTGCTTTCCAGGAATGTTACAAAGGTCAGATTATATTTTCTTCATTTTCTTGCCTGCAATATGAAGAATTTGAGCTAGAATATGATTTCCTAAGGTTCCTTTCAGCCATATACTTTTTTCTTCTTCTTTTTTATTATGTTATGTTAATCACCATACATTACGTCATTAGTTTTTGATGTAGTGTTCCATGATTCATTGTTTGCGTATAACACCCAGTGCTCAATTCAGTGCATGCCCTCTTTAATACCCATCACCAGGCTAACCCATCCCCCTACCCCCCTCCCCTCTAGAACCCTCAGTTTGTTTCTCAGAGTCCATAGTCTCTCATGGTTCATCTCCCCCTCTGATTCCCCCCCCTTCATTTTTCCCTTCCTACTATCTTCTTCTTTTTTTTTTAACATATAATGTATTATTTGTTTCAGAGGTACAGGTCTGTGATTCAACAGCCTTACACAATTCACAGCGCTCACCATAGCACATACCCTCCCCAATGTCTATCACCCAGCCACCCCATCCCTCTCACCCCCCACCACTCCAGCAACCCTCAGTTTGTTTCCTGAGATTAAGAATTCCTCATATCAGTGAGATCATATGATACATGTCTTTCTCTGATTGACTTATTTTGCACAGCATAATGCCCTCCAGTTCCAACCACGTCGTTGCAAATGGCAAGATTTCATTCCTTTAGATGGCTGCATAATATTCCATTGTATATATATATATACCACATCTTCTTTATCCATTCATCTGTCCATGGACATCATGTCAGCCATATATTTTTAATCCCATTAATGTTAGTGAGGGATTCCTTCATCTGTAATCTGAACACCATACTTTCCTACCTCATTCATTCGTTCACAAGCCCTTATTGAACTGCTTAAAACTTACCAGGTACCACAATAAGCATGGAACACCATAAAAGAATAAAATATGGATCTTGATCTTTTATTTTACAATGGAATCATATTAAAAGAGTGATGAGAGCTCAGAAAAAGGAGGGTTTTTTAAATCAGTCATTCTGTTGAAGACTTGATTAATGTAAAAAGGTTAGAGCTCTTCAGAGCAGAAGGTATTTGCACAAGACCTTGAATTAATCAATGCTATATGGTTTCTAAAACTCGACATGAAGTTGTTTGCTAATACCAATTAAGACTCAATCCTCCACAAGCCTGGCACGTCAGTTTCTACTACTTTTTCTCTCCCTGATATCTTCCATCTCTCTCTCCGTCCCTGAATTCTTTCTTTCCATATTTACCTGTTTTCCTTTGACAAACCTATTAGATATGCTTCCCCCCACCCAACCCTTTCTATCACTATCTTCACTAGATCTTAGGTCTGGATCCTTGGATGGCAGGCTCCTCACTAGTTTTCCCATTCCCAGGATGGTATATCCCTCCATAACCCAGCTCCTGATGCCAGTCACTCCCATCCCCACCCCCAAGCTCCTGGCCATTATAAACACCTGCTAGATTCAACCACTGAAAATACTTCCCCTTGTCTATCAAGTCACCTATGATGGATCTCTATTCTATCAAATCAAACAAATTTCCTTTCTTGGGTTTCAGGTTTGATTGTGAATTAGTCACTCCTTATTTCCCCCTCTCCCTTAATATCCATCTTCTGAGCCAGCTCTTCATTATCCCTTTGATGCATATTATTCATTCCAATTTATAGAATTTTATTCATATTTTCCTTACACAGAATGTTGGTCATCCTCCTTCTTTTTCCCATTCTGCTTTGCAAGATTCTAGCCACATTTTAAAGCCTAGTTTAAATTCTATCTCTTTCTCTAGACTCCCATAGCATTGAACTCAGTAATATATAATTCACTATTTAAATATCACCTGAGTGTTTCATATATGCTAATTTTATCTTCCCTGAATTACAAACTCTTTGAGAACAGGGATATTTTCTGTATTCCAAAAAAAGTCCTATACCCATAACAAGCATAAATAATACTTCTTGCATAATCATTTTCATTTTGTGAACAAAATGAGAAAATTCTCTATAAATCTAACACTTGACTAAAGGGCAAACAGGTGGGGCAATTGCCCAGGGTAACAATATATAAGGGGCATGAGGTTACCACTGCAGTATCAAAGACATCTGTGGAGATACAAGAGAAAAAAGGAGGCAGTGAATTTACCAGAACTCTTCTCAAGGAGAACATTGTCTGTGGTTGGAAAGAATGCTGAGGATGAAATCCTCCAGAGGGCATGCTTTTTCTTGGAACACCAGAGGGGCTGCACTTCCTTACAAGGCCCCGAAGTCCAGGGAACAGTGAGACTATGACAGCTGGAGAAGCTGTCACCAGTCTCCTCTGCCCTCCTTCATGCACTCAGTGCTCAGCCTCTCCTCTAACTGAGTGTTTGAAAAATCATTTTACAACTGTCAGTTCCCATAGACATGGAAGTTTTAACCATCCCTGGGCATCCCTATGTCATCATTCTTCTTTAGTCATCTCCAAAGGTCTTGCCTACGCTCAAATCTATTCCCAACTACAACTTAAGCAATGTTCTTACACAAGCAGTTCATTGAAAAGGATCCCCAACTGTGTCTGGAAAGAACATATGGTAGAAAGGGCAGCGGAATTGGTGGCAGAGAACCCAGGTTGGTAACCTGGGTTCAAATCTTGTTTACTAGCTGTGCCTTGGGCATCTTAATTTTCTCATCTGCCAAATGGGATGGTTGCTTGACCCAGAATGCATATAAAAGTCCTTTGTAAACCCTAAAGCAACATATACATTAGTCTGTTTATAGGTGAAATAAATGGGCATGGGCACTCTCTTGGTGGGGGGTGGGGGAGGAGGCCCTTTAGCTCTAGCTAAAAATTTCTTATTGAAGTAATCACATTTAGTTCTCTAGAAACAACTCTGGTTTATGATTGGATAATTTCTGTCCAATAAAGTATATTTTACATGGTAATCACATTAAGTTGTTACAACCATTGTCTATTTTCAATCGTAATATCTCTAAGAAATAATGGTGGTGTATTGACCAGTAAATAACCCTTCTTCATTATGAGTAACATCAAAAAGTATATCTTTCACACATTTTTGCTTTATTCAACAATTTTTGGCATGGGTAACCTTACTCTTTTAATGTTCGGCAGAATTAATTAAAGACACCATTTTTTAATGCGGTAACATGTTTTGCTTAAAAAAATAATGTATCACGCACCAGTTCATTTTTCATGAATATAATTAATCCCTTTTTTTGTAGTTGTCATTGTCCCATATTCTTTCTTTATGAGCCACTATTTTTTAAATATAAATTTTCACCTACTGTGTAAAGGTGAACAGCTGTTGAGCTTGCAGTCCAGGAAGGGCCTTTCATAATGTCCTCCAGCCAAATTGCAAGTGTCGTGACTGGAAAAGCTATTACTTTTGAGCTCACCATAATGAAAAGTCACATTTATCCAGGACAGAAGTTTTTACATCTTGCAGAGGTAGCCTTTCTAGGTAAGCCAGGGTCTCATGGCATGTTGGAACCGTGTAACAACAATGTCAGTTCTGTGGCCCTTAAAATGGTCTGCCAATACTCGCTTTTGTGTGCTTCTCTCTTTCCTTCTAGAGATTGTCAGCAGAAGGGTAAAGGTTATGGACTTTGAGGTCAGCTGGAAGTGAATTCAAATCCTGACTCCACCTATTTACTTGCTGTGTGATTTTGAACATGTTCATTAGACTCTCTAATACCCAACATTGGGCTAACCCATCCCCCCATTAGTTTTTGATGTAGTGTTCCATGATTCATTGTGTGCATATAACACCCAGTGCTCCACACAATACATGCCCTCCTTAATACCCATCACCAGGCTAACCCATCCCCCCAGCCCCCTCCCCTCTAAAACCCTCATTTTGTTTCTCGGAGTCCATAGTCTCTCATGGTTCATCTCCCCCTCCTATATCCCCCCTTTCATTTTTCCCTTCCTTCTCCTAATGTCCTCCATGCTATTCCTTATGTTCCACAAATAAGTGAAACCATATGATAATTGACTTTCTCTGCTTGACTTATTTCACTTAGCATAATCTCCTCCAGTCCCATCCATGTTGATGTAAAAGTTGGGTATTCATCCTTTCTGATGGCTGAGTAATATCCCATTGTATATATGGACCACATCTTCTTTATCCATTCATCTGTTGAAGGGCATCTCGGCTCTTTCCACAGTTTGGCTATTGCAGACATTGCTGCTATGAACATTGGGGTGCATATGGCCCTTCTTTTCACTATATCTGTGTCTTTGGGGTAAATACCCAGGAGTGCAATTGCTGGGTCATAGGGTAGCTCTATTTTTAAATTTTTGAGGAACCTCCACACTGTTTTCCAAAGTGGCTGTACCAACTTGCATTCCCACCAACAGTGTAAGAGGGTTCCCCTTTCTCCACAACCTCTCCAACATTTGTTGTTTCTTTCCCTGTCCATTTTTGCCATTCTAACTGGTGTAAGGTGGTATCTCAGTGTGGTTTTGATTTGAATTTCCCTGATGGCTAATGATGATGAACATTTTTTCATGTGTCTGTTAGCCATTTGTATGTCTTCTTTGGAGAAGTGTCTGTTCATGTCTTCTGCCCATTTTTTGACTTGATTATTTGTTTTCTGGGTGTTGAGTATGAGAAGTTCTTTATAGATCTTGGATATCAGCCCTTTGTCTGTAGTGTCATTTGCAAATATCTTCTCCCATTCCGTGGGTTGCCTCTTTGTTTTGTTGACTGTTTCCTTTGCTGTGCAGAAGCTTTTTATCTTGATGAAGTCCCAAAAATTCATTTTTGCTTTTAAGGAGGGCACCATTGCATGGAGCACTGGGTGTTATAAGCAAACAATGAATCATGGAACACTTCATCAAAAACTAATGATGTACTGTATGGTGACTAACATAACACAATAAAAAATAAATAAATGAATGAATTTAAAAAAATTTTTTTAAAAAGAGAATATATCTGTCAACATGAAAGGTAGTGCCCCTACTCTCAAAGAGTTAGAATCTTAAGATTGTTTTCCCCAATTTTTTTTGGCAAAAGAAAAAAAAAATATGGTAGCCATGACAATCAGGCTGCTCTGCTGGAATCAGGCAATAGCAGTTTAGAACAGTAATTAAGATACAGTGTACAAGAAAATTTTCTAATCTTTAATTCTAGAGACATTGCTATGTCTTAAGGAATTCTAAGAGAAAAATGAAAGGTTGTTTGGTAATGTAATTCCTAGCTGAAATAAATAATAAACTCACACACAAAAAAAATTAGACTCCCTAGATTTTAGTTTTCTCAACTGTAAAATGAAAATAGTAATTAGCCTATAGAAACCATTCCTATAAAAAGCTTGCCATGATGCCTGGCATATAGTAGAGTCTCAGTAAATGTCAGCTGGCAGTGTTATTATTTTTAGCTTTTCCCATGCACCCTCCCTAACTTCCAATTTTCTTTCTATGGCCAGTATGTTTCCATAAGACTCTGTATGGACTGTTATTTAAAGACTCTGACAAACATTTCTATTGGCACACATGTCCCAGTCTACCTTTGGGCATCCCTTCTGGAAATTTAGGACTGGGCCATAATTATCTATAGTAGAGGCTATGGTGTTTGGGAGGTTTCAAAAAGACTTTCGATAATAAAATGTTCAAAACTAAAGCCACCGGGGCACCTGGGTGGCTCAGTTGGTTGAGCGACTGCCTTCGGCTCAGGTCATGATCCTGGAGTCCCGGGATCAAGTCCCACATCGGGCTCCCTGCTCGGCAGGGAGTCTGCTTCTCCCTCTGACCCTCCTCCCTCTCATGCTCTCTGTCTCTCATTCTCTTTCTCGCAAATAAATAAAATCTTAAAAAACAAAAAAAAAAAAACTAAAGCCACCCTCGGGGTGCCTGGGTAGCTCAGTCAGTTAAGCATCCAATTCTTGTTCTCAGCTCAGGTCTTGATGTCAAGGTCACAAGTTCAGGCCCCACACTGGTCTCCACACTGGGCGTGGAGCTTACTTAAAAAAACAAAAACAAAAACTAAAGCCATTATCATGTTTCAAGCCTGACTCTTCCAACTTCTCTCTTCCTGTTCTAAGAATCCTTCCCCAAATCTGGACATCTCTTGCTTCCTATCTGTTCTTTCTCAATCTTTCAATATCTTGTGAGCACCATGAATTGCCAGTTACCATTTTGTAGAAATACTTCCCTCTCCTTTATTTTTATCATCATTATTCTTGTCCAAAACCTTATCCCCTCCCAGATATGGAACAGTTATTTGTCTTCAATGTACTCTCCATGGTTCTGTTTTCTTCCCCTTCAGTCCCTTGCAATCTATCAAGCTTTTCCAGCTCCTAATGTGTAATTTCACTGCTCAAAAGTTCCTTGCAAATAAGCACTTAAAATATTCCATACATCTGACTTCATTCTTTTAATACTGAGTAGAGACTAGATGACCTTGGGCTATAGCATTCAACATGTTTTAGCAACAGAATTTTATTTTTCTCTTTCATACATGATTCACATCCAAAGCATACTTTATAAAAAACATAGAAAGTTCTAAGTAGATCAATGAGAGCAATTTACAAAAAATTTCAATTGAAGGGTCAAACGATAGCTGGATCTTATCAAATAAGCATGAAATATGCATCCATAAGCTTGCAAATGCAGCATGCAAATTTATTTGTTGCACTTTACTGAGAAAAAAAAACCCAGATTCACACTGATAAGAAGCTGGGAAAGGAATAAATTTTATATTAGCTCTTTCAGCAATCTCATGTTGCTTTCTGAATACAGGGAAAATGGTGATAGAAGTACTACTTTAGGCCTCACCAGAATTAATAAACCAGTGTCATAAGAGAAGAACACAAAAGTGATATCTACTGTATTATAATATGCCAAATACAAAATCTGAGTGTATACTTTCCGCTAAAGGTTTTTTTAATGATTAAAACACATTTTTAAACAAATTCCATTCACAATGTCTGAAGTGCCTATACATAACCCAAGAGTTTTACCAAATATGGTTTGAAAACCATTCATTTAGAGAGCTCTCTTTTCTAATCTCTGATTCTTTTTTACTTCCAGTTAAACAAGACCTTCCCCAACCAACTCTGATTTACCTTTCCAATCACATCTCTACATGAGTCTTCTGTCAGAGTCCAGCCACTAAACTCAATGGGCAGGGTCCTCTTGCTTCTCCTTCCTTGGTGCTTCGGGAACCATCTCAATTCCCACCATCTCCAAAAGGCCTTCTTAACTACTCCAGCTCACAGCAGTCTCTACCCCATCTAAATTCCTGAAGTGTTTATTGTCGGTCACAATCACTGGACACATAATTCTGTGTACTGATCATAGAACTACAGAAATATTAGGCAACCAAGAAGCTCTGGGAAAGAGGGAGGGAGGGAGGGACAATTGTTAGAAGAAAGGTAGAGGATGAGGTCACAGTGAGCATGTGGACATTAGGTATGTTTCAGTGGAAGAAAATCTGGAATTGGAAGAAGAGGGATGAACACGTGGCTGAACTGGTAGGTTAGGTTCCCCTGATTAACACCTAACATATTTATGAGTGTGTCATTTCTTATGAAATATTTTTTAAAATATTTTTAAAAATCACTGATCTACTAAAAGAGAAAGAGTGATTACTTCACAGTAATCCATGAATTGCTTTACTTCACAGAGAGATATTTAAATGTTTATTGAGAATCCTACTGATTTATCTTAAAGAGTTTTTGTTTGATAATTTTACACTTAATTGAAAAGTGGATGTTACAATTTTTAATTGCCACACAGTATATTGGGTATTGACCTAAATTCTTATCACAGAGCAGTGAAATGTCTTCTATGTGCTTTTACTATAACATCACAAACAGTGCCATAGAAATCCTATAAGACAGGTACTCTTAGGCCCATTTTATAGATACAGCTGAGGCTTAAAGACATGGAGTCACTTGTCCTAGGTCATATAACCAATTAAGAGGCAAAATAAGCATCTAAAGCCACGTGAACCCTGCAACTCAGGCAGTGCATCAGTTGGAGTACTTGTGAAAATGCAGATTACTAAGCCCTACTAGGAATTCACAGAAAAATCTGGAGATTAAGCCCAGCAGTCTGTGTTTCTACAACCACCCCAGGTCATCTGGAGATACTTCAAAGTTTGAGAGTCCCCAGTTTAACTGATGATGAGTTATAAGACATTGCCATGTTCGGAGGATAGTGGAAATGGATATAACCATTACTGGACTTGAGGAAGGCAAGGACTTTGGGGGCAAGATGTTTGTGTCTTTGGCACAGAGGCAAAGTATTAAAAGATTCTGAGTCATCTGAGTTTTGTGAGTAGACTATCCAACAAACTCCAGTGGGGCATTGCTGTTT
Organism: Phoca vitulina; assembly: GCF_004348235.1. NCBI lineage: Eukaryota > Metazoa > Chordata > Mammalia > Carnivora > Phocidae > Phoca > Phoca vitulina. The sequence goes on along the minus strand of NW_022589706.1, from coordinate 62,276,821 downwards.
CCTTGTCTATAAAATAAAGGAATTGCCTTAGACGATCTCTAAAGTTTCTTCTCACTCACATTCCACGACTCCATGATCCCTGGTGTCTTATCCTGATTTCCAATTCCAAGTTTGCTAACTACCCAGGTGAAAGGAGGACTCCACATCAATGATCTTTTCCTATGATAGTCAATCTGCTCAACAGACTCCCCTAAATGGTTCTCCAGGAACCAAGGCCCTCTCTTGCCTCTGTTGGTATTTACCAAATAGAGAAGAAAAACAAAATGAAAGAAAGAAGATTGAAGAGGAAAAAACTGCCTAGCAAACATAGATTTTACCATCTACTATATTTCACTTTTGTGCATTTTATTTCTGCCTCTGAGCTCAGAAGTCTTTGGGGAATGTGTATATTCTGAACAAATTTTATAATAAAGACTGTAAATAAATCCTAAACGCTGCTAGACCTGGAAGTAGATCATTAAACTTTTATGGAATCGACATAAGCTTGGGATCTGACAAATCTCATTTTAAATGCTGAATATAGCAGCTTCCAAGCAAAGCACAAAGCTGATAGTAGGCATTTAATCTCTATTAAGGCCTCGCAAACAATACATGTTTTAATAATATTTAAATTCCTTGTCACATTTTTTTAAAACAACTTATTACCAGAATCTGGACCGCAGGACTTCAAATTTTGACATAATGCATAAATACAAGGAATATAAAAATAAACTAAGAGGATTCTCTGAATATAGCCAATACAATGACTAAACTGAATTCCCAAGAGACACCTAGTGTTTTTATCCATGCAAACACCAGCAGCCTAACTCCGTGGCGAGACTGACACCTATCACATCCCTACCTTCTCTCCTCTGGGCAAGGAATGTTCATTCTCTTCTTAAGAGATCATCTCTTCCAATAAGTGTGCTATTCTTTCTTTGTGCCCTGCCCTCAGTGACATCTCATCCTGTGAAAAATGACTTACAGGTTTTTCATCTTTTGAAGCCATTATCACTGACCAGCAGCCCCTGTAGAGAGAAGATGGATTGGATTATGAATCCCTACCCCTCTGCAAAACCTATTACAAAGGGAGCACACCTCACACTCCCCTTCCTTTCCCCTGGCAACTGCTAAGTCCTCTGGCTGGTGAGACAAAAGCTTTGTAACTTGGGTGGCATACTACAATCAACTTTGTGTGCAAGACTAAGCCACACTTCCAAGTTCTGTGCCAACCACTCTGCTTGGGAACTTTCCAGAGATGCTTCTTGCTCTACCAGGCCTCTTCACCTTGGGGCTGTGTCTACCGACATCAAGATCTATTGGGTTGATTTGGGTGGTCTTGTCCATGAGCATAAAGGTCTGGAGTCAGAAGTGAAGCAGTTAAAGCAGCTGAGGCATGTTTACTAAGCCATTTGAAGTTGATAGCCTGCACGGCCTCGCTTTTTTCTCTATCTTCGTAAACCGCAGTGAATTGATGGAATGACCCGGACTTGATCTTCAGGGCAATATGTCTGATGGCACCGCTGGATTGATAAATTGATTCAAAACTATTACCATGGTGAAAAAGCAATAAGGTCATAAAAATTGCATCAGCTGGCTAAGTAAATCCTGGCATTTCATGACAAGTAATGCAGAAGAATCGCAAGAGGATCTGGGCATGAGGCTGAATGAGTGAGGGAGAAATGACTTTGAAGAGCTCATCATCTCCGATCTATTCTTCCTGCCAGCGATTCATGCCTTCGCATAGTGCCACTTCATTATGGGGAAATAACTGTACACTTCTAGCATATTCCTGGCCTCCCTGGCGGCCCCTGGAGGACCCTTAGCTGGTTAATACCTCATCACGGGCTTCATTGAACACTTTAATCTGCACTTGTGTGATCAATAGAATCCTGGTGTAAATTAAAAGGACAATTTCATGTAATCAAGCCTGTTAATGCTCATTTTGAAAACCATTATTTGTGGAAGGCATTTAGAAGAAAATTACAAAGTGACAGGCTGATGCACTCTGAGATGATTTGAAAGCAGGCCTTTTTTGTGTGACTGTATACTTGCTTTGGGAGCAGGATGGAAGTGAGCATCAGCGAATGCATGGGGGGAAGGGAGGGGAGCCAGAGCCAGTGGAAGAAGCAAGAAGCAGCCCAGCAGGAATATGTGTGTATGGCCTGCCTGCTTGCTTGCCTTCATGCAGGGAAGAAGAAAATGAAATTTTCCAGTGTTCTATTTCTGTGGCAAATTCAATTACTGTGGGGACTTGTTCAAAGCGGTGTAACTTCCAAGAGGCAGAAATTGAAAACCTGGCAGCTAATGAAATGGCAAATGACTAGGAAGTTCAGACAGGGGCCGTCAGTCAGATCAAACACCTGGAGAAAAATAGCAACTACCCCAGTGCTTTCCTGAAACCAGTCTCTCAAATGTCCCTTCTTTAGGAGAGAAGAGACCTCCTTCCCCCAACATTTTACTCAAGCTGGAATAATATGTTAACAGCCGTGAGTTTCCATGGGCCTCCTTACCAGCGATACCAAGTGATTGTGTGTGAATCGTGGAATGCAAAATATAAGTGTCACATTATTTTTTTCCAAGTCTGGGATACATGTTGCATATGACTATGCAATATCTACTTAGACAATTTGCCCCCACACATACTTCTTAGAAGTCTAAATGAGTAGCTGGGATATGTGCCTTCACAGGCATAGTATATGGCAGTGAATGACTTGAACAGATTTTTTAGGATGCTGAGACCGAGCCCCAACCCTGAGGATTCTGTCCAGTTGGTCTAAAATGGAACTCGGACTTCACATTTTTAAAAACTCCCCAGGTGATTCTAAGGCTCCACGTTGATGAGAAGTACTGGTATATACAGCATTATGGGCATGAATATACTAAGTTTTGCTGCGGGTGTCAGTAATTACACATTCAACAGTTTCTGTACGCCAGTAATGCGACCCAGATAGCGATACATCCCAGCAATACCCAAGAAAAAGTGGATTCTAGGCATGACAAACTGAAATCTAATTGAAAGCACTTACCCAGAGCTGGCCATTGCTGTGGCATCCCTCATCCAGGCTCAAGAGTATGAAAATTCAACATTCTGTTCTATTTCTTCCTTGATGCTCATCAAAACACTCCAGAAAAGGAAAATCATTTCCATTTGTCATGTGACAAGCATTTCCAGTCAACTCTTATTAAGCTGACATTGGTTTATTCAAAATAAGATGCCCTTCAGATGGCCATTCTCTGGGCAACCAAATTTCCTATAGCTCTTTAATAAAACTGTCGGATAATCTGAGCATAGTTTATTCAAAATCTGCTTGCTTTTATTTGATTTTATCAATGCTTCCATGTTAACTATGCATTTTAATCATTTAGCCACAAACAACGTTTTCCCTTCTCTCTCCTAAAATGACAAAATGCCACCCTCTCCTCTTCTCGTCCTAACACACTAGGGCTGAACTGGTTTTTCCAATGCCTTTTTGGGATCCTGCCCCTCCCCTAGACCCCACCTTTGCAAAATGCTTCTCGTCCTAACACATTGGGGCTGACCTGGTTTTTCCAATGCCTTTTTGCCATCCTGCCCCTCCCCTAGACCCCACCTTTGCAAAATGCTTCTCATCCTAACACACTGGGGCTGACTTGGTTTTTCCAATGCCTTTTTGGGATCCTGCCCCTCCCGTAGACCCCACCTTTGCAAAATGCTTCTCTTCCTAACACATTGGAGCTGACCTGGTTTTTCCAATGCCTTTTTAGGATCCTGCCCCTCCCCTAGACCCCTCCTTTGCAAAATGCTTGATTCCACCTTTTAGATTTGGATCATGTTTGTTATTTTCTTGCAAGAGCTACCGCATCCATGTAAGTTAAGTTACTCTATGACTTATGCTCAACCATTATCTGGGGTCTTTATATTACTTCCCAAAGCATGTGATATGTTTAATGACTTCTAAAAACATGAATCATTGAATGTGAGGTTTTTTCCTTTAGACTTTTCAGAAGTCATATTCTGAAACTCTGATTCTAGAAAATGTTTGATAAACTCCAATATTCAAGGAGAGTGTCTTCAAATGCTATGTTCAGCTTAGAAGCATCAATACATTATTCACTAGAGCAGAGTTACTGGTCTATTCCTATCTTGTACTCCTTTCACATCTAAGGCCTTGAGTTGGTAAGACTGCTGAAGTAACTAAGCAGGAAATTTGTAATTATGTCCTGAGTCCTACTTCACTTCCAAAACATCAAAATTTGTAAAAGGTTTCAAAGTGAATAACAGAAAAAACCAAAATTCCATCAGTGATATAGTTAAGGCTATAACGACAACATAAATCTCTTTTTAAAGTGTTTCTTGTTTTGTTCAGTTGAGGTTTATGATATTTGGAGTTCAAGGAAAAAGAAAGTTTGGTCCATTAGAAATCACAGGTTATGAATAAAGGTTAAAAAAGAAAGCTCCTAGAATGTGACAGGCCCACAAACTAATATCTTTTTTAAAAATAAAATAAAATAAGCACTGATTGAGAGAAAGGAATTAAGGTGATTAAGGATCCAGAACCATAGTTTCTCAAGAGGATTTTGACAGAACTGGAATGATACGCCCTGGGGCCCCAGGCACATTCATATGCTGTGAGCTTTCCTTCAGAAAAGAAATCATGAGTCCAGAGCTCCTCTTCCAGATCTAAACAGAGTGGAGAACTATCGATAATGTTTCAAAGAAAATCAGTGGTGCCAGGAAGAAACATTATATATGGTATATATGTGGGGGGGTGTAAAAAGGAGATGTGGTATGTGTGTGTGTGTATATATATATGTATGTATTACTAATATATCACATTATATTATAATACATAATATTATAACATTAAATATATATGTATATATATATAAAACATATATATGTATATGTATATATATAAAACATCTTTTTTTTCCATTCATCTATCAGTGGACATTTAAGTTGTTTCCATATCTTGGCTACTATAAATAAGGCTGCAGTAAACATAGGGTTGCATATATCTTTTCAAATTAGTGGTTTTGTTTCCTAAATACCCAGAGGTAGAATCACTAAATCATATGGTACTTCTATTTTTAGTTTTCTGAGGAACGTCCATACTGTTTTCCACAGTCACTGCACCAACTTACATTCCCACCAACAGTGCATGAGGGTTCCTTTTTCTCCACATCCTCACCAACACTTGATATTTTTTGTCTTTTTGATACTAGCCATTCTGACTGGTGTGACATGGTATTTCACTGTGGTTTTAATTTGCATTTCCCTAATGATTAGTGATATGGAGCATCTTTTCATGTGTCTGTTGACCATCAGTATGTCTTCTTTGGAAAGATTTCTATTCAGAAACTCTGCCCATTTTTTAATAGGATTGTCTGTTCTTTTGTTATTGAGTTGTGTAAGTTCTTTATATATTTTTAATATTAACCCCTTACTGAATATATGATTGGCAAATATTTTCTCCCATTTACTAGGTTGCTTTTTCATTTTGTTGGTGGTTTCCTTTACTGTACAGAAGCTTTATAGTTTGATGCAGTCCCATTTGTTTATTTTTGTTTTTGTAGCCCTTGCTTTTAGAATCAGATCCAAAAAAATCTTCACCAAGATTGGTGTCAAAGAGCTTACTGCCTATGTTTTCTTCTAAGCATTTTATGGTTTCAGTCTTACATTCAAGTCTTTAATCTATTTTGACTTTATTTTTGTGTATGGTATAAGAAAGTGGTCCAATTTCATTCTTTTGCATGTAGCTGTCCAGTTTTCCCAACACCATTTGTTGAAGAGACTATCTTTTCCCCACTGTGTTTTCTTTCCTCCTTTGTCATAGATTAATTGACCATATAATCATGGATCTATTTCTGGGCTTTCTACTCTTCCATTTGATCTATGTGTCTATTTTTATGCCAATACCATACTGTTTTGATTACTATAGCTTTGTACTATGGGACTGTGATACCTTCAGTTTTATTCTTTCTTAAGATTGCTTTGGTTATTCAGGGTCTCTTGTGGTTCCATACAAATATTAGGATTTTTTGCCCCATTTCTGTGAAAAGTGCCATTGGTATTTTGGTAGGGATTGCACTGAATCTGTTGATTGGTTTGGGTAGTATGGACATGACAGTATTACTATATATATATTTCTTGTACATAATAAGTTAAAAATGATTTAATCAAGGCATCTATTTATAGTTTTTAAGAAACACTTACGGAAAATTGAAATATATGATAATAAATGTTTACTCAGTTTTCACCCTAGAGACCCTAAAAACTGAACCTCTCCTCTCAAGCCCGAGGTCTCCCTATTCATGGTAACAGTTACCCAAATTACCCAGGAGGAAATATCTTTCAGAGAGTAGGCCTAGATGTGTAAACCCAAAACTGTCAACTAATTTAAGCCATAGCTTTTTTAAGAGTCTTATTTAGACACCAGGTACTTCAGTGCAGAAGAGGATCAAAGTCCCACTTGGGATTTTTTTTTTTAATATTCCTCCACATAGAAATAAAATTTTCCATATGCCATTATATCTTAATCCCAGAAGAATTATTCCACATATCCCTATTCCCTCATAGAAAATGTGTCAACATACATATTCTAAATATTTTGACAGCATAAAACTTAATAAAGCTTTTTAAAAGGCTTTAGAGAATGATTTTTTATCTTAAAATTTAAAAAGTAATAAACTACAGATAGTCTCGAGCTTACTAGCAAATTTTTGCCAGTGGTACATTTTTATCTCAACAGTATGAAATTCAGAACATATTTATCATAAGACATAAGTGTTAGGTTAAACTTATTAACTCATCTTATATTTATAATGCCATGGAAATTCTCCCACCATATAAAATAATGTCTCTATTAATTAGAAAATGTGTTCAGAACTTTATGACAGACACTCTTGATTGGTTGACTCAACAGTTATTCCCAAGCCCTTTCTCTCCACTCTACCAGGGAAAGTGAAAAAACTAAATACCTGCTTTCCCAGTCCTCCTTCCAGCTGGAAGTCACTAGGTGACGTGATTCCAACCAGTAACAAGTAAGCACAAGTCTATTGGGTCTTCAGAGAACTTTTCCTCCCCATAACCAAGAGAGGGGCAAGAGGAAAAATTCTTCACTGCCACTTCCTGCTTCCTGTTTTGGATTCGGACATGATGCTCAGATCTAAGTGACCATCCTATGACCAGCAGGCAAAAAAGCACAAGGCCAAAAATATCCAAGAATAGCAGAGCAGGGTCTACGATAACCTTGGAGAGCAGCCAAACCAACACCAGCAACAAACACCTCCAGTCTTCTTTTTAAGTGTGTCAATAAATGACTACATTAAAATAGTCAGCATTATTCAGTTTTCCTGTTACATGCAGCCAAAAGCATCCCTAAGTGATACAACTGCCATCTTGGAATTCTAGAAACACGTGGCTCCTACTGGAGTCAAGCAGCAGATTCCTCATTCCCTCCCATCTGCTGGGCAATGGAGGTCAAGATTCCTATTTTCAGAGCCCCTCTCCCAACTGCAGCTTCAAATTACTAGTGGTCTTCATGTCAATACAGTGGAGTGATGCAGGTAAAGGGAGGCAAAAACAAGATTTTCGCATGGGCTGCAAAGGAACTGGAGTAAAAACATTTGAAGGACTGGAGACTTCAGCCAGTATAAAATACCTGGGGACTCACACCACCCCACATGATACCTAAAGAAAGGTTTAAGACCACCTCTCTTTCCGCTCCAAATTGTGTTTCTCATCTTCCTTAACCTGCTCCAAAAAGTAATCCATTCGTGTTTTTCTCCTGCCTCCCGGTCCTGCAGTAAGTACGCAGCTCTTCTGAAGTTTACTAAGAATGTGTACTGCTAACAGTGCAAGGAAACAGATGGAGGCAAGAGCCTCCCTTTGAGCGTAAAATGATATGACCTTTCTGGAAAAGCAATTCAGTCATACGGATCAAAATCCTTAAAAACATTAATATGCTGTTCAAAATCTAGTTGGGCTTTGGTCTAACTGTGCTCTCTCTTCAGCCAGCTGATCAAGATGCCACATCCTCTGAATTTAAAAAATCCCCCGCTGGGAATGATGGCAGCTCCACTCCGAAACAGAATGCCACCTGATGCCGTGTTTTAGCATTGAGCTTTTCTTCCCTCTCACTCAAAATCCTACTATATGTTGAGACAGTTAGACACTTTTTTCATTCCTTTCATTATTTTCCTTTGGTTTGTTTAGCTAAGTGTTTCCCTTTAGAGTATTTTAACCTTGACCAGACGGCTGCGAAGGGGCTGCCTGGAGTGACACCCAGTGGTGATAATGAGACTTGACGGCAGTTTCCCAAGGGCAGCTAACTCACAGAGCCTTTCCCATGAATGTCACCCTCAAGAGTTCTCTTTCAGGATTTTTTTTCACATTTCCTACAGGCAATGCTTTTATCCCCCAAACCATCCATCTGTTAGCATCTAAATCATTTTTTTCTGGTCAAGGATCTTTATTAACTGTTGATCGAGCATCTGTTACACTGAAGCTCCTACAGAAAACCTATCATTAGAGAAAGGTCAAGATTTTTCTTTTACTAAAATAAGGTATGAGGCATCTTCTCCATAAAATAGCAGTATCAAATGTCTTCCTATATTGATATGCTCTTAACTCCCACCCCTGGGAGGGATGAGGTGGCTGGGTGATGGACACTGGGGAGGGTATGTGCTATGGTGAGTGCTGTGAATTGTGTAAGACTGATGAATCACAGACCTGTACCCCTGAAACAAATAATACATTATATGTTAATAAAAAAAAAAAAAGATATGCTCTTAACTCAAGCATGTTGTTGCAGAAGCTCCTTCACTTATGAACTTTTATAAATAGGAACACAACTACCCACTAGGGAGAAACAATGAGTCAGCAATACCAGCCCCCAACAGATAGCAGTGAGTCACTTGGTACTTCTGAACATCCTTTGGGAATCTAATCTGTTAATAAGCAAAGGAATTAATAGGACCCCAGAGAAAGAATGAAGGCAAATTGTGGCATAAAAGTAGCCCAAGTTTATATTCCAAGGTACCTGGTAATATTTTGCAAAGGTCTTTCATAATTTTCTCATTTTCAAATGTCCTTCCAATGACCTTCATTAGGCCTCCTCCTTAGGTGTTAAATCCACATTGAGTTTTCCAAATACTATCTCCATAGTGCCTCATCACATGCTGTGAAAGCACTTATTTCTGGCTAGGGAGAGAAATAAGTTAGGTCAAATCAACCAAAAAAAACTAAATCAAGTATTGTCAGAAATGAAGAGAATAGTTATAAATGAGTAACTCCATGATCCTCAGTACTCAAGGGGTAAATATTGGTACCTTTCTGTAAGGCACAGGTACTTAAAAAGCAGAAATGATAGTTATTATTCAAAACCCCTGTATTAAGAATATTCCAAAATGGAGTTGTGAGATCAAGTTTTACCAGATTTTTTGGTTGCATCTTTTAGCCATTTTTGGATTGGCACAGGCTTGGAACAAGGCTTAATACTGTTCTTTCTGATTAAAGCTCTTGACATAAATGAAGCAGAAACCCCCTGAGGAGTATCAGTCAAGAAATCAGCTTGCTATTCCCAGAATATAGTGTTAATCAAGATTAAAACACCCACGCGAGGAAAAAATGCCCCTGAAAATCAGCTCCCTCGGACAGGATGAGTGGCACAAGCCTTAGTATCACGCAGAGTTGGATTTGAGTCCCCGTCCACCACTCACTAGGCTACTGACCTTGAGCTAGGTATTTTAATCTCCTCAAGCCTCAGTCCACATCTGCAAAATGTGGATAATATTACTCCCCACCAATCCTATCAGGTGCTGGGAAGACCAAGTGAGGTAATGTATGTACTACACTTCACGTATAGTAATTGCTCACTAATGTTAGCTACTATTATTAAAAGAAAATCTTGGGGCACCTGGGTGGCTTAGTCAGTTAAGCGTCTGCCCTCAGCTCAGGTCATGATCTCAGGGTCCTGGGATCAAGCCCCGCATCGGGCCCTCTGCTCAGTGGTGAATCTGCTTCTCCCTCCACCTCTGGGATCTCTCTTGCTTCCACTCTCTCTCAAATAAATAAAATCTTTAAAAAAAGAAAAATTAAAAAAAAGAAAAAATCTAGGCCGCTAAAATCTTTAAAGAAATGGATCTGGAGCAGATTGTCAACATTTTCCACTTAAGAATACAAACCTTTTCTGGGTTTGAGGAAATCCCCCTCTAATTTTGTAGCAGAATGAGAATGGAAAAGAAAAAAAACTGCATATGATCACCAAACAAAATAAATTCTTTTCACTCCAACTTCAGAAGAAGAATCACAGCCAGAAACGTAGCAGTTTTGGCCTAATCCTGAAAATATGTTCAATGAAGCAAGCTGAAAAGAGAAATGTGTGCAAGAACAGAGAACGTCCCACTCATCAGTGTCTACATCAGGCTCTCTTATCAATGAGAACCGAAAGTCACAAGATTCCATTAGCCCAGAGCTATCAAGGTATTGATGAGGCTGTGGGAAGACTTGTCCTTTATTGTAAGCTGCCTCGACACGCTTTCCTGATGGGG